>NC_133619.1:187378861-187705803 GCF_048593235.1 Sminthopsis crassicaudata
AGATTTATACCAAGAATGCAACACTAGTTCAATATTGGGGAAAGTATTAGCATAATTGACTATCAATAACCAAACTAACAAAAATCATGACTATCTCAATAGGTGCAGAAAAAGCATTTGATAAAATGCAACACCCATTCCTATTAAAAACACTAGAGAGTATAGGACTAAATAGACTTCTTTTCCTTAAAATGATCAGAAGCATTTATTTAAAATCATCAGCAAGCATCATACGTAATTGGGACAACCTAGAACCATTGCCAATAAGATTAGGGTAAACAAGGTTGCCTATTATCACCATTACGATTCAATATTATATTAGAAATGTTATCTTTGGCAATAAAAGAAGAGATTAAATGAATTAGAGTAGGGAATGAGGAAACTTGATTTCACTCTTTGCAGATGATATGATGAAATTCTTAGAAAATCCTAGAGAATCAACTAAAAAACTACTAGAAAAAATTCACAACTTTAGCAAAGTTGTAGGATACAGAATTAATCTACATAAATCACCAGCATATATATATATAGATATATTTATATATCTATATATATGCCTGCTAACAATATGAACACAACTACAAAAATTTTTTTGACACAAATGAAGTCAGATCTAATCAATGGGAAAAAAATATCAAGTGCTCATGGGTAGGCTGAGGAAATGCAATAAAAATGAAATACTCCTAAATTAATCTACTTAATTAGTACCATTTCAATCATACTCCCAAGAAAGTATTTTACAGATCTTGAAAAAATAATAACAATAACTATAAATAATAAAATAATAACAAAGATAATCTGAAGGAACAAAAAGTCAAGAATTTCAAAGGGAATTAATGGGGAAAAAAAAAGAAAAAAGCAAATGATCATGGACTAGCTATGTCAGACCTAAAACTATATTATAAAGAAACAGTCATCAAAACCATTTGATATTGGCTAAGAAACAGATCAGTCTATCAGTGGAAGAGATTGGATTCATAGGCTAAAACAATCAATGACTAGAGTAATCTAATTGTTGACAAACCGAAAGACCCCTGCTTTTGGGATAAGAACTTACTCTTTGAACTGCTGGGTAAATTGGCAACTAGTAAGCCAGAAACTTGGCATTGATTGATAACACCATATACAAAATAAGGTAGAAATGATCTAGACATAAGGACTAATAGTATAAGTAAGTTAGAAGAACATAGGATAGTTTACCTCTCGGATCTGTGGAGAAGGAAGGAATTTGTGACCAAAGAAGAACTGGAACTCATTACTGAACACCAAATAGATAATTTTGATTATATTAGGTTAAAAATTGTGTACAAACAAAAGTAATGCAGACAAGATTAAAAGGGAAGAAATAAACTGGGAAAACATTTTTACATTCAAGGGTTCTGATAAAGGCTTAATTTCTAAGATATGTAGAACATTGACTCAAATTTATATAAGAATTTAAGCCATTCTCCCAATTGATAAATGGCCAAAGGATATGAACAGACAATTTATGAAAAAGTATTGTAAGTCAGGATTAATCAGAGAAATGGAAATTATGACAACTATCAGACACCATTACACACCTCTCAGATTGGTTTAGATGTCATGAAAAGATAATTATGAATGATGGATGGGATGTGTAAAAAACTGGGACACTAATATATTGCTTGTGGACTTGTGGACTGATTCAACTATTCTGGATAGCAATTTGGTACTATGCTCAAAGGGTTATCAAACTGTGCACACCCTTTGATATAACATTTTTTTCTGTTGGGCTTATATCACAAAAAGATCTTTAAAAAGGAAAAGGAACCCACATGTGCAAAAATGTTTGTGGTAGCTCTGGCAAGAAACTGGAAACTGAATGGATGCCCATTAGTTGGAGAATGGCTGAATAAATCATGATAGATGAATGTTATGGAATATTATTGTTCTATAAGAAATGACCAGCAGGGTGATTTATGAGAGGCTTAAAAAGAGATATGAACTTTTGCTAAGTAAAATGAGAAGAACTAGGATATCATCAGCAACAGCTGTGTTGCTGTACATGGCAACGACAAGACTATAAGATCACTTCTGATAAATGTGGCTCTTTTCAACAATGAGATGATTCATGCCATTTCCAATTTTCTTGTGATGATGAGAGGCATCTACTCCCAGAGAGAGGTCTGTGGGAATTGAGTGTGGATCACAGTATAGCATTTTCATTCTTTTTATTGTTTGCTTGCATTTTATTTTTTCTCATTTTTTTCCTGTGTGATCTGATTTTTCTTGTGCAGCAAGATAATTATATAAATACAATTTATTTATATTTATTATACAATAAACAAACCAATAAAAATAAATAATCAAGGAAAACTGTCTTGATGTCTCAGCACTGAAGGGTAAAATAACCATCGAAAGAATCCACCTCCTGTAAGCAACCCAAAAATGAAAACTCCAGAATTACCACATCAAGGAGGAAATATTGCAAACATCCAGGAACAATTCAAATATCAAGAAGCCACAATCATAATTACCCAGGACCTAACAACTTCTGCTTTAAAAGATTAAAGGGCCTGGATTATGATATTCTGGAGGGGAAAGGAACTTGGACCACGGGAACAATTAACTTTCCAACAAAATTAAGTATTGTTTTTCAGGGGGAAAAGATGGACATTCAATAAAATAGGGGGTTTTCATTTATTTTTGGTGAAAACATTAGAGTGGATCAGAAAATTTGATCCTCAAATACAAGACACAAAATAAGCATAAAAAGATAAATGGAGAAGAAAATAATTATGTTTTTAATCTGTGTAAACTTCTTTATGCAATTCTCTTGTTACACAAGAAAAATCAGATCAAAAAGGAAAGAAAATGAATAAGAAAACTAAATGCAAGCAAATAACATCAAAAAGAGTCAAAATATTATGTTGTGATCTATATTCAATTCCCACAATCCTCTCTGGGTGTAAATGACTCTCTTCATCAAAAGATCATTGGAAATGGCATCAATCATCTCATTGTTGGAAAGAGTCAAATTCATAAGAATTGAGTGTATAACATTGATGTTGCTATGCACAGTGATCACCTGATTTTGTTCATTTCACTTAGCACCAATTTATGTAAGTGTCTCCAGGACTCTGAAATCATCTTGCTGATCATTTCTTACAGAACAATAATATTCCATAACATTCATATACTATAACTTATTCAGCCATTCTTCAACTGATGGGCATCCACTCATTTTCCAGTTTCTTGTGGCTATGAAAAAGGCTGCCACACATATTTTTGCACAGGTGGGTCCCTTTCCCTTCTTTAAGATCTCTTTAGGATACAAGCCCATTAGAAACACTGCTGGAACAAAGGGTATGCACAGTTTGATAACCCTTTGGACATAGGTCCAAATTGGTCTCCAGAATGGTTGAATTTGTTCCTTGTTCCACCAACAATGTATTAGTGTTCCAATTTTCTCAAATTGTCCTCCAACATTCATTATTATTTTTTTCCTTCAATCTTAGCCAATCTGAGAGGTGTGTAGTGGTATCTCATAGTAGCCTTAATTTGCATTTTTTCTAATCAATAATGATTTTAAGCATCTTTTCATATGACTTCAAAAGGTTTTAATTTCTTCATCTTAAAATTGTCTGTTCATATCCTTCCACAATATATCAATTGGAGAATGGCTTCAATTCTTATAAATTTGAGTCAATTTTCTATATATTTTAGAAATGAGGCTTTATTGAGAACCTTTTAATGTAAAAATATTTTCCCAATTTATTGCTTCCCTTCTAATCTTGTCTGCATTAGTTTTGTTTGTACAAAACCTTTTTAATTTCATATAATCAAAATTATCTATTTAGTGTTCAATTATGAATTCCAGTTCTTATTTGGAAACAAATTCCTTCCTTCTCCACAAATCTGACAGGTAAACTAAATTTGGTATAATATCACTCTTTATGTCTAAATCATTTCGACATTGTCTTGGTATATGATGTTAGGTGTGGGTCAATGCCTAGTTCCTACTATATTAGTTTCTAATTTTCCCAGCAGTTTTTGTCCAATACTAATTTTTATCCCCAAAGTTGGGGTCATTGTGTTTGTCAAAGACTAGATTGCTATAGTTATTGACTACTTTGTCCTGTAAACCTAATTTATAGATATATTAATCTTTTTCTTAGACAGTATGAAATGGTTTTGATGAGCACTGCTTTATAATATAGTTTTAGGTCTGGCACAGCTAGACACTTTCATTGACATTCTTTTTCATTAATTCCCTTGAATTTTTTGACCTTTTGTTCTTGCAGATGAATTTTATTATTTTTTCTAGGTTCATAAAATAATTTCTCGGGAGTTTGATTGGTATGGCACAAAATAAATAGTACTGTCATTTTCATTATATTTGCTTGGCCTATCCATGGGCACTTGATACATTTACATTTGATGAGATCTGGCTTTATATTTACGGAAAGTATTTTGGAATTGTGTTCATGTAGTTTCTGACTTTCCCTTGTCATATATTCCCATATATTTTATACTATTGACAATTATTTTTAATGGAATTTTCTTTTTCTATCTCTTGCTGTTATATATAAACTTTGTTGTTATATATAAAAATGCTGATGATTTATGTGGATTACTTTTGTATCCTGCAACTGTAATAAAATTGTGAATTTTTTCTAGTAGTTATTTAGTTGATTCTCTAGAATTCTCTAAGTATACTACCATATCATCTAAAGAGTGATAATTTGGATTCTTCCTTCCTTACTCTAATTCCTTTAATCTCATTTTCTTCTCCTATTGCCAAAGCTAACATGTTTGTTAGCCAATACAATATTGATTAGTTAGCTTCAATATTGATTAGTAATGGTGATATGTTGGTGAATGTTTCACTCTTGATCTTACTGGGAATGGTTCCAGTTTGTCTCCATTAAATTTGAAGCTTGCTGATGGTTTTAAATAGATGCTACTGATCATTTTAAGGAAAAGTCCTTTTATTCCTATACTCTCTAGCATTTTAATAAAAATGGGTGTTACATTTTGTCAAATGCTTTTTCTATATCTATTGAGATAATCATATGATTTGTATTAGTTTGGTTATTGATATAGTCAATTATACTAATAGTTTTCCTCATATTGAACCAGCTCTGAAATCCTGGCATAAATCCTATTTGATCATGGTGTATTATCCTGGGGATGATTTGCTGCATCCCACAAATTTTGGTATGTCGTCTCATTATTGTCATTCTCTTGGATGAAATTATTGATTTTTTCTAAGATTTGTTGTTTTACCCAGTCATTATTTAGGATTAGATTATTTTGTTTCTAATTAATTTTTGGTCTATTTTCCTCTAGCCTTTTTATTGCATAATTTTTATAGTGTCATGATCTGAAAAGAATGTATTTACTATTTCTGGCTTTCTGCATTTTATTTTAAGGTTTATATGCCCTAATGCATGGTAAATTTTTATATAGGTTCCATCAACTGCTGAGAACAAAGTAAATTCCTTTCTATCTCCACTTAATTTTTTTCTCAAAGATGTATCATATCTGGGTTTTCTAACATTCTGTTTACCTTCTTAACTTTTTTCTTATTTATTTTGTTATTTGATTTATCTAGTTCTAAGAGAGCAAAGTTTAGATCCCCCACTAGAATGCTTTTGCTGTCATCCCAGAAAATGACAATAATGAGATAACATAGAAAATTTATGGGAGGCAGTCAAAGCAGTTCTTTGGGGAAGTTTTATATGTATATGCTTGCTCACATAGAATAAAGAGAGAGAAAGTCAATCAACTGGGCTTGCAACTAAAAAGGCCAGAAAAAAACAAATGAACTCTCAATTAAATATCAAACTTTATAATCTGAAAATAAAAGTGGAGATCCAAAAAACTGCAATTAAGAAAACTATTGAACGAATAAACAAAATTAAGATTTGATTTTATGAAAAAAATCAACAAAATAGATAAAACTTTAGTTAATTTTATTAGAAAAAGAAGAAAATCAAAGTCTTACTATAAAAAATGAAAAGGATGGACTTTCTACCAATGAAGAAGAAATTAGAGCAGTGATTAGGAGCTATTTTGACCAACTATATGTCAATAATTCGGATAATCTGAGT
This sequence comes from Sminthopsis crassicaudata, assembly GCF_048593235.1. Lineage (NCBI taxonomy): Eukaryota > Metazoa > Chordata > Mammalia > Dasyuromorphia > Dasyuridae > Sminthopsis > Sminthopsis crassicaudata. Next base: position 187,384,939 of record NC_133619.1, read on the forward strand.
GAAATGTAAATTTCCCAGATTATCAACAGAGGAAATAAATTACTTACATAGTCCCATTTTAGAAAAAAAGAAATTGAATAAGCTATTAATCAGATGTCTAAGAAAAATCTCCAGGGCCAGATGGATTTACATGTGAGTTTTACAAACATTTAAGGAACAATTTTTCCAAAGCTCTGCAAATTATTTGGAAAAATAGAGAAACCATGAGTCCTACTAAATTCCATTTATGATTCAGATGTGGAGCTGAAATCTAAAGCAGGTAGAATCAAAAGATAAAAAGAAAAGTATAGATCAATTTCCCTAATGAATATTTATGCAAAAGTCTTTAATAAAATATTAATCAAAAGATTACAGGAAGTTATCCCTAGGATAATACATAACAGCCAAATAGGATTTATACTAGGAATGCAGTATTGGTTCAAAATTGGGGAAAATATTAGCATAATTCACTTTATCAACATCACAATTGTTATCTCAATAGATGCAGAAAAAACAATTTACAAAATCCAACACCCAATCCTATTACAACACCAGAGAATATAAAAATAAATGGAGTTTTCCTTATCAGTAGCATCTATTTAAAATCATAAGTATCATATGTAATAGGCATAACTAGGATCATCCCAATAAGACCAGGGGTGAAACAAGGTTGTCCTATATCATCATTACTATTCAATATTGTATTAGAAATGTGAGCTTTAGCCATAAGAGAAGAAAAAGAAATTAAAGGACTTAGAGTAGGTAATGAGGAAACCAAACTATCACTTTTTGTGATGCCATTATACTTAGAGAATCCTGGAGAATCAACTAAAAAATTACCAGAGACAATTCACAACTTTATCAAAGTTATAGGATACAACATAAATGCACATAAATCATCAGCATTTCCATTTTACCATGAAAGTTCGGCAGCAAGAGCTACAAAGAGAAACTCCCTTTAAAATAACTATATACAATATAAAATCTCAAAACCTACCTGCTAATAAATAGTCAAGAAGCATATGAGCACAGTTACAAAAAACTTTCCACACAAATAAAGTCACATCTAAACAATTGGAAAAATGTCAAGTGCTCATAAAGTAGGTCAAGATAATGTATTGAAAATGACAGGGACTTCCGACCAAGATGGCGGCATGGAGGCAGACAGCTGCTTGAGCTCCTCATTTTCTCTCAGAATTTACTTCATGACAAGCCTCAGACTTAATTCTTGACCCAGAAAGAAATCCACAAATAATCACCAAGAGGAGATATCCCTGAAAGTCGCCAGAAAAGGTCTGTGTTTGCTCTGGGAGAGGGTCAATCAGACTGGGAGCAGACTGAGGGCAGGCAAGCCAGAGCGGGGCAGGCAAGCCAGAGCGAGACAGGCAGCTCACACAGCTCAGACCAGAGGGGGAGGGGTACTATCTCTGCCGTTTCTGTGAAAAGACTTTTTCCCCAGCGTGGATACTGCATCTTGGCAGCAAGCCTTGAGCAGCAGAGAGGGTATAAACACCGGAGGTGAAGATTAAAACCCCAGAAAGCCAGCGTCTCTCAGAACCCGGCCATCCCCAACCCCTACCTGGACTGACTCAGTGCATTCTCAGAGGCTCAGAGTGCAGACTCAGTACAGTCATTGCTGTTCTGTTAGTGGCTCTCTGCTGCCCTACCCCCAGTCTGTAGAGGAAGCCCATTAATACCATCCAGCCCCATCCCCTGCAAAACAGACCAAATGTTTCTCTTGTCAGTTTGTTTTCTTCGATTCCTACTCTGACAAAATGAACAAAAAATTCAAAAGTGCTCTAACCATTGACAGCTTCTGTGTGGAGAGGGAGCAGACTTCAAATGCTGAGGAGACTAGGAACAGACTGTCCCCAGATGTATCCCCTGGGAGGGATATAAGCTGCTCCTCAATACAAAAGAATCTCATAGAGGAAATCAAAAAGGCTCTCACAACAGAGCTGGAAGAGAAATGGGAAAAGGAAAGGGAAGCTTGGCAAGAGAGCCTGGAGAAGTCATTCCATGCATTCAAAGACAGAGTGGATAAATCAAATCATTGAGAAACACGATTAGTGAGCTGGAAAAGGTAAACAACTCCAAGGAAAACAGGATTAGTGAGCTGGAAAAAGAAAACAGCTCTCTAAAAAATAAAATGGAAAAAAATTCCATAGAAGATAAAAACTCAATTGGACAATTACAAAGAGATATAAAAAAGTGAGTGAAGAAAATACATCATTGAAAATTAGAATGAAACAAGTAGAAATTAATGACTCAAGGAGAAACCAAGAGGTAGTCAAGCAAAACAAGAGAAATGAAACAATTGAAAAGAATGTCAAGTACCTTACTAGAAAGACAACAGACCTGGAAAACAGATCCATGAGAGACAATTTGAGAATAATCGGACTCCCTGAAAAATGGGAGGAAAAAAAGAGCTTGGACACCATTTTCGAGGAAATTATCAAACAGAACTGCCTGGATATTCTGGAAACAGAGGGTAAAATAGACATTGAAAAAATTCATCGATCACCTACTGAAAGGTACCCTAAAATCAAAACGCCAAGAAATATAGTGGCCAAGTTCAAGAACCATCAGACAAAGGAAAAGATATTGGAAGCTGCTAGAAAAAAGCAATTCAGATATGGAGGATCCACAATAAGGATAACCCAGGATCTAGCAGCGTCCACATTAAAAGAATGCAGGGCCTGGAACATGATATTCCGAAAGGCTAAGGAACTTGGTGTGCAGCCAAGAATAACTTACCCAGCAAGAATGAGCATCGTTTTCCAGGGAAGAAGATGGACATTTAACGAAATAAATGAATTCCATCTATTTTTGATGAAAAAAACAGACCTACATAAAAGGTTTGATCTTCAAATACAGAACTCAAGAGATTTCTAAAAAGGTAAAAAGAAATCTTGAGAACTATACTTCTGCCAAAAAATGTGTAAAGAACATATGTACAATTTGTCTTAGAAACTAGAGGTGGAAAGGAAATTATATCATAAAAAAGTGTAAAGTGGTGGTACTACATCTCATGAAGAGGCAAAGGTAACCTATTATATCTGAGAGAAAGAAAGGAGGGAGATGAACATAGCGTGTATCAATAGACATATTCGATTTATGGTGAAACTTCTTCCACTTCATTGAAAAGTGAAAGGGAAGGAGTAAGCTAAGGGGAAGGGAATACAGTAATTTCGAGGAAAAGGGGTAAAATAAGGGGAGGATCTTTAAGGTGGGGGAGGGATCCTAAAAAGGGAGGGCTGTGAAAAGCAAATGGTGTTCACCAGTTTAACATTGGGTAGGGGGGTAAGAGGGAAGGAAAGGGGAAAAGCATAAGCAGGGGTTATAGGATGGCAAGCAATATAGAATTAGTCCTTCTAACCATAAATGTGAATGGGGCAAACTGCCTCATAAAGAGGAAGCAGTTAGCAGACTGGATTAAAAGCCAGAATCCTACTATATGTTGTTTACAGGAAACACACCTGAAACAGGATGAGACATTCAAACTAAAAGTAAAAGGGTGGAGCAGAATCTATTATGCTTCAGGCAAAACCAAAAAAGCAGGAGTAGCCATCCTCATCTCAGATCAAGCAAAAACAAAAATTGATCTAATTAAAAGAGATAAGGAAGGGCTTTATATCCTGCTAAAGGGCAGCATCAATAATGAAGCAGTATAAATATTAAACATATATGCACCAAGTGGTGCAGCTATCTAAATTCTTAAAAGAGAGCTGCAAGAGCAAATAGATAGCAAAACTATAATAGCGGGAGATCTCAACCTTGCACTCTCAGAATTAGATAAATCAAACCACAAAATAAATAAGAAAGAAGTCAAAGAGGTAAATAGAATACTAGAAAAGTTCGATATGATAGATCTTTGGTGAAAGCTAAATGGAGACAGAAAGGAATATACTTTCTTCTCAGCAGTTCATGGCACCTATACAAAAATTGATCATATACTAGGGCATAAAAACCTCAAAATCAAATGCAGTAAGGCAGAAATAGCAAATGCATCCTTTTCAGACCATAATGCAATCAAAATAACATTTAATAAAAATCCAGGGGAAAATAGACCAAAAAATAATTGGAAACTAAATAATCTTATACTAAAGAATGATTGGGTAAAACAGCAAATCATATACATAATTAATAACTTCACCCAAGAAAATGACAATAATGAGACATCATACCAAAATGTGTGGGATACAGCCAAAGCAGTAATAAGGGGAAGTTTTATATCTCTACAGGCCTACTTGCATAAAATAGAGAGAGGGCCAACGAATGGGGCTTACAACTAAAATTCCTAGAAAAGGAACAAATTAAAAACCCCCAGACAAACACAAAACTTGAAATTCAAAAAATAAAAGGTGAGATTAATAAAATTGAAAGTAAAAAAAAAAAAAGTATTGAATTAATTAATAAAACTAAGAGTTGGTTTTATGAAAAAACCAACAAAATAGACAAACCCTTAGTAAACCTGATTAAAAAAAGGAAAGAGAAAAAGCAAATTGATAGTCTTGAAAAGGAAAAGGGTGAACTCAGCACTAATGAAGAGGAAATTAGAACAATAGTTAGGAGCTACTTTGCTCAACTTTATGCCGATAAATTCGATAACTTAAATGAAATGGAAGAATACCTTCAAAAATATAGCTTGCCCAGATTAACAGAGGAAGAAGTAAGTAGTCTAAATAGCCCCATCTCAGAAAAAGAAATAGAACAAGCTATTAACCAACTTCTTAAGAAAAAGTCCCCAGGACCAGATGGATTTACAGGTGAATTCAACCAAACATTTAAAGAACAACTAACTCCAGTGCTATGTAAACTATTTGAAAAAATAGGGATTGAAAGAGTCCTACCAAATTCCTTCTATGACACAGACATGGTACTGATACCTAAACCAGGTAGATCGAAAACTGAGAAAGAAAACTATAGACCAATTTCCTTAATGAATATTGATGCTAAAATCTTAAGTAAGATATTAGCAAATAGACTTCAGAAAATCATCCCCAGGATAATACACTATGACCAAGTGGGATTTATACCAGGAATGCAGGGCTGGTTTAATATTAGGAAAACTATTAGTATAATTGACCATATTAATAATCAAATTAATAAAAACCATATGATCATCTCAATAGATGCAGAAAAAGCATTTGATAAAATCCAACATAAATTCCTACTAAAAACGCTTGAGAGTATAGGAATAAATGGACTATTCCTTAAAATAACAAGGAGCATATATTTAAAACCTTCAGTAAACATCATATGTAATGGTGATAAACTAGAACCTTTCCCTGTAAGATCAGGAGTGAAACAAGGTTGCCCACTATCACCATTACTATTCAATATAGTACTAGAAACTCTAGCCTCAGCAATAAGAGCCGAGAAAGAGATTCAAGGAATTAGAGTGGGAAATGAAGAAATCAAATTGTCACTTTTCACAGATGACATGATGGTATACTTAGAGAACCCCAAAGACTCTGCTAAAAAGCTATTAGAAATAATTCAGAATTTTAGCAAAGTCGCAGGATACAAAATAAATCCACATAAATCCTCAGGATTTTTATACATTACCAACACAATCCAACAGCAAGAGATACAAAGAGAAATTCCATTCAAAATAAGAGTAGATAGTATAAAATATTTGGGAATATATCTACCAAAGGAGAGTCAGGAATTATATGAGCAAAATTACAAAACACTTGCCACAAAAATAAAGTCAGATTTAAATAATTGGAAAGACATTCAGTGCTCTTGGATAGGCCAAGCGAATATAATAAAGATGACAATACTCCCCAAACTAATCTATTTATTTAGTGCTATACCAATCAGACTCCCAAGAAACTATTTTAATGACCTAGAAAAAATAACAACAAAATTCATATGGAAGAATAAAAGGTCGAGAATTGCAAGGGGACTAATGAAAAAAAGTCAGAGGAAGGTGGTTTAAGTGTACCTGATTTAAAGCTATATTATAAAGCAACAGTCACCAAAATCATTTGGTATTGGCTAAGAAATAGACTAGTTGATGAGTGGCATAGGTTAGGTTCACAGGGCAAGATAGTGAACAAAAATAGCAATCTAATCTTTGACAAACCCAAAGATCCCAAATTTTGGGATAAGAATTCATTATTTGACAAAAACTGCTGGGAAAACTGGAAATTAGTATGGCAGAAACTAGGCATGGACCCACATTTAACACCACATACTAAGATTAGATCAAAATGGGTCCAAGATTTAGGCATAAAGAACGAAATCATAAATAAATTGGAGGAACATGGGATGGTTTACCTCTCAGACTTATGGAGGATGAAGGAGTTTGTGTCCAAGGGAGAACTAGAGACCATTATTGATCACAAAATAGAACATTTTGATTACACCAAATTAAAAAGTTTCTGCACAAACAAAACTAATGCAAACAAGATTAGAAGGGAAGTAACAAATTGGGAAAAAATTTTTTGCAGTTAAAGGTTCTGATAAAGGCCTCATCTCCAAAATATACGGAGAATTGACTTTAATTTATAAGAAATCAAGCCATTCTCCAATTGATAAATGGTCAAAGGATATGAACAGACAATTTTCAGATGATGAAATTGAAACTATTTCCACTCATATGAAAGAGTGTTCCAAATCACTATTGATCAGAGAAATGCAAATTAAGACAACTCTGAGGTATCATTACATACCTGTCAGATTGGCTAAGATGACAGGAACAAATAACGATGAATGTTGGAGGGGCTGTGGGAAAACTGGGACACTGATGCATTGTTGGTGGAGTTGTGAAAGAATCCAACCATTCTGGAGAGCAATCTGGAATTATGCCCAAAAAGTTATCAAAATGTGCATACCCTTTGACCCAGCCATACTACTACTGGGCTTATACCCCAAGGAACTACTAAAGAAGGGAAAGGGACCTGTATGTGCCAAAATGTTTGTGGCAGCCCTTTTCATTGTGGCTAGAAGCTGGAAGATGAATGGATGTCCATCAATTGGAGAACGGTTGGGTAAACTATGGTATATAAATGTTATGGAATATTATTGTTCTATAAGAAATGACCAACAGGAGAAATGCAGAGAGGCTTGGAGAGACTTACATCAACTGATGCTGAGTGAAATGAGCAGAACCAGAAGATCATTATACACTTCAAAAATGATACTGTACAAGGATGTATGCTGATGGGAGTGGATTTCTTCAACATAGAGAAGAGCTAATCCAATCCCAATTGATTAATGATGGACAGAACCAGCTACATCCAGAAAAGGAACACTGGGAAATGAATGTAAACTGTTATTTTTACCTTCTGAATCCAATTCTTCCTGTGCAACAAAAAAATCGGTTCTACACACATATATTGTATCTAGAATATACTGTAATATATTTAACATATATAAGACTGCTTGTCATCTGGGGGAGGGGGTTGGGGGAGGAAGGGAAAAAATCTGAATAGAAGTAAGTGCAAGGGATAATGTTGTAAAAAATTACCCATGCATATGTACTGTCAAAAAAATGTTATAATTATAAAATAAAATAAAAAATTAAAAAAAAATAAAAGAGTCTTTTCTAAAGATAACAACTTGAAAACTATCAGATACATATTCTCTTGAATGAAGGTGCAGAAAAGAATCTAAGGAAAAAACATTGTTTCACAAGATATTATCCATACAAAAGTCTAGAAACAACGATTTTTTTTTTAGGTTGAGTCTCAAGAAAAGAACCTAGAAAAGAGTTCTTTCTAGAGATAGTTTCCAGAAAAGAATTTAGAAAAATGTTTTCTAGAATGGGGCTCTAAAAAAGAATCTAAAAAAGACTTGTTTCTAGATAGAAGATCTAGAAAACTATGTTTTCTAAATTGAGGATTTAGACAAGGACTTAGTAAAGAATTCTTTCTAGAGAGAGGATACAAAAAATATTCTAGAAAAGGTTTTTGTCTATATTAAGGTTTTAGAAAAGAACCAAGAAAAGTCCCTTTTCTAAAGACAACAACAAGAAAAGTATCTAAAAAATGTTTTCTTGAATGAGGCTCCAGAAAAGAATCAAAAAAAAAAAAACAACTTTGTTTCAAGAAAGATGATTCATAAAAGAATCTAGAAAAGTACGATTTCTAGATTGAGGCTCTAGAAAAGAATCTAGAGAAATCTTTCTAGAGAGAGGATCAAGAAAAGAATGTTTTCCAGAATTGAGTCTCTAGAAAATGATCCTGAAAAGAATTGTTTCTAGAGAACGGATCTAGAAAAGTTTCCAGAAAAGATTATTTTCTAGATTGAGGTTTTCCAAAAGAACCTAGAATAGTCTCTTTTCTAAAGAGAACAAGAAGAAAAGTACCTAAAAATGTTTTCTTGGATGAGAATCCATAAAATAATCTAAGAAAAAAATTTTATTTCAAGAGAGTTGATCCATAAAAGAATCTAGAAAAGAAGGTTTTTTTTTTAAGGTTGAGGCTGTAGAAAAAAATCTAGAAAAGAGTTGTTTCTAGAGAGAATAACTAAAAAAGTATCTAGAACAATATTTTATAGAATGAGGCTTTAGAAAAAATCAACAAAAACTGTGTTTCAAGAGAGATGATCCATAAAAGAATCAAGAAAAGTAGGATTTCTAGATTGAGGCTCTAGAATAGAATCTAGAAAATAGTAATTATCAGAAAGAGGATCAAGAAAAGAATGTTTTCTCCATTGAGGCTCTAGAAAATTATCTCTAAAAGAATTGTTTCCAGAGAGAAGATCTAGAAAATTTTCCAGAAGAGATTTTTTTCTAGATTGAGGTTTTCAAAATGAATCTAGAAAAGTCTCTTTTCTAAAGAGAACAAGAAGAATAGTACCTAAAAATGTTTTCTTGAGTGAGAATCTATAAAATAACCTACCAAATATACTTTATTTCAAGAGAGTTGATCCATAAAAGAATCAAGAAAAGTAGGATTTTCTAGATTGAGGCTCTAGAATAGAATCTAGAAAATAGTTATTTCCAGAAAGAGGATCAAGAAAAGAATGTTTTCTCCATTGAGGCTCTAGAAAATGATCTCTAAAAGAATTGTTTTCCAGAGAGAGGATCTAGAAAATTTTCCAGAAAAGATTTTTTTGTAGATTGAGGTGTTCAAAATGAATCTAGAAAAGTCTCTTTTCTAAAGAGAACAAGAAGAAAAGTACCTAAAAATGTTTTCTTGCATGAGAATCCATAAAATAATCTACCAAAAATACTTTATTTCAAGAGCGTTGATCCATAAAAGAATCTAGAAAAGAACTTTTTTGTAGGTTGAGGCTGTAGAAAAGAAACTAGAAAAGAGTTGTTTCTAGAGAGAGGATCCAGAAAAGAATATAAAAAAAAATGTTTTCTAGAATGGAGCTCTAGTTAAGAAGCTAGAAAACAGTTGTTTCTAGATTGAACATCTAGAAAAGTATGTTTTCTGGGTTGAGGCTCTAGAAAAAGGTCTCTTCAAGAATTCTTAATAGAGAGAGGATGCAGAAAAAACTTTCTTTCTAGAGAGATGATCTGTAAAAGAATCTAGAAAAGTCTCTTTTCTAAAGAGAACAAGAAAAGTATCTAAAAATGGTTTCTCGAATGAGGCCCCAGAAAAAATCTAACAACAAAAAAAACAATGTTTCAGAAGATAAGATCCATAAAAGAATCTACAAAAGACTTGTTTTTTTAGATTGATGATCTAGAAAAGAATCTAGAAAAGAGTTGTTTCTAGAGAGAGTATCCAGAAAAGAATCTAGAAAAATGTTTTCTAGAATGGGGCTCTAGAGAAGAATCTAAAAAAAGACTTGTTTCTAGATAGAAGATCTAGAAAACTACGTTTTCTAAGTTGAGATCTCGACAAGGACCTAGTTAAGAATTCTTTCTAGAGAGAGGATACATCAAAGTTTCTAGAAAAAGAATCTAGAAAAGAGTTGTTTCCAGAGAGATTATAAAGAAAAGAATGTTTTCTCCATTGAGGCTCTAGAAAATGATCTCTAAAAGAATTGTTTCCAAAGAGAGGATCTAGAAAATTTTCCAGAAAAGATATTTTTCTAGATTGTTGTTTACAAAATGAATCTAGAAAAGTCTCTTTTCTAAAGAGAACAAGAAGAAAAGTACCTAAAAATGTTTTCTTGCATGAGAATCCATAAAATAATCTACCAAAAATACTTTATTTCAAGAGAGTTGATCCATAAAAGAATCTAGAAAAGAACTTTTTTGTAGGTTGAGGCTGTAGAAAAGAATCTAGAAAAGAGTTGTTTCCAGAGAGAGGATCCAGAAAAGAATCAAAAAAAATGTTTTCTAGAACGGAGCTCTCGTTAAGAAGGTAGAAAACAGTTGTTTCTAGATAGAACATCTAGAAAAGTATGTTTTCTTAGTTGAGGCTCTAGAAAAGGGTCTCTTCAAGAATTCTTACTAGAGAGAGGATGCAGAAAAAAATTTCGAGAAAAAATTTTTGACTAGATTGAGGTCCTAGAAAATCTTCTAGAAAAGAATTGTTTTTAGAGCAAAGAAATAGAAAAGAATCAAGAAAATATTTTCTAGAATGAGGCTCTAGAAAAGAATCTATAAAAACTTTGTTTCAAGAGAGATGATCTGTAAAAGAATCTAGAAAAGTCTCTTTTCTAAAGAGAACAAGAAAAGTATTTAAAAATGTTTTCTTGAATGAGGCCCCAGAAAACAACCTAACAACAACAACAACAACAACAACAACAACAAAAAAAAAAAAACAATGTTTCAGAAGATAAGATCCATAAAAGAATCTACAAAAGACTTGTTTTTTTTAGATTGATGATCTAGAAAAGAATCTAGAAAAGGGTTGTTTCTAGATAGAGTATCCAGAAAAGAATCTAGAAAAATGTTTTCTAGAATGGGGCTCTAGAGAAGAATCTAAAAAAGACTTGTTTCTAGATAGAAGATCTAGAAAATTACGTATTCTAAGTAGAGGATCTCGACAAGGACCTAGTTAAGAATTCTTTCTAGAGAGAGAATACAGAAAAGAAGCTAGAAAAATGTTTTCTAGAATGGGGCTCTAGAGAAGAATCTAAAAAAGACTTGCTCCTAGATAGAAGATCTAGAAAACTACGTATTCTAAGTTGAGGATCTCAACAAGGACCTATTTAAGAATTCTTTTTAGAGAGAGGATACAGAAAAGTTTCTAGAAAAGATTTTTGTCTAGATTGAGGTTTTCCAAAAGAACCTCGAAAAGTCTCTTTTCTAAAGAGAACAATTAGAAAAGTATCTAAACAATGTTTTCTTGAATGACGCCCCAGAAAAGAATCTAACAAAAAAAAAATAATGTTTCAGATTATAAGATCCATAAAAGAATCTACAAAAGACTGGTTTTTTTAGATTGATGATCTAGAAAAGAATCTAGAAAAGTGTTGTTTCTAGAGAGAGGATCCAGAAAAGAATCTAGAAAATGTTTTCTAGAATGGGGCTCTTGAAAGGAATCTAGAAAATACTTGTTTCTAGACAGACGATCTAGAAAACTATGTTTTCTAAGTTGAACCTCTGGAAAAGGATGTGGTAAAGAATTCTTTCTAGATAGAGTATGCAGAAAAGTTTGTAGAAAAGATTTTTGTGTAGATTGAGTTTCTAGAAAATCATCTAGAAAAGAAGTGTTTCTAGAGAGAATAACTAGAAACGTATCTAGACAAATATTTTCTAGAGTGAGGCTCTAGAAAAGAATCGACAAAAACTGTGTTTCAAGAGAGATGATCCATAAAAGAATCAAGAAAAGTAGGATTTCTAGATTGAGGCTCTAGAATAGAATCTAGAAAATAGTTATTTCCAGAAAGAGGATCAAGAAAAAAATGTTTTCTCCATTGAGGCTCTAGAAAATGATCTCTAAAAGAATTGTTTCCAGAGAGAGGATCTAGAAAATTTTCCAGAAAAGATTTTTTTGTAGATTGAGGTGTTCAAAATGAATCTAGAAAAGTCTCTTTTCTAAAGAGAACAAGAAGAAAAGTACCTAAAAATGTTTTCTTGCATGAGAATCCATAAAATAATCTACCAAAAATACTTTATTTCAAGAGAGTTGATCCATAAAAGAATCTAGAAAAGAACTATTTTGTAGGTTGAGGTTGTAGAAAAGAATCTAGAAAAGAGTTGTTTCTAGAGAGAGGATCCAGAAAAGAATCAAAAAAAATGTTTTCTAGAACGGAGCTCTCGTTAAGAAGGTAGAAAACAGTTGTTTCTAGATAGAACATCTAGAAAAGTATGTTTTCTTAGTTGAGGCTCTAGAAAAGGGTCTCTTCAAGAATTCTTACTAGAGAGAGGATGCAGAAAAAAATTTCGAGAAAAGATTTTTGACTAGATTGAGGTCCTAGAAAATCTTCTAGAAAAGAATTGTTTTTAGAGCAAAGAAATAGAAAAGAATCAAGAAAATATTTTCTAGAATGAGGCTCTAGAAAAGAATCTATAAAAACTTTGTTTCAAGAGAGATGATCTGTAAAAGAATCTAGAAAAGTCTCTTTTCTAAAGAGAACAAGAAAAGTATTTAAAAATGTTTTCTTGAATGAGGCCCCAGAAAACAACCTAACAACAACAACAACAACAACAACAACAACAACAACAAAAAACAATGTTTCAGAAGATAAGATCCATAAAAGAATCTACAAAAGACTTGTTTTTTTTAGATTGATGATCTAGAAAAGAATCTAGAAAAGGGTTGTTTCTAGAGAGAATATCCAGAAAAGAAGTTAGAAAAATGTTTTCTAGAATGGGGCTCTAGAGAAGAATCTAAAAAAGACTTGTTTCTAGATAGAAGATCTAGAAAACTACGTGTTCTAAGTTGAGGATCTCGACAAGGACCTAGTTAAGAATTCTTTCTAGAGAGAGGATACATCAAAGTTTCTAGAAAATATTTTTGCCTAGATTGAGGTTTTCCAAAAGAACCTCGAAAAGTCTCTTTTCTAAAGAGAACAATTAGAAAAGTATCTAAACAATGTTTTCTTGAATGACGCCCCAGAAAAGAATCTAACAAAAAAAAAAAATGTTTCAGAAGATAAGATCCATAAAAGAATCTACAAAAGACTGGTTTTTTTAGATTGATGATCTAGAAAAGAATCTAGAAAAGTGTTGTTTCTAGAGAGAGGATCCAGAAAAGAATCTAGAAAATGTTTTCTAGAATGGGGCTCTTGAAAGGAATCTAGAAAATACTTGTTTCTAGACAGACGATCTAGAAAACTATGTTTTCTAAGTTGAACCTCTGGAAAAGGATGTGGTAAAGAATTCTTTCTAGATAGAGTATGCAGAAAAGTTTGTAGAAAAGATTTTTGTGTAGATTGAGGTTCTAGAAAATCATCTAGAAAAGAAGTGTTTCTAGAGAGAATAACTAGAAACGTATCTAGACAAATATTTTCTAGAGTGAGGCTCTAGAAAAGAATCGACAAAAACTGTGTTTCAAGAGAGATGATCCATAAAAGAATCAAGAAAAGTAGGATTTCTAGATTGAGGCTCTAGAATAGAATCTAGAAAATAGTTATTTCCAGAAAGAGGATCAAGAAAAAAATGTTTTCTCCATTGAGGCTCTAGAAAATGATCTCTAAAAGAATTGTTTCCAGAGAGAGGATCTAGAAAATTTTCCAGAAAAGATTTTTTTGTAGATTGAGGTGTTCAAAATGAATCTAGAAAAGTCTCTTTTCTAAAGAGAACAAGAAGAAAAGTACCTAAAAATGTTTTCTTGCATGAGAATCCATAAAATAATCTACCAAAAATACTTTATTTCAAGAGAGTTGATCCATAAAAGAATCTAGAAAAGAACTTTTTTGTAGGTTGAGGCTGTAGAAAAGAATCTAGAAAAGAGTTGTTTCTAGAGAGAGGATCCAGAAAAGAATCAAAAAAAATGTTTTCTAGAACGGAGCTCTCGTTAAGAAGGTAGAAAACAGTTGTTTCTAGATAGAACATCTAGAAAAGTATGTTTTCTTAGTTGAGGCTCTAGAAAAGGGTCTCTTCAAGAATTCTTACTAGAGAGAGGATGCAGAAAAAAATTTCGAGAAAAGATTTTTGACTAGATTGAGGTCCTAGAAAATCTTCTAGAAAAGAATTGTTTTTAGAGCAAAGAAATAGAAAAGAATCAAGAAAATATTTTCTAGAATGAGGCTCTAGAAAAGAATCTATAAAAACTTTGTTTCAAGAGAGATGATCTGTAAAAGAATCTAGAAAAGTCTCTTTTCTAAAGAGAACAAGAAAAGTATTTAAAAATGTTTTCTTGAATGAGGCCCCAGAAAACAACCTAACAACAACAACAACAACAACAACAACAACAACAACAAAAAACAATGTTTCAGAAGATAAGATCCATAAAAGAATCTACAAAAGACTTGTTTTTTTTAGATTGATGATCTAGAAAAGAATCTAGAAAAGGGTTGTTTCTAGAGAGAATATCCAGAAAAGAAGTTAGAAAAATGTTTTCTAGAATGGGGCTCTAGAGAAGAATCTAAAAAAGACTTGTTTCTAGATAGAAGATCTAGAAAACTACGTGTTCTAAGTTGAGGATCTCGACAAGGACCTAGTTAAGAATTCTTTCTAGAGAGAGGATACATCAAAGTTTCTAGAAAATATTTTTGCCTAGATTGAGGTTTTCCAAAAGAACCTCGAAAAGTCTCTTTTCTAAAGAGAACAATTAGAAAAGTATCTAAACAATGTTTTCTTGAATGACGCCCCAGAAAAGAATCTAACAAAAAAAAAATAATGTTTCAGATTATAAGATCCATAAAAGAATCTACAAAAGACTGGTTTTTTTAGATTGATGATCTAGAAAAGAATCTAGAAAAGTGTTGTTTCTAGAGAGAGGATCCAGAAAAGAATCTAGAAAATGTTTTCTAGAATGGGGCTCTTGAAAGGAATCTAGAAAATACTTGTTTCTAGACAGACGATCTAGAAAACTATGTTTTCTAAGTTGAGCCTCTGCAAAAGGATGTGGTAAAGAATTCTTTCTAGATAGAGTATGCAGAAAAGTTTGTAGAAAAGATTTTTGTGTAGATTGAGGTTCTAGAAAATCATCTAGAAAAGAAGTGTTTCTAGAGAGAATAACTAGAAACGTATCTAGACAAATATTTTCTAGAGTGAGGCTCTAGAAAAGAATCGACAAAAACTGCGTTTCAAGAGAGATGATCCATAAAAGAATCAAGAAAAGTAGGATTTCTAGATTGAGGCTCTAGAATAGAATCTAGAAAAGAGTTGTTTCCAGAGAGATTATAAAGAAAAGAATGTTTTCTCCATTGAGGCTCTAGAAAATGATCTCTAAAAGAATTGTTTCCAAAGAGAGGATCTAGAAAATTTTCCAGAAAAGATATTTTTCTAGATTGTTGTTTACAAAATGAATCTAGAAAAGTCTCTTTTCTAAAGAGAACAAGAAGAAAAGTACCTAAAAATGTTTTCTTGCATGAGAATCCATAAAATAATCTACCAAAAATACTTTATTTCAAGAGAGTTGATCCATAAAAGAATCTAGAAAAGAACTTTTTTGTAGGTTGAGGCTGTAGAAAAGAATCTAGAAAAGAGTTGTTTCTAGAGAGAGGATCCAGAAAAGAATCAAAAAAAATGTTTTCTAGAACGGAGCTCTCGTTAAGAAGGTAGAAAACAGTTGTTTCTAGATAGAACATCTAGAAAAGTATGTTTTCTTAGTTGAGGCTCTAGAAAAGGGTCTCTTCAAGAATTCTTACTAGAGAGAGGATGCAGAAAAAAATTTCGAGAAAAGATTTTTGACTAGATTGAGGTCCTAGAAAATCTTCTAGAAAAGAATTGTTTTTAGAGCAAAGAAATAGAAAAGAATCAAGAAAATATTTTCTAGAATGAGGCTCTAGAAAAGAATCTATAAAAACTTTGTTTCAAGAGAGATGATCTGTAAAAGAATCTAGAAAAGTCTCTTTTCTAAAGAGAACAAGAAAAGTATTTAAAAATGTTTTCTTGAATGAGGCCCCAGAAAACAACCTAACAACAACAACAACAACAACAACAACAACAACAAAAACAACAACAACAAAAAACAATGTTTCAGAAGATAAGATCCATAAAAGAATCTACAAAAGACTTGTTTTTTTTAGATTGATGATCTAGAAAAGAATCTAGAAAAGGGTTGTTTCTAGAGAGAATATCCAGAAAAGAAGTTAGAAAAATGTTTTCTAGAATGGGGCTCTAGAGAAGAATCTAAAAAAGACTTGTTTCTAGATAGAAGATCTGGAAAACTACGTTTTCTAAGTTGAGGATCTCGACAAGGACCCAGTTAAGAATTCTTTCTAGAGAGAGGATACATCAAAGTTTCTAGAAAATATTTTTGCCTAGATTGAGGTTTTCCAAAAGAACCTCGAAAAGTCTCTTTTCTAAAGAGAACAATTAGAAAAGTATCTAAACAATGTTTTCTTGAATGACGCCCCAGAAAAGAATCTAACAAAAAAAAAATAATGTTTCAGATTATAAGATCCATAAAAGAATCTACAAAAGACTGGTTTTTTTAGATTGATGATCTAGAAAAGAATCTAGAAAAGTGTTGTTTCTAGAGAGAGGATCCAGAAAAGAATCTAGAAAATGTTTTCTAGAATGGGGCTCTTGAAAGGAATCTAGAAAATACTTGTTTCTAGACAGACGATCTAGAAAACTATGTTTTCTAAGTTGAGCCTCTGCAAAAGGATGTGGTAAAGAATTCTTTCTAGATAGAGTATGCAGAAAAGTTTGTAGAAAAGTTTTTTGTGTAGATTGAGGTTCTAGAAAATCATCTAGAAAAGAAGTGTTTCTAGAGAGAATAACTAGAAACGTATCTAGACAAATATTTTCTAGAGTGAGGCTCTAGAAAAGAATCGACAAAAACTGTGTTTCAAGAGAGATGATCCATAAAAGAATCAAGAAAAGTAGGATTTCTAGATTGAGGCTCTAGAATAGAATCTAGAAAAGAGTTGTTTCCAGAGAGATTATAAAGAAAAGAATGTTTTCTCCATTGAGGCTCTAGAAAATGATCTCTAAAAAAATTGTTTCCAGAGAGAGGAACTAGAAAATTTTCCAGAAAAGATTTTTTTCTAGATTGTTCTTTTCAAAATGAATCTAGAAAAGTCTCTTTTCTAAAGAGAACAAGAAGAAAAGTACCTAAAAATGTTTTCTTGCATGAGAATCCATAAAATAATCTACCAAAAATACTTTATTTCAAGAGAGTTGATCCATAAAAGAATCTAGAAAAGAACTTTTTTGTAGGTTGAGGCTTTAGAAAAGAATCTAGAAAAGAGTTGTTTCTAGAGAGAAGAAAAAAAAAAGTATCAAGAAAAATATTTTCTAGAATGAGGCTCTAGAAAAGAATCTAGAAAAGGGTTGTTTCTAGAGAGAGCATCCAGAAAAGAATAAAAAAAAAATGTTTTCTAGAATGGAGCTCTAGTTAAGAAGCTAGAAAACAGTTGTTTCTAGATAGAACATCTAGAAAACTATGTTTTCTGGGTTGAGGCTCTAGAAAAGGATCTCTTAAAGAATTCTTACTAGAGAGAGGATGCAGAAAAAATTACTAGAAAGATTTTTGACTACATTGAGGTTCTAGAAAATCTTCTAGAAAAGAATTGTTTTTAGAGCGAAGAAATAGAAAAGAATCAAGAAAATATTTTCTAGAATGAGGCTCTAAGAAAGAATCTATAAAAACTTTCTTTCTAGAGAAATGATCTGTAAAAGAATCTAGAAAAGTCTCTTTTCTAAAGAGAACAAGAAAAGTATCCAAAAATGTTTTCTTGAATGAGGCCCCAGAAAACCACCTAACAACAACAACAACAACAAAAAAAAACAATGTTTCAGAAGATACGATCCATAAAGAATTTACAAAAGACTAGTTTTTTTTAGATTGATGATCTAGAAAAGAATCTAGAAAAGAGTTTTTTCTAGAGAGAGTATCCAGAAAAGAAGTTAGAAAAATGTTTTCTAGAATGGGGCTCTAGAGAAGAATCTAAAAAAGACTTGTTTCTAGATAGAAGATCTAGAAAACTACGTGTTCTAAGTTGAGGATCTCGACAAGGACCTAGTTAAGAATTCTTTCTAGAGAGAGGATACATCAAAGTTTCTAGAAAATATTTTTGCCTAGATTGCGGTTTTCCTAAAGAACCTCGAAAAGTCTCTTTTCTAAAAAGAACAATTAGAAAAGTATCTAAAAAATATTTTCTTGAATGACGCCCCAGAAAAGATTCTAAAAAAAAAAAACAATGTTTTAGAAGGTAAGATCCATAAAAGAATCTACAAAAGACTTGTTTTTTTAGATTGATGATCTAGAAAAGAATCTAGAAAAGTGTTGTTTCTAGAGAGAGGATCCAGAAAAGAATCTAGAAATTGTTTTCTAGAATGGGGCTCTTGAAAGGAATCTAGAAAATACTTGTTTCTAGACAGACGATCTAGAAAACTATGTTTTCCAAGTTGAGCCTCTGGAAAAGGATGTGGCAAAGAATTCTTCCTAGATAGAGTATGCAGAAAAGTTTGTAGAAAATATTTTTGTCTAGATTGAGGTTCTAGAAAATCATCTAGAAAAGAAGTGTTTCTAGAGAGAATAACTAGAAAAGTATCTAGACAAATATTTTCTAGAGTGAGGCTCTAGAAAAGAATCGACAAAAACTGCGTTTCAAGAGAGATGATCCATAAAAGAATCAAGAAAAGTAGGATTTCTAGATTGAGGCTCTAGAATAGAATCTAGAAAATAGTTATTTCCAGAAAGAGGATCAAGAAAAATGTTTTCTCCATTGAGGCTCTAGAAAATGATCTCTAAAAGAATTGTTTCCAGAGAGAGGATCTAGAAAATTTTCCAGAAAAGATTTTTTTCTAGATTGTTCTTTTCAAAATGAATCTAGAAAAGTCTCTTTTCTAAAGAGAACAAGAATAAAAGTACCTAAAAATGTTTTCTTGCATGAGAATCCATAAAATAATCTACCAAAAATACTTTATTTCAAGAGAGTTGATCCATAAAAGAATCTAGAAAAGAACTTTTTCGTAGGTTGAGGCTTTAGAAAAGAATCTAGAAAAGAGTTGTTTCTAGAGAGAAGAAAAAAAAAGTATCAAGAAAAATATTTTCTAGAATGAGGCTCTAGAAAAGAATCTAGAAAAGGCTTGTTTCTAGAGAGAGCATTCAGAAAAGAATAAAAAAATGTTTTCTAGAATGAGCTCTAGTTAAGAAGCTAGAAAACAGTTGTTTCTAGATAGAACATCTAGAAAACTATGTTTTCTGGGTTGAGGCTCTAGAAAAGGATCTCTTAAAGAATTCTTACTAGAGAGAGGATGCAGAAAAAATTACTAGAAAGATTTTTGACTACATTGAGGTTCTAGAAAATCTTCTAGAAAAGAATTGTTTTTAGAGTGAAGAAATAGAAAAGAATCAAGAAAATATTTTCTAGAATGAGGCTCTAAGAAAGAATCTATAAAAACTTTCTTTCTAGAGAGATGATCTGTAAAAGAATCTAGAAAAGTCTCTTTTCTAAAGAGAACAAGAAAAGTATCCAAAAATGTTTTTTTGAATGAGGCCCCAGAAAACCACCTAACAACAACAACAACAACAACAAAAACACAATGTTTCAGAAGATACGATCCATAAAAGAATTTACAAAAGACTAGTTTTTTTTAGATTGATGATCTAGAAAAGAATCTAGAAAAGGGTTGTTTCTAGAGAGAGTATCCAGAATAGAAGTTAGAAAAATGTTTTCTAGAATGGGGCTCTAGAGAAGAATCTAAAAAAGACTTGTTTCTAGATAGAAGATCTAGAAAACTACGTGTTCTAAGTTGAGGATCTCGACAAGGACCTAGTTAAGAATTCTTTCTAGAGAGAGGATACATCAAAGTTTCTAGAAAATATTTTTGCCTAGATTGCGGTTTTCCAAAAGAACCTCGAAAAGTCTCTTTTCTAAAAAGAACAATTAGAAAAGTATCTAAAAAATATTTTCTTGAATGACGCCCCAGAAAAGATTCTAAAAAAAAAAAACAATGTTTTAGAAGGTAAGATCCATAAAAGAATCTACAAAAGACTTGTTTTTTTAGATTGATGATCTAGAAGAGAATCTAGAAAAGTGTTGTTTCTAGAGAGAGGATCCAGAAAAGAATCTAGAAATTGTTTTCTAGAATGGGGCTCTTGAAAGGAATCTAGAAAATACTTGTTTCTAGACAGATGATCTAGAAAACTATGTTTTCTAAGTTGAGCCTCTGGAAAAGGATGTGGCAAAGAATTCTTCCTAGATAGAGTATGCAGAAAAGTTTGTAGAAAATATTTTTGTCTAGATTGAGGTTTTAGAAAATCATCTAGAAAAGAAGTGTTTCTAGAGAGAATAACTAGAAAAGTATATAGACAAATATTTTCTAGAGTGAGGCTCTAGAAAAGAATCGACAAAAACTGTGTTTCAAGAGAGATGATCCATAAAAGAATCAAGAAAAGTAGGATTTCTAGATTGAGGCTCTAGAATAGAATCTAGAAAATAGTTATTTCCAGAAAGAGGATCAAGAAAGGAATGTTTTCTCCATTGAGGCTCTAGAAAATCATCTCTAAAAGAATTGTTTCCAGAGAAAGGAACTAGAAAATTTTCCAGAAAAGATTTTTTTCTAGTTTGTTCTTTTCAAAATGAATCTAGAAAAGTCTCTTTTCTAAAGAGAACAAGAAGAAAAGTACCTAAAAATGTTTTCTTGCATGAGAATCCATAAAATAATCTACCAAAAATACTTTATTTCAAGAGAGTTGATCCATAAAAGAATCTAGAAAAGAACTTTTTTTTAGGTTGAGGCTGTAGAAAAGAATCTAGAAAAGAGTTGTTTCTAGAGAGAGGATCCAGAAAAGAATCAAAAAAAATGTTTTCTAGAACGGAGCTCTAGTTAAGAAGGTAGAAAACAGTTGTTTCTAGATAGAACATCTAGAAAAGTATGTTTTCTTAGTTGATGCTCTAGAAAAGTGTCTCTTCAAGAATTCTTACTAGAGAGAGGATGCAGAAAAAAATTTCGAGAAAAGATTTTTGACTAGATTGAGGTTCTAGAAAATCTTCTAGAAAAGAATTGTTTTTAGAGCGAAGAAATAGAAAAGAATCAAGAAAATATTTTCTAGAATGAGGCTCTAGAAAAGAATCTATAAAAACTTTGTTTCAAGAGAGATGATCTGTAAAAGAATCAAGAAAAGTAGGATTTCTAGATTGAGGCTCTAGAATAGAATCTAGAAAATAGTTATTTCCAGAAAGAGGATCAAGAAAAGAATGTTTTCTCCATTGAGGCTCTAGAAAATGATCTCTAAAAAAATTGTTTCCAGAGAGAGGAACTAGAAAATTTTCCAGAAAAGATTTTTTTCTAGATTGTTCTTTTCAAAATGAATCTAGAAAAGTCTCTTTTCTAAAGAGAACAAGAAGAAAAGTACCTAAAAATGTTTTCTTGCATGAGAATCCATAAAATAATCTACCAAAAATACTTTATTTCAAGAGAGTTGATCCATAAAAGAATCTAGAAAAGAACTTTTTTGTAGGTTGAGGCTTTAGAAAAGAATCTAGAAAAGAGTTGTTTCTAGAGAGAAGAAAAAAAAAGTATCAAGAAAAATATTTTCTAGAATGAGGCTCTAGAAAAGAATCTAGAAAAGGGTTGTTTCTAGAGAGAGCATCCAGAAAAGAATAAAAAAAAATGTTTTCTAGAATGGAGCTCTAGTTAAGAAGCTAGAAAACAGTTGTTTCTAGATAGAACATCTAGAAAACTATGTTTTCTGGGTTGAGGCTCTAGAAAAGGATCTCTTAAAGAATTCTTACTAGAGAGAGGATGCAGAAAAAATTACTAGAAAGATTTTTGACTACATTGAGGTTCTAGAAAATCTTCTAGAAAAGAATTGTTTTTAGATAAAAACTAAATTGGACAATTACAAAGAGATATAAAAAAAGTGAGTGAAGAAAATACATCATTGAAAATTAGACTGGAACAAGTAGAAATGAATGACTCAAGGAGAAACCAAGAGGGAGTCAAGCAAAACCAGAGAAATGAAACAATTGAAAAGACTGTCAAGTACCTTACCAGAAAGACAACAGACCTGGAAAACAGATCCAGGAGAGACAATTTGAGAATAATCGGACTCCCTGAAAAATGGGAGGAAAAAAGAGCTTGGACACCATTTTCGAGGAAATTATCAAAGAGAACTGCCCAGACGTTTTGGAAACAGAGGGTAAAATAGACATTGAGAAAATTCATCGATCACCTACTGAAAGGGACCCTAAAATCAAAATGCCAAGAAATATAGTGGCCAAGTTCAAGAACCATCAGACAAAGGAAAAGATATTGGAAGCTGCTAGAAAAAAAACAATTCAGATATGGAGGATCCACAATAAGGATAACACAGGATCTAGCAGCATCCACATTAAAAGAACGCAGGGCCTGGAACATGATATTCCGAAAGGCTAAGGAACATGGTATGCAGCCAAGAATAACTTACCCAGCAAGAATGAGCATCATTTTCCAGGGAAGAAGATGGACATTTAACGAAATAAATGAATTCCATCTCTTTTTGATGAAAAAACCAGACCTACATAAGAGGTTTGATCTTCAAATACAGAACTCAAGAGACTTCTAAAAAAGGTAAAAAGAAATCTTGAGAACTATACTTCTTTCAAAAAAATATGCAAAGAACATATGTACAATTTGTCTTAGAAACTAGAGGTGGAAAGGAGATTATATCATAAAAAAGTATAAAGTGGTGGTACTACATCTCATGAAGAGGCAAAGGTAACCTATTATATCTGAGAGAAAGAAAGGAGGGAGATGAACATAGCGTGTATCAATAGACATATTCGATTTATGGTGAAACTTCTTCCACTTCATTGAAAAGTGAAAGGGAAGGAGTAAGCTAAGGGGAAGGGAATACAGTAATTTCGAGGAAAAGGGGTAAAATAAGGGGAGGATCTTTAAGGTGGGGGAGGGATCCTAAAAAGGGAGGGCTGTGAAAAGCAAGTGGTGTTTACCAGTTTAATACTGGATAGGAGGGTAAAAGGGAAGGAAAGGGGAAAAGCATAAGCAGGGGTTAATAGGATGGCAAGCAATATAGAATTAGTCCTTCTAACCATAAATGTGAATGGGGCAAACTGCCTCATAAAGAGGAAGCAGTTAGCAGACTGGATTAAAAGTCAGAATCCTACTATATGTTGTTTACAGGAAACACACCTGAAACAGGATGAGACATTCAAACTAAAAGTAAAAGGGTGGAGCAGAATCTATTATGCTTCAGGCAAAACCAAAAAAGCAGGAGTAGCCATCCTCATCTCAGATCAAGCAAAAACAAAAATTGATCTAATTAAAAGAGATAAGGAAGGCATTATATCCTGCTAAAGGGAAGCATCAATAGTGAAGCAGTATCAATATTAAACATGTATGCACCAAGTGGTGCAGCATCTAAATTCTTAAAAGAGAAATTAAGAGAGCTGCAAGAGGAAATAGATAGCAAAACTATAATAGTGGGAGATCTCAACCTTGCACTCTCAGAATTAGATAAATCAAACCACAAAATAAATAAGAAAGAAGTCAAAGAGGTAAATAGAATACTAGAAAAGTTTGATATGATAGATCTTTGGCGAAAGCTAAATGGAGACAGAAAGGAATATACTTTCTTCTCAGCAGTTCATGGAACCTATACAAAAATTGATCATATACTAGGGCATAAAAACCTCAAAATCAAATGCAGTAAGGCAGAAATAGTAAATGCATCCTTTTCAGACCATAATGCAATCAAAATAACATTTAATAAAAAGCCAGGGGAAAATAGACCAAAAAATAATTGGAAACTAAATAATCTTATACTAAAGAATGATTGGGTAAAACAGCAAATCATAGACATAATTAATAACTTCACCCAAGAAAATGACAATAATGAGACATCATACCAAAATGTGTGGGATACAGCCAAAGCAATAATTAGGGGAAGTTTTATATCTCTACAGGCATACCTGCATAAAATAGAGAAAGAGAGGGCCAACGAATTGGGTTTACAACTAAAATTGCTAGAAAAGGAACAAATTAAAAACCCCCAGACAAACACAAAACTTGAAATTCAAAAAATAAAAGGTGAGATTAATAAAATTGAAAGTAAAAAAACTATTGAATTAATTAATAAAACTAAGAGTTGGTTTTATGAAAAAACCAACAAAATAGACAAACCCTTAGTAAACCTGATTAAAAAAAAGAAAGAGAAAAAGCAAATTGATAGTCTTGAAAATGAAAAGGGTGAACTCACCACTAATGAAGAGGAAATTAGAACAATAGTTAGGAGCTACTTTGCTCAACTTTATGCCGATAAATTCGATAACTTAAATGAAATGGAAGAATACCTTCAAAAATATAGCTTGCCCAGATTAACAGAGGAAGAAGTAAGTAGTCTAAATAGTCCCATCTCAGAAAAAGAAATAGACCAAGCTATTAACCAACTTCCTAAGAAAAAGTCCCCAGGACCAGATGGATTTACAGGTGAATTCTACCAAACATTTAAAGAACAACTAACTCCAATGCTATGTAAACTATTTGAAAAAATAGGGATTGAAGGAGTCCTACCAAATTCCTTCTATGACACAGACATGGTACTGATACCTAAACCAGGTAGATCGAAAACGGAGAAAGAAAACTATAGACCAATTTCCTTAATGAATATTGATGCTAAAATCTTAAATAAGATATTAGCAAATAGACTTCAGAAAATCATCCCCAGGATAATACACTATGACCAAGTGGGATTTATACCAGGAATGCAGGGCTGGTTTAATATTAGGAAAACTATTAGTATAATTGACCATATTAATAAGCAAATTAATAAAAACCATATGATCATCTCAATAGATGCAGAAAAGGCATTTGATAAAATCCAACATCCATTCCTACTAAAAACGCTTGAGAGTATAGGAATAAATGGACTATTCCTTAAAATAATAAGGAGCATATATTTAAAACCTTCAGTAAACATCATATGTAATGGTGATAAACTAGAACCTTTCCCTGTAAGATCAGGAGTGAAACAAGGTTGCCCACTATCACCATTACTATTCAATATAGTACTAGAAAATCTAGCCTTGGCAATAAGAGCCGAGAAAGAGATCCAAGGAATTAGAGTAGGAAATGAAGAAATCAAATTGTCACTTTTCGCAGATGACATGATGGTATACTTAGAGAACCCCAAAGACTCTGCTAAAAAGCTATTAGAAATAATTCAGAATTTTAGCAAAGTCGCAGGATACAAAATAAATCCACATAAATCCTCAGGATTTTTATACATTACCAACACAATCCAACAGCAAGAGATACAAAGAGAAATTCCATTCAAAATAACAGTCGATAGTATCAAATATTTGGGAATATATCTACCAAAGGAGAGTCAGGAATTATATGAGCAAAATTACAAAACACTTGCCACAAAAATAAAATCAGATTTAAATAATTGGAAAGACATTCAATGTTCTTGGATAGGCCGAGCGAATATAATAAAGATGACAATACTCCCCAAACTAATCTATTTATTTAGTGCTATACCAATCAGACTCCCAAGAAACTATTTTAATGACTTAGAAAAAATAACAACAAAATTCATATGGAAGAATAAAAGGTCGAGAATTGCAAGGGAACTAATGAAAAAAAAGTCAGAGGAAGGTGGTCTAAGTGTACCTGATTTAAAGCTATATTATAAAGCAACAGTCACCAAAACCATTTGGTATTGGCTAAGAAATAGACTAGTTGATCAGTGGCATAGGTTAGGTTCACAGGGCAAGATAGTGAATAAAAATAGCAATCTAATCTTTGACAAACCCAAAGATCCCAAATTTTGGGATAAGAATTCATTATTTGACAAAAACTGCTGGGAAAACTGGAAATTAGTATGGCAGAAACTAGGCATGGACCCACATTTAACACCACATACTAAGATTAGATCAAAATGGGTCCAAGAATTAGGCATAAAGAACGAAATCATAAATAAATTGGAGGAACATGGGATGGTTTACCTCTCAGACTTGTGGAAGAGGAAGGAGTTTGTGTCCAAGGGAGAACTAGAGACCATTATTGATCACAAAATAGAACATTTTGATTACACCAAATTAAAAAGTTTCTGCACAAACAAAACTAATGCAAACAAGATTAGAAGGGAAGTAACAAATTGGGAAAAAATTTTTACAGTTAAAGGTTCTGATAAAGGTCTCATCTCCAAAATATACAGAGAATTGACTTTAATTTATAAGAAATCAAGCCATTCTCCAATTGATAAATGGTCAAAGGATATGAACAGACAATTTTCAGATGATGAAATTAAAACTATTTCCGCTCATATGAAAGAGTGTTCCAAATCACTATTGATCAGAGAAATGCAAATTAAGACAACTCTGAGGTATCATTACACACCTGTCAGATTGGCTAAGATGACAGGAACAAATAACGATGAATGTTGGAGGGGCTGTGGGAAAACTGGGACACTGAGGCATTGTTGGTGGAGTTGTGAAAGAATCCAACCATTCTGGAGAGCAATCTGGAATTATGCCCAAAAAGTTATCAAAATGTGCATACCCTTTGACCCAGCCATACTACTACTGGGCTTATACCCCAAGGAACTACTAGAGAAGGGAAAGGGTCCTGTATGTGCCAAAATGTTTGTGGCAGCCCTTTTCATAGTGGCTAGAAGCTGGAAGATGAATGGATGTCCATCAATTGGAGAATGGTTGGGTAAACTATGGTATATGAATGTTATGGAACATTATTGTTCTATAAGAAATGACCAACAGGAGAAATACAGAGAGGCATGGAGAGACTTACATCAACTGATGCTGAGTGAAACGAGCAGAACCAGAAGATCATTATACACTTCAACAATGATACTGTACAAGGATGTATGCTGATGGAAGTGGATTTCTTCAACATAGAGAAGAACTAATCCAATTCCAATTGATTAATGATGGACAGAACCAGCTACATCCAGAAAAGGAACACTGGGAAATGAATGTAAACTGTTATTTTTACCTTCTGAATCCAATTCTTCCTGTGCAACAAAAAATTCGGTT
Organism: Sminthopsis crassicaudata; assembly: GCF_048593235.1. Classification (NCBI taxonomy): domain Eukaryota; kingdom Metazoa; phylum Chordata; class Mammalia; order Dasyuromorphia; family Dasyuridae; genus Sminthopsis; species Sminthopsis crassicaudata. Next base: position 187,411,846 of record NC_133619.1, read on the forward strand.
CTACACATATATATTGTATCTAAATTATACTGTAATATATTTAACATATATAAGACTGCTTGCCATCTGGGGGAGGGGGTTGGGGGAGGAAGGGAAAAAATCTGAATAGAAGTAAGTGCAAGGGATAATGTTGTAAAAAATTACCCATGCATATGTACTGTCAAAAAATGTTATAATTATAAAAATAAAATAAAAAATTAAAAAAAAAAGAAAAGAAAAGATTTTTGTCTAGATTATGGTTCTAGAAAATTATCTAGAAAAGACTTGTTTCTAGAGACAATATATAGAAAAGTCTCTAGACAAATATTTTTCTACAATGAGGCTCTAGAAAAGAATTGACAAAAACTGTGTCTCAAGAGAGATGATCCATAAAAGAATCAAGAAAAGTAGGATTTCTAGATTGAGGCTTTAGAAAAGAATCTAAAAAAGACTGGTTTCTAGATAGAAGGTCTAGAAAACTACGTTTTCTAAGTTGAGGATCTCGACAAGGACCTAGTTAAGAATTCTTTCTAGAGAGAGGATACAGAAAAGTTTCTAGAAAATATTTTTGCCTAGATTGAGGTTTTCCAAAAGAACCTCGAAAAGTCTCTTTTCTAAAGAGAACAATTAGAAAAGTATCTAAACAATGTTTTCTTGAATGACGCCCCAGAAAAGAATCTAACAAAAAAAAAAATAATGTTTCAGATTATAAGATCCATAAAAGAATCTACAAAAGACTGGTTTTTTTAGATTGATGATCTAGAAAAGAATCTAGAAAAGTGTTGTTTCTAGAGAGAGGATCCAGAAAAGAATGTTTTCTCCATTGAGGCTCTAGAAAATGATCTCTAAAAGAATTGTTTCCAGAGAGAGGATCTAGAAAATTTTCCAGAAAAGATTTTTTTTATAGATTGAGGTGTTCAAAATGAATCTAGAAAAGTCTCTTTTCTAAAGAGAACAAGAAGAAAAGTACCTAAAAATGGTTTCTTGCATGAGAATCCATAAAATAATCTACCAAAAATACTTTATTTCAAGAGAGTTGATCCATAAAAGAATCTAGAAAAGAACTTTTTTGTAGGTTGAGGCTGTAGAAAAGAATCTAGAAAAGAGTTGTTTCTAGAGAGAGGATCCAGAAAAGAATAAAAAAAAAAATGTTTTCTAGAACGGAGCTTTAGTTAAGAAGCTTGAAAACAGTTGTTTCTAAATAGAACATCTAGAAAAATATGATTTCTGGGTTGAGGCTCTAGAAAAGGATCTCTTAAAGAATTCTTACTAGAGAGAGGATGCAGAAAAAATTACTAGAAAGATTTTTGACTAGATTGAGGTTCTAGAAAATCTTCTAGAAAAGAATTGTTTTTAGAGCGAAGAAATATAAAAGAATCAAGAAAATATTTTCTAGAATGAGGCTCTAGAAAAGACTCTATAAAAACTTTGTTTCAAGAGAGATGATGTGTAAAAGAATCTAGAAAAGTCTCTTTTCTAAAGAGAACAACAAGAAAAGTATCTAAAAATGTTTTCTTGAATGAGGCTCCAGAAAAGAAGCAAACAAAAAAAAAAACTTTGTTTCAAGAGAAATGATCCATAAAAGAATCTAGAAAAGAAGGGTTTTTTTTTTTTTTTTAGATTGAGGCTCTAGAAAAGGATCTTATAAAGAATTCTTTCTAGAGAGAGGATGGAGAAAACTTGCTAGAAAAGATTTTTTTGTGGACAGATGTTCTAGAAAATCTTCTAGAAAAGACTTGTTTCTAGAGAAAAGAACTAAAAAAGTATCTAGAAAAATATTTTCTAGAATGAAGCTCTAGAAAAGGATCTAGAAAAACTTTATTTCAAGAGAGATGGTCCGGAAAAGAAGCTAGAAAAGTACATTTTCTAGATTGAGGCTCTAGAAAAGAATATAGAAAGGACTCTTTTGTAAACATAACAACTAGAAAAGTATCTAAAAATATTCTCTTCAATGAAGCTGCAGAAAAGAATCTAAGAAAAAAAATTTGTTTCATAAGATATTATCCATACAAAAGTCTAGAAAAGAATGGTTTTTAAAAAATTGAGGATCAAGAAAAGAATCTAGAAAAGAGTTCTTTCTACAGAGAGTATCCAGAAAAGAATCTAGAAAAATGTTTTCTAGAATGGGGCTCTAGAGAAGAAGCTAGAAAACAGTTGTTTCTAAATAGAACATCTAGAAAACTATGTTTTCTGGGTTGAGGCTCTAGAAAAGGATCTCTTAAAGAATTCTTACTAGAGAGAGGATGCAAAAAAATTTCTAGAAAGATTTTTGACTAGATTGAGGTTCTAGAAAATCTTCTAGAAAAGAATTGTTTTTAGAGCGAAGAAATAGAAAAGAATCAAGAAAATATTTTCTATAATGGGGCTCTAGGAAAGGATCTATAAAAACTTTCTTTCTAGAGAGATGATCTGTAAAAGAATCTAGAAAAGTCTCTTTTCTAAAGAGAATAAGAAAAGTATCTAAAAAGGTTTTCTTGAATGAGGCCCCAGAAAAAATCTAACAAAAAAAAAAAAAAAAAAAAAAAACAAACAATGTTTCAGAAGATAAGATCCATAAAAGAATCTACAAAAGACTTGTTTTTTTAGATTGATGATCTAGAAAAGAATCTAGAAAAGTGTTGTTTCTAGAGAGAGGATCCAGAAAAGAATCTAGAAATTGTTTTCGAGAATGGGGCTCTTGAAAGGAATCTAGAAAATACTTGTTTCTAGACAGACGATCTAGAAAACTATGTTTTCTAAGTTGAGCCTCTGGAAAAGGATGTGGTAAAGAATTCTTTCTAGATAGAGTATGCAGAAAAGTTTGTAGAAAAGATTTTTGTGTAGATTGAGGTTCTAGAAAATCATCTAGAAAAGTCTTGTTTCTAGAGAGAATAACTAGAAACGTATCTAGACAAATATTTTCTAGAGTGAGGCTCTAGAAAAGAATGGACAAAAACTGTGTTTCAAGAGAGATGATTCATAAAAGAATCAAGAAAAGTAGGATTTCTAGATTGAGGCTCTAGAATAGAATCTAGAAAAGAGTTGTTTCCAGAGAGATTATAAAGAAAAGAATGTTTTCTCCATTGAGGCTCTAGAAAATGATCTCTAAAAGAATTGTTTCCAAAGAGAGGATCTAGAAAATTTTACAGAAAAGATTTTTTTCTAGATTGAGGTTTTCAAAATGAATCTAGAAAGTTCTCTTTTCTAAAGAGAACAAGAAGAAAAGTACCTAAAAATGTTTTCTTGCATGAGAATCCATAAAATAATCTACCAAAAATACTTTATTTCAAGAGAGTTGACCCATAAAAGAATCTAGAAAAGAACTTTTTTGTAGGTTGAGGCTGTAGAAAAGAATCTAGAAAAGAGTTGTTTCTAGAGAGAGGATCCAGAAAAGAATCAAAAAAATGTTTTCTAGAATGGAGCTCTAATTAAGAAGGTAGAAAACAGTTGTTTCTAGATAGAACATCTAGAAAAGTATGTTTTCTTAGTTGAGGCTCTAGAAAAGGGTCTCTTCAAGAATTCTTACTAGAGAGAGGATGCAGAAAAAAATTTCGAGAAAAGATTTTTGACTAGATTGAGGTTCTAGAAAATCTTCTAGAAAAGAATTGTTTTTAGAGCGAAGAAATAGAAAAGAATCAAGAAAATATTTTCTAGAATGAGGCTCTAGAAAAGAATCTATAAAAACTTTGTTTCAAGAGAGATGATCTGTAAAAGCATCTAGAAAAGTCTCTTTTCTAAAGAGAACAAGAAAAGTATTTAAAAATGTTTTCTTGAATGAGGCCCCAGAAAACAACCTAACAACAACAACAACAACAACAACAAAAAAAAAAAAACAATGTTTCAGAAGATAAGATCCATAAATGAATCTACAAAAGACTTGTTTTTTTAGATTGATGATCTAGAAAAGAATCTAGAAAAGGGTTGTTTCTAGAGAGAGCATCCAGAAAAGAATCTAGAAAAAATGTTTTCTAGAATGGGGCTCTAGAGAAGAATCTAAAAAAGACTTGTTTCTAGATAGAAGATCTAGAAAATTACGTATTCTAAGTTGAGGATCTCGACAAGGACCTAGTTAAGAATTCTTTCTAGAGAGAGAATACAGAAAAGAAGCTAGAAAAATGTTTTCTAGAATGGGGCTCTAGAGAAGTATCTAAAAAAGACTTGGTCCTAGATAGAAGATCTAGAAAACTACGTATTCTAAGTTGAGGATCTCAACAAGGACCTATTTAAGAATTCTTTCTAGAGAGAGGATACAGAAAAGTTTCTAGAAAAGATTTTTGTCTAGATTGAGGTTTTCCAAAAGAACCTCGAAAAGTCTCTTTTTTAAAGAGAACAATTAGAAAAGTATGTAAACAATGTTTTCTTGAATGACGCCCCAGAAAAGAATCTAACAAAAAACAAAAAAAAAAACAAAACAATGTTTCAGAAGATAAGATCCATAAAAGAATCTACAAAAGACTGGGTTTTTTTAGATTGATGATCTAGAAAAGAATCTAGAAAAGTGTTGTTTCTAGAGAGAGGATCCAGAAAAGAATGTTTTCTCCATTGAGGCTCTAGAAAATGATCTCTAAAAGAATTGTTTCCAGAGAGAGGATCTAGAAAATTTTCCAGAAAAGATTTTTTTTATAGATTGAGGTGTTCAAAATGAATCTAGAAAAGTCTCTTTTCTAAAGAGAACAAGAAGAAAAGTACCTAAAAATGGTTTCTTGCATGAGAATCCATAAAATAATCTACCAAAAATACTTTATTTCAAGAGAGTTGATCCATAAAAGAATCTAGAAAAGAACTTTTTTGTAGGTTGAGGCTGTAGAAAAGAATCTAGAAAAGAGTTGTTTCTAGAGAGAGGATCCAGAAAAGAATAAAAAAAAAAATGTTTTCTAGAATGGAGCTTTAGTTAAGAAGCTTGAAAACAGTTGTTTCTAAATAGAACATCTAGAAAAATATGTTTTCTGGGTTGAGGCTCTAGAAAAGGATATCTTAAAGAATTCTTACTAGATAGAGGATGCAAAAAAATTTCTAGAAAGATTTTTGACTAGATTGAGGTTCTAGAAAATCTTCTAGAAAAGAATTGTTTTTAGAGCGAAGAAATAGAAAAGAATCAAGAAAATATTTTCTATAATGGGGCTCTAGAAAAGAATCTATAAAAACTTTGTTTCAAGAGAGATGATGTGTTCAGAAGAGGCTCAAAGAGTAAATAATTAACATATTTGTTTTTCAGAGAATTTTCTCTCACCTCATTAAAAGGGGGGAGAGGAAAAGGGGAAAGGAAAATGAGAATAAGTGAAGGGACTTGGAGGGAGGGGGGAGGGATCCTAAAAAAAAAAAAAAAGAGGGAGGGTTGCGCGTCACAAGGGGGGTCTGTAAATTAAATATCGGGGAGGGGGATCAGGGGGGTCAAGGGAAAAAAGTATAATCTGGGGAAAATACGATGGCAGGAAATACAGAATTAGTAATTTTAACTGTAAATGTAAATGGGATGAATGATCCCATCAAACGGAGACGGATAGCAGATTGGATCAAAAAGCAGAACCCTACAATATGTTGTCTACAGGAAACACACTTAAAGCAGGGAGATACATACAGAGTAAAGGTAAAAGGTTGGAACAGAGCTTATTTTGCTTCAGGTAAAGCCAAAAAAGCAGGGGTAGCTATCCTTATCTCAGATCAAGCAAAAGCAGAAGTAGATCTCGTTAAAAAAGATAAGGAAGGAAACTATATCCTGCTGAAAGGTAGCATAAATAATGAAGCCATATCAATACTAAACATATATGCACCAAGTGGTATAGCATCTAACTTTCTAAAGGAAAAGTTAAGAGAACTGCAAGAAGAAATAGACAGTAAAACTATAATAGTGGGAGATCTCAACCTTGCACTCTCAGATTTAGACAAATCAAACCACAAAACAAACAAGAAAGAAATTAAAAAAGTAAATAGAACATTAGAAAAACTAGGTATGATAGACCTTTGGAGAAAACTGAATGGCAATAGGAAGGAATATACTTTCTTCTCAGCAGTTCATGGATCCTATACAAAAATTGACCATATATTAGGACATAAAGATCTCAAAATTAAATGTAGGAAGGCAGAAATAATAAATGCCTTCTTCTCAGATCACAATGCAATAAAAGCTACATTCAGTAAAAAGTTAGGGGTAAATAGACCAAAAAGTAATTGGAAACTGAATAATCTCATCTTAAAGAATGACTGGGTGAAAGAGCAAATTATAGAAACAATTAACAATTTCACCCAAGATAATGATAATGATGAGACATCATATCAAAATCTTTGGGATGCAGCTAAAGCAGTAATAAGGGGAAATTTTATATCTTTAGAGGCTTATTTGAAGAAAATTGAGAAAGAGAAGATTAACGAATTGGGCTTACAACTTAAAAGGCTAGAAAAAGACCAAATTATAAACCCCCAACCAAAAATTAAACTCGAAATACAAAAATTAAAAGGAGAAATCAATAAAATTGAAAGTAAAAAAACTATTGAATTAATAAATAAAACCAAGAGTTGGTTTTATGAAAAAGCCAATAAAATAGATAAACCTTTGGTAAATTTGATCAAAAAAAAGAAAGAGGAAAATCAAATTGATAGTCTTACAAATGAAAAGGGGGATCTTGCCACCAATGAAGAGGAAATTAGAGAAATAATAAGGAGTTACTTTGCCCAACTTTATGCCAATAAATTTGATAACTTAAGTGAAATGGATGACTTTCTCCAAAAATATAGGCTCCCTAGATTAACAGAGGAGGAGATAAATTGCTTAAATAGTCCCATTTCAGAAAAAGAAATAGAACAAGCTATTAATCAACTCCCCAGGAAAAAATCCCCAGGGCCAGATGGATTCACATGTGAATTCTACCAAACATTTAAAGAACAATTAGCCCCAATGTTATATAAATTATTTGAAAAAATAGGGGATGAAGGAGTCCTACCAAACTCCTTTTATGACACAGACATGGTACTGATACCTAAACCTGGTAGATCGAAAACTGAGAAAGAAAATTATAGACCAATCTCCTTAATGAATATTGATGCTAAAATCTTAAATAAGATATTAGCAAAAAGACTTCAGAAAATCATCTCCAAGATAATACACTATGATCAAGTAGGATTTATTCCAGGAATGCAGGGCTGGTTTAATATTAGGAAAACTATTAATATAATTGACCATATTAATAATCAAATTAATAAGAACCATATGATCATCTCAATAGATGCAGAAAAAGCATTTGACAAAATCCAACATCCATTCCTACTAAAAACTCTTGAGAGTATAGGAATAAATGGATTATTCCTTAGAATAATCAGGAGTATATATTTAAGACCGTCAGTAAGCATAATATGCAATAGAAATAAACTGCAACCTTTCCCAGTAAGATCAGGAGTGAAACAAGGTTGCCCACTATCACCATTACTATTCAATATAGTACTAGAAACGCTAGCCTCGGCAATAAGAGCCGAGAAAGAGATTCAAGGAATTAGAGTAGGAAATGAGGAAATCAAACTATCACTTTTTGCAGATGACATGATGGTATACTTAGAGAACCCCAAAGACTCTGCTAAAAAGCTACTAGAAATAATTCAAAATTTCAGCAAAGTGGCAGGATACAAAATAAATCCACATAAATCCTCGGCATTTTTATATATCACTAACAAAATGCAACAGCAAGAGATACAAAGAGAAATTCCATTCCAAACAAATGTTGAGAGTATAAAATATTTGGGAATCCATCTACCAAAGAAAAGTCAGGAATTATATGAGAAAAATTACAAAACACTTGCCACAAAAATAAAGTCAGATTTAAATAATTGGAAAGACATTCAGTGTTCTTGGATAGGCCGAGCGAATGTAATAAAGATGACAATACTCCCCAAACTAATCTATTTATTTAGTGCTATACCAATCAGACTCCCAAGAAACTATTTTAATGACCTAGAAAAAATAACAACAAAATTCATATGGAAGAATAAAAGGTCAAGAATTGCAAGGGAACTAATGAAAAAAAACTCAGAGGAAGGTGGTCTAAGTGTACCTGATCTAAAGCTATATTATATAGCAGCAGTCACCAAAACCATTTGGTATTGGCTACGAAATAGACCGGTAGATCAGTGGAACAGATTAGATACAAAGGACAAAAAAGGATACATCTATAGCAATCTAATCTTTGACAAACCCAAAGATTCCAACATTAGGGATAAAAATTCATTATTCGGAAAAAACTGTTGGGAAAACTGGAAATTAGTATGGCAGAAATTAGATATGGATCCACACTTAACACCATATACCAAGATAAGATCAAAATGGGTCCATGATTTGGGCATAAAGAGGGAGATAATAAATAGATTAGAGGAACAGAGGATAATCTACCTCTCAGACTTGTGGAGGAGGAAGGAATTTATGACCAGAGGAGAACTAGAGATCATTATTGATCACAAAATAGAAGATTTTGATTACATCAAACTAAAAAGTTTCTGTACAAATAATACTAATGCAAACAAGATTAGAAGGGAAGTAACAAATTGGGAAAATATTTTTAAAAACAAAGGTTCTGACAAAGGTCTCATTTCCAAAATATATAGAAAACTGAATTTATCGGCATAAAGTTGAGTGAAGTAGCTCCTAACTATTGTTCTAATTTCCTCTTCATTAGTGGTGAGTTCACCCTTTTCATTTTCAAGACTATCAATTTGCTTTTTCTCTTTCCTTTTTTTAATCAGGTTTACTAAGGGTTTGTCTATTTTGTTGGTTTTTTCATAAAACCAATTCTTAGTTTTATTAATTAATTCAATAGTTTTTTTACTTTCAATTTTATTAATCTCACCTTTTATTTTTTGAATTTCAAGTTTTGTGTTTGTCTGAGGGTTTTTAATTTGTTCCTTTTCTAGCAATTTTAGTTGTAAACCCAATTCGTTGGCCTTCTCTTTCTCTATTTTATGCAAGTAGGCCTGTAGAGATATAAAACTTCCCCTAATTACTGCTTTGGCTGTATCCCACACATTTTGGTATGATGTCTCATTATTGTCATTTTCTTGGGTGAAGTTATTAATTATGTCTATGATTTGCTGTTTTACCCAATCATTCTTTAGTATAAGATTATTTAGTTTCCAATTATTTTTTGGTCTATTTTCCCCTGGCTTTTTATCAAATGTTATTTTGATTGCATTATGGTCTGAAAAGGATGCATTTACTATTTCTGCCTTACTGCATTTGATTTTGAGGTTTTTATGCCCTAGTATATGATCAATTTTTGTATAGGTTCCATGAACTGCTGAGAAGAAAGTATATTCCTTTCTGTCTCCATTTAGCTTTCGCCAAAGATCTATCATATCAAACTTTTCTAGTATTCTATTTACCTCTTTGACTTCTTTCTTATTTATTTTGTGGTTTGATTTATCTAATTCTGAGAGAGCAAGGTTGAGATCTCCCGCTATTATAGTTTTGCTATCTACAAAAGACTTGTTTTTTTAGATTGATGATCTAGAAAAGCATCAAGAAAAGTGTTGTTTCTAGAGAGAGGATCCAGAAAAGAATCTAGAAAATGTTTTCTAAAATGGGGCTCTTGAAAGGAATCTAGAAAATACTTGTTTCTAGACAGACGATCTAGAAAACTATGTTTTCTAAGTTGAGCCTCTGGAAAAGGATGTGGTAAAGAATTCTTTCAGATAGAGTATGCAGAAAAGTTTGTAGAAAATATTTTTGTCTAGATTGAGGTTCTAGAAAATCATCTAGAAAAGACTTGTTTCTAGAGAGAATAACTAGAAACGTATCTAGACAAATATTTTCGAGAGTGAGGCTCTAGAAAAGAATCGACAAAAACTGTGTTTCAAGAGAGATGAGTCATAAAAGAATCAAGAAATGTAGGATTTCTAGATTGAGGCTCTAGAATAGAATCTAGAAAAGAGTTGTTTCCAGAGAGATTATAAAGAAAAGAATGTTTTCTCCATTGAGGCTCTAGAAAATGATCTCTAAAAGAATTGTTTCCAAAGAGAGGATCTAGAAAATTTTTCAGAAAAGATTTTTTTCTAGATTGAGGTTTTCAAAATGAATCTAGAAAATTCTCTTTTCTAAAGAGAACAAGAAGAACAGTACCTAAAAATGTTTTCTTGCATGAGAATCCATAAAATAATCTACCAAAAATACTTTATTTCAAGAGAGTTGATCCATAAAAGAATCTAGAAAAGAACTTTTTTGTAGGTTGAGGCTGTAGAAAAGAATCTAGAAAAGAGTTGTTTCTAGAGAGAGGATCCAGAAAAGAATCAAAAAAAATGTTTTCTAGAACGGAGCTCTAGTTAAGAAGGTAGAAAACTGTTGTTTCTAGATAGAACATCTAGAAAAGTATGTTTTCTTAGTTGAGGCTCTAGAAAAGGGTCTCTTCAAGAATTCTTACTAGAGAGAGGATGCAGAAAAAAATTTCGAGAAAAGATTTTTGACTAGATTGAGGTTCTAGAAAATCTTCTAGAAAAGAATTGTTTTTAGAGCGAAGAAATAGAAAAGAATCAAGAAAATATTTTCTAGAATGAGGCTCTAGAAAAGAATCTATAAAAACTTTGTTTCAAGAGAGATGATCTGTAAAAGCATCTAGAAAAGTCTCTTTTCTAAAGAGAACAAGAAAAGTATTTAAAAATGTTTTCTTGAATGAGGCCCCAGAAAACAACCTAACAACAACGACAACAACAACAACAAAAAAAAAACACAATGTTTCAGAAGATAAGATCCATAAAAGAATCTACAAAAGACTTGTTTTTTTTAGATTGATGATCTAGAAAAGAATCTAGAAAAGGGTTGTTTCTATAGAGAGTATCCAGAAAAGAATCTAGAAAAATGTTTTCTAGAATGGGGCTCTAGAGAAGAATCTTAAAAAGACTTGTTTCTAGATAGAAGATCTAGAAAATTACTTATTCTAAGTTGAGGATCTCAACAAGGACCTATTTAAGAATTCTTTCTAGAGAGAGAATACAGAAAAGAAGCTAGAAAAATGTTTTCTAGAATGGGGCTCTAGAGAAGAATCTAAAAAAGACTTGGTCCTAGATAGAAGATCTAGAAAACTACGTATTCTAAGTTGAGGATCTCAACAAGGACCTATTTAAGAATTCTTTCTAGAGAGAGGATACAGAAAAGTTTCTAGAAAAGATTTTTGTCTAGATTGAGGTTTTCCAAAAGAACCTCGAAAAGTCTCTTTTCTAAAGAGAACAATTAGAAAAGTATCTAAACAATGTTTTCTTGAATGACGCCCCAGAAAAGAATCTAACAAAAAAAAAAAAAAAAAAAAAAAAACAATGTTTCAGAAGATAAGATCCATAAAAGAATCTACAAAAGACTGGTTTTTTTAGATTGATGATCTAGAAAAGAATCTAGAAAAGTGTTGTTTCTAGAGAGAGGATCCAGAAAAGAATGTTTTCTCCATTGAGGCTCTAGAAAATGATCTCTAAAAGAATTGTTTCCAGAGAGAGGATCTAGAAAATTTTCCAGAAAAGATTTTTTTTACAGATTGAGGTGTTCAAAATGAATCTAGAAAAGTCTCTTTTCTAAAGAGAACAAGAAGAAAAGTACCTAAAAATGGTTTCTTGCATGAGAATCCATAAAATAATCTACCAAAAATACTTTATTTCAAGAGAGTTGATCCATAAAAGAATCTAGAAAAGAACTTTTTTGTAGGTTGAGGCTGTAGAAAAGAATCTAGAAAAAAGTTGTTTCTAGAGAGAGGATCCAGAAAAGAATTAAAAAAAAATGTTTTCTAGAACGGAGCTTTAGTTAAGAAGCTTGAAAACAGTTGTTTCTAAATAGAACATCTAGAAAAATATGTTTTCTGGGTTGAGGCTCTAGAAAAGGATCTCTTAAAGAATTCTTACTAGAGTGAGGATGCAGAAAAAATTACTAGAAAGATTTTTGACTTGATTGAGGGTCTAGAAAATCTTCTAGAAAAGAATTGTTTTTAGAGCGAAGAAATAGAAAAGAATCAAGAAAATATTTTCTATAATGGGGCTCTAGAAAAGAATCTATAAAAACTTTGTTTCAAGAGAGATGATGTGTAAAAGAATCTAGAAAAGTCTCTTTTCTAAAGAGAACAACAAGAAAAGTATCTAAAAATGTTTTCTTGAATGAGGCTCCAGAAAAGAAGCAAACAAAAAAAAAACTTTGTTTCAAGAGAGATGATCCATAAAAGAATCTAGAAAAGAAGGGTTTTTTTTTTTTTTAGATTGAGGCTCTAGAAAAGGATCTTATAAAGAATTCTTTCTAGAGAGAGGATGGAGAAAACTTGCTAGAAAAGATTTTTTTGTGGACAGATGTTCTAGAAAATCTTCTAGAAAAGACTTGTTTCTAGAGAAAAGAACTAAAAAAGTATCTAGAAAAATATTTTCTAGAATGAAGCTCTAGAAAAGGATCTAGAAAAACTTTATTTCAAGAGAGATGGTCCGGAAAAGAAGCTAGAAAAGTACATTTTCTAGATTGAGGCTCTAGAAAAGAATATAGAAAGGACTCTTTTGTAAACATAACAACTAGAAAAGTATCTAAAAATATTCTCTTCAATGAAGCTGCAGAAAAGAATCTAAGAAAAAAAATTTGTTTCCTAAGATATTATCCATACAAAAGTCTAGAAAAGAATGGTTTTTAAAAAATTGAGGATCAAGAAAAGAATCTAGAAAAGAGTTCTTTCTACAGAGAGTATCCAGAAAAGAATCTAGAAAAATGTTTTCTAGAATGGGGCTCTAGAGAAGAAGCTAGAAAACTGTTGTTTCTAAATAGAACACATAGAAAACTATGTTTTCTGGGTTGAGGCTCTAGAAAAGGATCTCTTAAAGAATTCTTACTAGAGAGAGGATGCAAAAAAATTTCTAGAAAGATTTTTGACTAGATTGAGGTTTTAGAAAATCTTCTAGAAAAGAATTGTTTTTAGAGCGAAGAAATAGAAAAGAATCAAGAAAATATTTTCAATAATGGGGCTCTAGGAAAGGATCTATAAAAACTTTCTTTCTAGAGAGATGATCTGTAAAAGAATCTAGAAAAGTCTCTTTTCTAAAGAGAACAAGAAAAGTATCTAAAAAGGTTTTCTTGAATGAGGCCCCAGAAAAAATCTAACAAAAAAAAAAAAAAAAAAAAACAAAACAAAACAAAAAAAAAACAATGTTTCAGAAGATAAGATCCATAAAAGAATTTACAAAAGACTTGTTTTTTTAGATTGATGATCTAGAAAAGAATCTAGAAAAGTGTTGTTTCTGGAGAGAGGATCCAGAAAAGAAGCTAGAAAATGTTTTCTAGAATGGGGCTCTTGAAAGGAATCTAGAAAATACTTGTTTCTAGACAGACGATCTAGAAAACTATGTTTTCTAAGTTGAGCCTCTGGAAAAGGATGTGGTAAAGAATTCTTTCTAGATAGAGTATGCAGAAAAGTTTGTAGAAAAGATTTTTGTGTAGATTGAGTTTCTGGAAAATCATCTAGAAAAGATTTGTTTCTAGAGAGAATAACTAGAAACGTATCTAGACAAATATTTTCTAGAGTGATGCTCTAGAAAAGAATCGACAAAAACTGTGTTTCAAGAGAGATGATCCATAAAAGAATCAAGAAAAGTAGGATTTCTAGATTGAGGCTCTAGAATAGAATCTAGAAAATAGTTATTTCCAGAAAGAGGATCAAGAAAAGAATGTTTTCTCCATTGAGGCTCTAGAAAATGATCTCTAAATGAATTGTTTCCAGACAGAGGATCTAGAAAATTTTCCAGAAAAGATTTTTTTTCTAGATTGAGGTTTTCAAAATGAATCTAGAAAAGTCTCTTTTCTAAGGAGAACAAGAAGAAAAGTACCTAAAAATGTTTTCTTGCATGAGAATCCATAAAATAATCTACCAAAAATACTTTATTTCAAGAGAGTTGATCCATAAAAGAATCTAGAAAAAAACTTTTTTGTAGGTTGAGGCTGTAGAAAAGAATCTAGAAAAGAGTTGTTTCTAGAGAGAAGAAATAAAAAAGTATCAAGAAAAAATATTTTCTAGATTGAGGCTCTAGAAAAGTGATCTAGAAAAGAATTGTTTCTAGAGAGAGTATCCAGAAAAGAATAAAAAAAAATGTTTTCTAGAATGGAGCTCTAGTTAAGAAGCTAGAAAACAGTTGTTTCTAGATAGAACATCTAGAAAACTATGTTTTCTTGGTTGAGGCTCTAGAAAAGGATCTCTTAAAGAATTCTTACTAGAGAGAGGATGCAGAAAAAATTACTAGAAAGATTTTTGACTAAATTGAGGTTCTAGAAAATCTTCTAGAAAAGAATAATTTTTAGAGCGAAGAAATAGAAAAGAATTAAGAAAATATTTTCTAGAATGAGGCTCTTAGAAAGAATCAATAAAAACTTTCTTTCTAGAGAGATGATCTGTAAAAGAATCTAGAAAAGTCCTCTTTTCTAAAGAGAACAAGAAAAGTATCCAAAAATGTTTTCTTGAATGAGGCCCCAGAAAACAACCTAACAACAACAAGAAAAAAAAAAAAAACAAAAAAAAAAAAACAAAAACAAAAAACAATGTTTCAGAAGAGAAATGATCCATAAAAGAATCTACAAAAGACTTGTTTTTTTTAGATTGATGATCTAGAAAAGAATCTAGAAAAGGGTTGTTTCTAGAGAGAGGATCCAGAAAAGAATCTAGAAAAATGTTTCCTAGAATGGGGCTCTAGAGAAGAATCTAAAAAGACTTGTTTCTAGATAGAAGATCTAGAAAACTATGTTTTCTAAGTTGAGGATCTCGACAAGGACCTAGTTAAGAATTCTTTCTAGAGAGAGGATACAGAAAAGTTTCTAGAAAATATTTTTGCCTAGATTGAGGTTTTCCAAAAGAACCTCGAAAAGTCTCTTTTCTAAAGAGAACAATTAGAAAAGTATCTAAAAAATGTTTTCTTGAATGACGCCCCAGAAAAGAATCTAACAAAAAAAAAAAACAAAAACAATGTTTCAGAAGATAAGATCCATAAAAGAATCTACAAAAGACTGGTTTTTTTAGATTGATGATCTAGAAAAGAATCTAGAAAATGTTGTTTCTAGAGAGAGGATCCAGAAAAGGATCTAGAAAATGTTTTCTAGAATGGGGCTCTTGAAAGGAATCTAGAAAAGACTTGTTTCTAGATAGAGGATCTAGAAAACTATGTTTTCTAAGTTGAGCCTCTGGAAAAGGATGTGGTAAGAATTCTTTCTAGATAGAGTATGCAGAAAAGTTTGTAGAAAAGATTTTTGTCTAGATTGAGGTTCTAGAAAATCATCTAGAAAAGAAGTGTTTCTAGAGAGAATAACTAGAAACGTATCTAGACAAATATTTTCTAGAATGAGGCTCTAGAAAAGAATCAACAAAAACTGTGTTTCAAGAGAGATGATCCATGAAAAGAATCAAGAAAAGTAGGATTTCTAGATTGAGGCTCTAGAAAAGAATCTAGAAAAGAGTGTTTCTAGAGAGAGTATCCAGAAAAGAATCTAGAAAAATGTTTCTAGAATGGGGCTCTAGAAAGAATCTAGAAAAGAATTTTTTCTAGAGCGCAGATCTAGAAAAGTTTCCAGAAAAGATTATTTTCTAGATTGAGGTTTTCTAAAAGAACCTACAAAAGTCTCTTTTCTAAAGAGAACAACAAGAAAAGTATCTAAAAATGTCTTCTTGGGTGAGGCTCCAGAAATGATTCTAACAAAAAAAAATTGTTTCAGAAGATATGATCCATAAAAGAATCTACAAAAGACTTTATTTTTTTTTAGATTATGGCTCTAGAGAAGAATCTAGAAAAGAGTTGTTTTTAGAGAGAGGATCTAGAAAAGAATCTAGAAAATGTTTTCTAGAATGGGACTCTTGAAAGGAATCTAGAAAATACTTGTTTCTAGACAGACGATCTAGAAAACTATGTTTTCTAAGTTGAGGCTCTAGAAAAGGACCTGGTAAAGATTTCTTTCTAGATAGAGGATGCAGAAAAGTTTGTAGAAAAGATTTTTGTCTACTAGAAAATTATCTAGAAAAGACTTGTTTCTAGAGACAATATAAAGAAAAGTCTCTAGACAAATATTTTTCTACAATGAGGCTCTAGAAAAGTTTGTAGAGAAAGATTTTTGTCTAGATTGAGGTTTCTAGAAAAATCATCTAGAAAAGAAGTTGTTTCTAGAGAGAATAACTAGAAACGTATCTAGACAAATATTTTCTAGAGTGAGGCTCTAGAAAAGATTTGTTTTCTTGAATGAGGCTCCAGAAAAGAATCAAAAAAAAACTTTGTTTCAAGAGAGATGATCCATAAAAGAATCAAGAAAAGTAGGATTTCTAGATTGAGGCTCTAGAATAGAATCTAGAAAATAGTTGTTTCCAGAGAGAGGATGAAGAAAAGAATGTTTTCTCCATTGAGGCTGTAGAAAATGATCTAGAAAAGAATTTTTTCTAGAGAGTGGATCTAGAAATGTTGCCAGAAAAGATTTTTTTCTAGATTGAGGTTTTCAAAAAGAATCTAGAAAAGTCTCTTTTCTAAAGAGAAGGACAAGAATATTATCTAAAAAAAATGTTTTCTTGAATGAGGCTCCAGAAAAGAATCAACAAAATGTTGTTTCTAGAGACAGGATCAAGAAAAGAATGTTTTCTTGATTGAGGCTCTAGAAAAGAATCTAGAAAAATGTTTCTAGAGACAGGATCAAGAAAAGAATGTTTTCTAGATTGAGGCTCTAGAAAGTGATCCAGAAAAGAATTTTTTCTAGAGCGCAGATCTAGAAAAGTTTCCAGAAAAGATTATTTTCTAGATTGAGGTTTTCTAAAAGAACCTACAAAAGTCTCTTTTCTAAAGAGAACAACAAGAAAAGTATCTAAAAATGTCTTCTTGGGTGAGGCTCCAGAAATGATTCTAACAAAAAAAAATTGTTTCAGAAGATATGATCCATAAAAGAATCTACAAAAGACTTTATTTTTTTTTAGATTATGGCTCTAGAGAAGAATCTAGAAAAGAGTTGTTTTTAGAGAGAGGATCTAGAAAAGAATCTAGAAAATGTTTTCTAGAATGGGACTCTTGAAAGGAATCTAGAAAAGATTTGTTTCTAGACAGACGATCTAGAAAACTATGTTTTCTAAGTTGAGGCTCTAGAAAAGGACCTGGTAAAGATTTCTTTCTAGATAGAGGATGCAGAAAAGTTTGTAGAAAAGATTTTTGTCTAGATTGTGGTTCTAGAAAATTATCTAGAAAAGACTTGTTTCTAGAGACAATATATAGAAAAGTCTCTAGACAAATATTTTTCTACAATGAGGCTCTAGAAAAGAATTGACAAAAACTGTGTCTCAAGAGAGATGATCCATAAAAGAATCAAGAAAAGTAGGATTTCTAGATTGAGGCTCAAGAAAAGAATCTAGAAAAGAGTTATTTCTAGAGAGAGTTTCCAGAAAAGAATCTAGAAAAATGTTTTCTAGAATGGGGCTCTAGAAAAGAATCTAAAAAAGACTTGTTTCCAAATAGAATATCTAGAATACTACCTTTTGTAAGTTGAGGTTCTAGAGAAGGACTTAGTAAAGAATTCTTTCTAGAGAGAGGATACACAAAAGTTTCTAGAAAAGATTTTTGTCTAGAATAAGGTTTTTGAAAAGAACCTAGAAAAGTCTCTTTTCTAAAGACAACAACAAGAAAAGTATCAAAAAAAATATTTTCTTGAATGAGGCTCCCGAAAAGAATCTAACAAAAAATACTTTATTTCAAGAGAGATGATCCATAAAAGAATCCAGAAAATTATGATTTCTAGAATGAGGCTCTAGAAAAGAATCTAGAAAAGACTTGTTTCTAGATAGAAGATCTAGAAAACTATGTTTTCTTAGTTGAGGATCTAGACAAGGACCTAGTAAAGAATTCTTTCTAGAGAGATGATACAGCAAAGTTTCTAGAAAAGATTTTTGTCTAGATTGAGGTTTTCCAAAAGAACCTAGAAAAGTCTCTTTTCTAAAGAGAACAACTAGAAAAGTATCTAAACAATGTTGTCTTGAATGAGGTCCCACAAAAGAATCTAACAAAAAAAAAAAAAAAAAAAAAAAAAAAAAAAAAACAATGTTTCAGAAGACAAGATCCATAAAAGAATCTAGAAAAATATTTTTTTACATTGATGGCTCTAGAAAAGAATCTAGAAAAGAGTTGTTTCTAGAGAGAGGATCCAGAAAAGAATCTAGAAAATGTTTTCTAGAATGGGGCTCTTGAAAGGAATCTAGAAAATACTTGTTTCTAGACAGACGATCTAGAAAACTATGTTTTCTAAGTTGAGCCTCAGGAAAAGGATGTGGTAAAGAATTCTTTCTAGATAGAGGATACAGAAAAGTTTGTAGAAAAGATTTTTGACTAGATTGGGGTTCTAGAAAATCATCTAGAAAAGTCTTGTTTCTAGAGAGAATAACTAGAAAAGTATCTAGACAAATATTTTTCTAGAGTGAGGCTCTAGAAAAGAATCGACAAAAACTGTGTTTCAAGAGAGATGATCCATAAAAGAATCAAGAAAAGTAGGATTTCTAGATTGAGGCTCTAGATAGAATCTAGAAAATAGTTATTTCTAGAGAGAGGATCCAGAAAAGAATGTTTTTCTAGATTGAGGCTCTAGAAAATGATCTCTAAAAGAATTGTTTCCAGAGAGAGGATCTATAAAATTTTCCAGAAAAGATTTTTTTCTAGATTGTTGTTTTCAAAATGAATCTAGAAAAGTCTCTTTTCTAAAGAGAACAAGAAGAAAAGTAACTAAAAATGTTTTCTTGCATGAGAATCCATAAAATAATCTACCAAAAATACTTTATTTCAAGAGAGTTGATCCATAAAAGAATCTAGAAAAGAACTTTTTTGTAGGTTGAGGCTGTAGAAAAGAATCTAGAAAAGAGTTGTTTCTAGAGAGAAGAACTAAAAAAGTATCAAGAAAAATATTTCCTAAAATGAGGCTCTAGAAAAGAATCTAGAAAAGGCTTGTTTCTAGAGAGAGCATCCAGAAAAGAATAAAAAAAAATGTTTTCTAGAATGGAGCTCTGGTTAAGAAGCTAGAAAACAGTTGTTTCTAGACAGAAAATCTAGCAAACTATTTTTTCTGGGTTGAGGCTCTAGAAAAGGATCTCTTAAGAATTCTTACTAGAGAGAGGATACAGAAAAAATTACTAGAAAGATTTTTGACTAGATTGAGGTTCTAGAAAATCTTCTAGAAAAGAATTGTTTTTAGAGCGAAGAAATAGAAAAGAATCAAGAAAATATTTTCTAGAATGAGACTCTAGGAAAGAATCTATAAAAACTTTCTTTCTGGAGAGATGATCTGTAAAAGAATCTAGAAAACTTTCTTTTCTAAAGAGAACAAAAAAAGTATCTAAAAATGTTTTCTTGCCCCAGAAAACAATCTAACAAAAAAAAAAACAATGTTTCAGAAGATAAGATCCATAAAAGAATCTACAAAAGACTTGTTTTTTTTTAGATTGATGATCTAGAAAAGAATCTAGAAAAGAGTTGTTTCTAGCGAGAGTATCCAGAAAAGAATCTAGAAAAATGTTTTCTACTCCGATGACGAGACCGAGGAAGGGGAGGTCGAAGATGACGCCGCCAGTGACCTGGAGTTGGAGGCGCTGTCCCAGGTGGAAGAAGACTCCCTCCTGCGCAACGACCTCCGGCCGGCCAACAAGCTGGCCAAGGGGAACAAGCTGTTCATGAGGTTTGCCACGAAAGATGACAAGAAGGAGCTGGGGGCCGCCCGGAGGAGCCAGTACTACATGAAGTATGGGAACCCCAACTACGGGGGCATGAAGGGCATCCTGAGCAACTCCTGGAAAAGAAGGTACCATTCCCGCCGCATCCAGAGGGACGTGATCAGGAAGCGGACGCTGATCGGAGATGACGTGGGCCTGACCTTGACTCCTCCCTACAAGCACAGGCATGCAGGTCTGGTGAATGTTCCGGAGGAGCCTATTGAGGAAGAAGAGGAGGAGGAGGAGGAGGAAGAGGAAGACCAGGACATGGATGAAGATGACAGGATTGTGGTGGAATACCGGGACGAGCTGCAGGCCTTCAAGCAAGCGCGCGAACGAAGCGGCTCCCGCCGCCCCAGCGCCAGCGGCTCGGGCTCCGACTCGGACGAGATGGATTACGACCTGGAGCTGAAGATGATTTCCACGCCCTCGCCAAAGAAGAGCTTGAAGATGACCATGTACGCCGACGAGGTGGAGTCCCAGCTGAGGAGCATCCGGAACTCCATGAGGGCGGACAGCGTGGCCGCCAGCAACGTCAAAAACCGCATCGGGAGCAAAGGGTCGTCGGACAAAGTCGCCGACGTGCGGCTCCTGCTCGAGGAGAAGCGGCAGAGCACGGCGCAGAGGCCGCCCACGGGCAGCGTCAAGTCTGATGTCCGGCAGAGACTAGGAAAGAGACCGCACTCTCCAGAAGGGAAGACTCTGAGCAGCGCCTTCACCCCCCGCCGGGAGCCCATGTCCGACGTCCACAGCCGGCTGGGCATCCCCAGGCAGGACGTCAAGGGCCTCTACTCCGACACGCGGGAGAAGAAGTCAGGCAGCTTATGGACGCGCTTGGGCTCCGCCGCCAAGGCCAAAGAGAAGGGGGCCGAGAAGGCGGAGCCGGCGGTGGCGGCGGCGGCCCCCGAGGAGGAGGACTCGGAGCTGCAGCGGGCCTGGGGCGCGCTGATCAAGGAGAAGGAGCAGTCGCACCAGAAGAAGAGCCGCCTGGAGCGCCTGCCCAGCCTGCAGATCGAGATCAGTCGGCAGAGCAGCTCCGACTCGGACGCCGAGTCCTGAGGCCGGCCCGGCGCGGCCAGATAGGATGGCCCGGCCCCGGCGTCCAGGTCTCTCGTGACTTCAGCCAGCCCACTTTCCTCCTCTTCCTAGCGGGAAACGACCGTCCGGAGAGCCGCAGACTGACCTCCCCCTCTGGCCTCGGCCTTGACAGTCGTGGCTCCCGGCACCTCCAGCCCGCCGGAGCCCGAGGGAGCGTGGGGGTTCCTGGGGGCCGGCGCCCGCTGGGGGACGAGGACTCCCCCTGGAGGCCGGCCCGGTCCCGGCCGGGCCGCGGGAGGACGCTTCGTGGAGCCGACCTCCGGGTCCCCGGGCCGTCAGTGGCGGCCGAGGGCCCCGGCATCGGGGGACGTCCGTCCGTCCGTCTCGTTGGTCGCTTTGACGTGAAGAGCAGCCCCTCCGGTGCTGGGGGGTTTTCTAGGACACAGCCTGGGACTTGGGGTGGTTTTTGTGTGAAGGGGGGTCAATGTTGAACAGTTCTGTTCAGTCCATTATGTTTTAAAACTATTCCTGATTTCGAAGCTTAAAAAAAAAAAAAAAAAAAAAAAAGAAAAATGTTTTCTAGAATGGGGCTCTAGAGAAGAATCTAAAAAAGACTTGTTTCTAGATAGAATATCTAGAAAACTACGTATTCTAAGTTGAGGATCTCGACAAGGACCTACGTAAGAATTCTTTCTAGAGAGAGGATACAGAAAAGTTAATAGAAAAGATTTTTGTCTAGATTGAAGTTTTCCAAAAGAACCTCGAAATGTCTCTTTTCTAAAGAGAACAATTAGAAAAGTATCTAAACAATGTTTTCTTGAATGACACCCCAGAAAAGAATCTAAAAAAAAACAAAAACAATGTTTCAGAAGATAAGATCCATAAAAGAATCTACAAAAGACTGTTTTTTTTAGATTGATGATCTAGAAAAGAATCTAGAAAAGTGTTGTTTCTAGAGAGAGGATCCAGAAAAGAATCTAGAAATTGTTTTCTAGAATGGGGCTCTTGAAAGGAATCTAGAAAATACGTGTTTCTAGACAGACAATCTAGAAAACTATGTTTTCTAAGTTGAGCCTCTGGAAAAGGATGTAGTAAAGAATTCTTTCCAGATAGAGTATGCAGAAAAGTTTGTAGAAAAGATTTTTGTCTAGATTGAGGTTCTAGAAAATCATCTAGAAAAGAAGTGTTTCTAGAGAGAATTACTAGAAAAGTATCTAGACAAATATTTTCTAGAGTGAGGCTCTAGAAAAGATTCGACAAAAACTGTGTTTCAAGATAGATGATCCATAAAAGAATCAAGAAAAGTAGGATTTCTTGATTGAGGCTCTAGAATAGAATCTAGAAAATAGTTCTTTCCAGAGAGAGGATCAAGAAAATAATGTTTTCTCCATTGAGGCTCTAGAAAATTATCTCTAAAAGAATTGTTTCCAGAGAGAGGATCTAGAAAAGTTTCCAGAAAAGATTTTTTTCTAGATTGTGGTTTTCAAAATGAATCTAGAAAAGTCTCTTTTCTAAAGAGAACAAGAAGAAAAGTACCTAAAAATGTTTTCTTGCATGAGAATCCATAAAATAATCTAACATAAAAAACTTTATTTCAAGAGAGTTGATCCATAAAAGAATCTAGAAAAGAAATTTTTTTTAGGTTGAGGCTGTATAAAAGAATCTGGAAAAGAGATGTTTCTAGAGAGAAGAACTTAAAAAGTATCTAGAAAAATATTTTCTAGAATTAGGCTCTAGAAAAGAATCTAGAAAAGGGTTGTTTGTAGAGAGAATAACTAGAAAAGTATCTAGACAAATATGTTCTAGAGTGAGGCTCTAGAAAAGAATCAACAAAAACTGTGTTTCAAGAGAGATGATCCATAAAAGAATCAAGAAAAGTAGGATTTCTAGATTGAGGCTCAAGAAAAGAATCTAGAAAAGAGTTATTTCTAGAGAGAGTTTCCAGAAAAGAATCTAGAAAAATGTTTTCTAGAATGGGGCTCTAGAAAAGAATCTAAAACAGACTTGTTTCCAAATAGAATATCTAGAATACTACCTTTTGTAAGTTGAGGTTCTAGACAAGGACCTAGTAAATAATTCTTTCTAGAGAGAGGATACACAAAAGTTTCTAGAAAAGATTTTTGTCTAGATTAAGGTTTTTGAAAAGAACCCAGAAAAGTCTCTTTTCTAAAGACAACAACAAGAAAAGTATCTAAAAGTATTTTTTTGTATGAGGATCCCGAAAAGAATCTAACAAAAAATAATTTATTTTCAAGAGAGATGATCCTTAAAAGAACCTAGAAAATTACGATTTCTAGAATGAGGCTCTAGAAAAGAATCTAGAAAAGACTTGTTTCTAGATAGAAGATCTAGAAAACTACATTTTCTAAGTTGAGGATCTAGACAAGGACTTAGTAAAGAATTCTTTCTAGAGAGATGATACAGAAAAGTTTCTAGAAAAGGTTTTTGTCTAGATTAAGGTTTTCGAAAAGAACCTAGAAAAGTCTCTTTTCTAAAGACTACAACAAGTAAAGTATCTAAAAAATGTTTTCTTGAATAAAGTTCCAGATAAGAATGTAAAAGAAACATTATTTCAAGAGAGATGATCCATAAAAGAATCTATAAAAGTACGATTTCTAGATTGAGGCTCTAGAAAAGAATCTAGAACAATGTTTCTAGAGAGAGGATAAAGAAAAGAATGTTTTCTAGATTGAGGCTCTAGAAAGTGATCTAGAAAAGAATTGTTTCTAGAGAGTGGATCTAGAAAAGTTTTCAGAAAAGATTTTTTTTCTAGATTGAGATTTTTAAAAAGAACTTAGAAAAGTCTCTTTTCTAAAGACAACAACAAGAAAAGTATCTAAAAATGTTTTCTTGAATGAGGCTCCAGAAAAGAATGTAACAAAAAATACTTTATTTCAAGAGAGATGATCCGGGAGATGTTGAAGCACTGTATAAATGTCAGATACTACTCTTACTACTACTATTATTACTCGTACTCTTACCCCTATTATTATTACTACTACTTCTACTATTACTCCTCTTCCTACTCCTATTAGTATTACTCCTATGATTACTATTATTACTCTTTCACCAACTACTACAATTACTCCCACTCTTATTACTGTTATTATTCCTTCTAGATCTCTTCCTCCTGCTACTAGTACTATCATTGCTCCTATTCCTATTAATACTCCTTTTACTACCACTACTATTATTTCTACTACCACTTTTACTATTACTATTACTACTACTACTCTTACTCCTACTACTCCTACTAGTAGTGTAACTCCCATACCTATTATTATTACTATTGCTATTACTACTTCTTCTACTACTATTATTCCTACTGCTATTATTATTAGTACTACTACCATTACTATTACTTTTATCATTACCACTATTCCTACTACTTTTATCAGTACTATTATTCCTCCTCCTATTACTGTTACTACTTATACTACTCCTACTTCTTCTACTCCTCCACCTCCTACTACTACCACTACTCCTTTCTCCCTACTATTACTATAATTACTACTACAACTACTACAACAACAACAACAACAACTACTACTACTACTACTACTACTACTACTACTACTACTGCTACTCTTATTTCTATTACTATTATTACTCCTACTAGGAGTACTGTTAAGTTTTCCTAGTGCCATGACCAATTTCTTGCCCTTCTAGGAGCAGACAACAACCATTACAACACCAGAAAGGGTGAAAGTGAGATGGTACAGTGGATAGAAGACAGTGGCTTCGAGGCAGGAAGACTTAGAGTCTAATTTACCTTCCAAAACTTACTATATGTTTTGACCTTAAACTAGTCATTTTACATCTGCCCACAGTTTTCTCAATAGTGAAACGTTGTTTACAATAATCCCTATTGCCTAAGTTGTTGTGAGAGTCAAATGAGATAATAATAATTATAAAATAGTACAAATGTCAGCAAGTTATTATTATTTTTATTGATTTTTAATTATAGCATTTTTTTTGACAGTACATATGTATAGGTAATTTTTCTTTACATCATTATCCCTTCTACTCCTTTCTGTTCTGAATTATTCCTCTACATCCCTCTAGGCCCTCCCAAAGAGGGCAGGCATTCCCATACATATTAAATATCTTATAGTATATTCTTGGTACAATATATATGTGCAGAATCAAATTTTATTGTTGTTGTTATTGCAAAGGAAGAATTGTATTCAGAAGGTAAAAATAATCTGTGAAGAAAAATAAAAAACAAACAAAAAAAAATGCTCACAATTTACATATCCCAGTGTTCAGTTTCTGGGTGTAGCTGATTCTGTCCATCATTGATCAAGTGGAATTGTATTAGCTATTGTCTATGTTGAAGATATACACTTGCATCAGAATACATCCTCATACAGTATCATTGTTGAAGTGTATAATGATCTCCTAGTTCTGCCAGTTTGACTCAGCATCAGTTGATGTAAGTCTCTCCAAGCCTCTCTGTTTTCCTCCTGTTGGTCATGGCTTAGAGAACAATAATATTCCATAACATTCTTATACCATAATTTACCCAACCCTTCTCCAATTGATGGACATCCTTTCATTTTCCAGTTTCTAGCCACTACAAAAAGTACTGCCACAAACATTTTGGCACATACAGGTCCTTTTCCCTTCTTTAGTATTTCCTTGGGATATAAGCCCTGTAGTAGCACTGCTGGGTCAACGGATTTGCAGATTTTGATAACTTTTGGGGCATAATTCCAGATTGCTCTCCAGAATGGTTGGATTCTTTCACAACTCCACCAACAATGCATCATTTTCCCAATTTTCTCACAGCCCCTCAAACATTCTTCATTATTTTTTCCTGTCATCTTAACGAATGTGACAGGTGTGTAGTGGTATCTCACACTTGTGATTTGGAACTTGTGAATGGAAATACTTTTAATTTCATCATCTGAAAATTGTCTGTTCATATCCTTTCGCCATCTTTCAATTTGAGAATGGCTTGATTACTTATAAATTAGCGTCAATTCTCTGTATATCTTGGAGATTACGCCTTTATCAGAACCTTTAACTGTAAAAATGTTTTCCCAATTTGTTACTTCCCTTCTAATCTTGTTTGCATTAGTTTCCCCCCCTTGGGGAAACTTTTTAATTTGATGTAATCTAAATTTTCTATTTTGTGATCAATTATGATCTCTTGGTTTCCTTTGGTCACATAATCCTTCCTCTTCCACAAGTCTGATTGGTAAACTATCCTATGTTCCTCTAATTTATTTATGATCTCGTTCTTTATGCCTAAATCATGGACCCATTTTGATCTTATCTTAGTATATGGTGTTAAGTGTGTGTCCATGCCTAGTTTCTGCCTTACTAATTTCCAGTTTTACCAGCAGTTTTTGTCAAATAATGAATTCTTATGCCAAAAGTTGGGATCTTTGGCTTTGTCAAACACTAGATTGCTATTTTTATTCACTATCTTGCCCTGTGAAAGTATCCTACTCCACTGAACAACTAGTCTATTTCTTAAGCAATACCAAATGGTTTTGGTGACTGTTGCTTTATAATATAGTTCTAGATCAGGTACAGCTAGACAGCTAGACCACCTTCATTTTTTTTTTTCATTCCTTCCCTTGAAATTCTCGAACTTTTGTTGTTCCATATGAATTCTGTTGTTATTTTTTCTAGGTCTTTAAAAAAGTTCCTTGGGAGTCAGATTGGTATAGCACTAAATAAATAGATGAGTTTAGGGAGTATTTTCATCTTTATTATATTCTCTCGGCCTGTCCAAAAGCACTGAATGTCTTTCTAATTATTTAAATCTGACTTAATTTTTGTGGCAATTGTTTCGTACTTTTACTCATATAATTCCTAACTTTCCTTTGTTAGATATATTCCCAAATATTTTATACTATCGACAGTTATTTTGAATGGAATTTCTCTTTGTATCTCTTGCTGTTGGATTGTGTTGGTAATGTATAAAAATGCTGCGGATTTAGGTGGATTTATTTTGTATCTTGAAACTTTGCTAAAGTTCTTAATTTATTCTAATAGCTTTTTAGCAGAGTCTTTGGGGTTCTCTAAGTATACTATCATGTCATCTGCAAAGAGTGATAGTTTGATTTCCTCATTACCTACTCTAATTCCTTGAATCTCTCTGGGCTCTTATTGCCCAGGCTAGCATTTCTAATCCAATATTGAATAGTAATGGTGATAGTGAGCAACCGTTGTTTCACTCCTTATTTTACAGGGAAAGGTTCCATAAGATATTTACTGATGGTTTTAAATATATATTCCTTATTATTTTAAGGAATAGTCCATTTATCCCTATACTTTCAAGTGATTTTTGTAGGAATGGATGTTGGATTTTATCAAATGCTTTTTCTTCATCTATTGAGATGATCATATGATTTTTATTAATTTGATTATTAATATGGACAATTATACTAATAGTTTTCCTAATATTAAACCAACTCAGCATTCCTGGTATAAATCCTCCTAGATCCTAATGTATTATCCTGGGGATGATTATCTGAAGTCTTTTTGCTAATATCTTATTTAAGATTTTAGCATCAATATTCAAGAAGGAAATTGGTCTTTAGTTTTCTTTCTCAGTTTACAATCTACTTGGTTTTAGGTATCAGTACCATGTCTGGGGCATAAAAGTAATTTGGTAGGCCTCCTTCAATTCCTTTTTTTTTTTTTTTCAAATAGTTTATATAGTATTAGAGTTAGTTGTTCTTTAAATGTTTGGTAGAATTCACATGTCAATCCATCTCTTCCTGACGATTTTTTCTTAGGGTGTTGGTTAATAAGTTGTTCTATTTCTTTTTCTGAAATGGGACTATTTAGACTTCTTACTTCTTCCTCTGTTAATTTGCACAAGCTATATTTCCTCCACAAGTCTGAGAGCTACACTATCCTATGTTCCTCTAATTTATTTATGATCTCATTCTTTATTCCTAAATCATGGACCCATTTTGATCTTTTCTCAGTATTTGGTGTTAAGTGTGGGTCCATGCCTAGTTTCTGCCATACTAATTTCCAGTTTTCCCAGCAGTTTCTGTCAAATAATGAATTCTTATTCCAAAATTTGAGATCTTTGGGTTTGTCAAAAACTAGATTGCTATTTTTATTCAATATCTTGCCCTGTGAAGCTAACCTATTCCACTGATCAACTAGTCTGTTTCTTAGCCAACACCCAATGGTTTTGGTGACTGCTGCTTTATAATATAGTTTAGATCAGGTACAGCTAGGCTACCTTCATTTGATTTTTTTTTTCTTTACTTCCCTAGCTATTCTCGACCTTTTGTTCTTTCCTATGAATGTTTTTGTTATTTTTTCTAGGTCATTAAAATAGTTTCAGATTGGTGTAGCACTAAATAAATAGATTATTTGTCATCTTGATAATCTTCACTCTGCTTATCCAAGAGCACTGATTGTCTTTCCAATTATATAAATCTGACTTTATTTTTGTGGCAAGTGTTTTGTAATTTTTTTCATATAATTCCTGACTATTCTTTGGTAGATGGATTCCCAAATACTTTATACTCTCAACATTTGTTGGAATGGAATTTCTCTTTATATCTCTCGCTGTTGGATTGTGTTGGTAATGTATAAAAATGCTGCGGATTTAGGTGGATTTATTTTGTATCTTGAAACTTTGCTAAAGTTCTTAATTTATTCTAATAGCTTTTTAGCAGAGTCTTTGGGGTTCTCTAAGTATACTATCATGTCATCTGCAAAGAGTGATAGTTTGATTTCCTCATTACCTACTCTATTTCCTTGAATCTCTCTGGGTTCTTATTGCCCAGGCAAGCATTTCTAATCCAATATTGAATAGTAATGGTGATAATGAGCAACCATTGTTTCACTCCTTATCTTACTGGGAAAGGTTCCAGTGTATCACCATTACATATGATGTTTACTGACACTTTTAAATATATAATCATTATTTTAAGGAATAGTCCATTTATTCCTATACTCTCAAGCATTTTTAGTAGGAATGGATGTTGGATTTTATGAAATGCTTTTTTTTTTCATCTATTGAGATGATCATATGGTTTCTGGTAATTTGGTTATTGATATAGTTGAATATAAAAATAGTTTTCCTAATATTGAACCAGCCCTTCATTCCTGGTATAAATCCCACTTGGCCATAGTTTATTATCCTGGGGATGGTTTTCTGTAGTCTTTTTGATAATATTTTATTTAAGATTTTATCATCATGAGGAAGATTGGTCTATAATTTTGTCTCTCTGTTTTCACCCTACCTGGTTTAAGTATCAGTACCATATCTGTGTCATAAAAGGAATTTGGTAGGACTCCTTCAATCCCTATTTTTTCAAATAGTTTATACAGCATTGGAGTTAGTTGTTCTTTAAATTTTTGGTAGAATTCACATGTAAATCCATCTGGTCCTGGGGATTATTTTGTGTTAGCAGTTGTAGCGAACTGTCGTCTCCAGAAGCTGCTGGATCGCTCTCTGGGAAGAGATCTGCTGTGTCTACTCAAATCTCTCAGACAGATTCTTCTTCCTGTAACGAACCGTTGTCTCCAGGCAGTTGCTGTTAACTCTTGTCCAAAGAAGTGACTTCCCTTCCTGCAGAGAGCCCCGTCAAGCCTGATGCAATTCAAAGTCTTCTTCTTGAATCCTGGCTCTGAATCTCCTCCAGCTCTTATCCTTCTCCAGGCCGATCTGCTCTCTGGGCCCAGTGCTATCTCTTTTATCCTCCCAGAGAATGGGCATGGGATAATGCAAGGGCTTCTGGGAAGAACCACCCCAGCCAATGAGCTTGCCCCCTCTATCAAGTCAACCTGAGTTCTCACCTTGTAATTGTCCAGAAAACCTGAATTCTCACCTTGTCACTGTCCAGACAACCTGAGTTCTCACTTAGTAATCCTAACATCTCCCCCTTTCTTTTGATTTAGAACATAGGACAGTCATGACCTTGAAACATAAATCCATCAATATGGGAAGTATTACAGATAATTACATAAATGACCTTGAAACATAAATCCATCAATATGGGAAGTATTACAGATAATTACATAAATTACATAAGCACATAGTAACATAGTAACGTAATACATGCTAGAAGTATATAACATAATCATAAATTGAAAATTTATAAATGTCCATAAGTCCATTGTCCATTAGTCTCATCTTGTGTGAGGAAGTCCAATGATTCCTGCTAGTTTTTAAAGTTCTTTAACAGTCTTCTTATTATCCATGCTCTTTCAGTGTCAGATGTTTCTTAGATCTTCTCCTTTATTTTGAGGCCTTTCTCTTTTTCTGTCTTTCTCTGATGGACAAGGCGAATATGACTTGTTGGCACCCATCTGATTCCTTCTCCTGCTGAAGAAATAAAAGCAAACCCTCTCTCCCAGGCAGTTAACCTATCTAATTACCTTCTATTTACCATTTTCTAAATCTCTTCTCATCATCTGGCAATTACATTGGAATTGTTTGCACTGGACACAGCCCTGTTGGTTTAAAAGGCCTGTATTCTCCCCAAGTGTAATCCATTTTTGCAATCTGATTGCCTTTTGGCTCACTTATCAGGTAATCCCGTTCTGCCATGTGATTGCTTTTCTGCTGGTTGATCAAATCAGAGTCCTGACCTTCTAATGACTCTTTGGGTATAACATCAGCTGCCATCATGCCGCAAGTCTTTTTTGCCTGGGGCCCTGGACCTGGGTCCCTCATCCCATTTCCCTGAATTATTCTACACTCTGATGCCCAATGGAGTCCTCTGTTGCATTTTGGACATGGGGTTTTAGGTCTTCTTTCACCCTGTCTTCTCACTGTATCTCCATACCTACACTGAGCTCTTAGATGTCCAATTTTTCCACACTGAAAACATCGCCGAGTTTCTCTAGAAGTCCCTTGCCAGGAGGGACCCTGCCTTTCCACATTCATCATTGTCCGGGTGTAAAAAGCATTTGTTCCCACTGTAGCACAACGTCTTATGATCTCCTCTAAAGGAGCATCTTTTTCTAATCCCCATATAATTCTTTTGCAAATCTCATTGGCATTTTCCTTAGCTAGATGTCTGGTCATTATTTCTGTAGCTGAATTTTCTCCAATAGTTCTTTTGACAGCAGTTTGCAAACGTCCCACAAAATCTGCAAAAGGTTCATTGGGACCTTGCTGTATTTTAGTGAAAGCCTCTCCCTGATCTTTCTGTCCAGGGAGGACACCCCAAGCTTTTATTGCAGCCTTAGCAATTTGTTCATATATTGTCATGGTATAATTAATCTGTTCCGAATTCTCTCCATATTGACCTTCACCAGCTAAGTGCTCAAAAGTGAATTGTGTGTTAACTCCTATTTCCAAATTGCATCTGACTTGAATTTTACATAATTCATGAAATTCCGCAAGCCATAATAAATTTTCTCCAGGTTCCAGACATGTCCTTGCTATGGATTTCCAATCATTCGGGGTTAGGACTTCATAAGACAAACCATCTAGTAACATTTTGACATAAGCTGATGTAGCCCCATAAAGGGTACAACCTTTTTTCAAATCCTTAATTTTATTCAAATCTAAAGGTGCATATCTTCTCCTTTTTTTACCTACAGAGTCAGTATTTTCAATCACAGGATATGCATGTATAAAATCACTTATATCCTGTCCTTCTCTCTTAGCTTTAACCAATGCTTTTTCTAATCTTGTCATAGGCTTAGGCTGCTTCACAGGCAATTCTGTTTGTGTTTCTGCCTCTTCCCCTCCTTCTTCCTCCACCTCTGAAGGTGGGGTTGATGTGGGCTTGTCAATAATCTGTTCTCTAGGCAGGGTTGAAGCTTCTTCAAGAGAATCATACCATAATTCCTCATTTAAATCCTCTTGCTCTAGGGAAAGATCTTGATCTTTCCTTTTTTCCTCACACTTCCTCCTCTGTTAATTTTTAGAACTTTTCCTTCTCCTACAACTTGCTTGATAGTTTAAGGCTAATTGAACTATGTTGTAGATATAAAATACTTCTGCAGAAATTGAACGAGGCCCATTTTTTGCTTGAAATTCTTTCATTTCATATCCCACTAGCTTCCATTTATCTACATCTATCTTTTCTTCCTCTAAGAACCAAGGGGATGTGCGTCTTAATGCAGCCAAGAGTTTAGCAATCTGTACCCAGGTTACAAGTAAACTCTGCTCCTCAATTATCTTGATAATACTCTCTACAGTACCACTCCTGAATGGGGGTGGAGCTGAAGTTGCTTCTGTGGCTGGGGTTGAATCGGCTGAGGTCCAGGGATTGAATGTAGCTAACATCTGCCCCATTTCAGCTATAAGAGATTCCTGGTTTAGCCCTTAACAAGTTAAGTTCCTTATTTATCTATTAGCACGCTCACTTAATCTTTAACAAAGTTTCCTAGTTACTCACGGTTCTGGGTCAGAGAGACTGAGATCTGGATGGGAGGCTTTTCCACTGAATCAGGACCGTGTCTGTCCCTGTTCGGGCGCCAAATTGCGAAGGTCTGGTCTAGCTCCTCTTGTCAGGATAAGCAAATGTCCTTGCCCCACGTGTGGACGCCAATTGTAGCGAGCTATCGTCTCCAGAAGCTGCTGGATCGCTCTCTGGGAAGAGATCTGCTGTGTCTACTCAAATCTCTCAGACAGATTCTTCTTCCTGTAACGAACTGTTGTCTCCAGGCAGTTGCTGTTAACTCTTGTCCAAAGAAGTGACTTCCCTTCCTGCAGAGAGCCCCGTCAAGCCTGATGCAATTCAGAGTCTTCTTCTTGAATCCTGGCTCTGAATCTCCTCCAGCTCTTATCCTTCTCCAGGCCGATCTGCTCTCTGGGCCCAGTGCTATCTCTTTTATCCTCCCAGAGAATGGGCGTGGGATAATGCAAGGGCTTCTGGGAAGAACCACCCCAGCCAATGAGCTTGCCCCCTCTATCAAGTCAACCTGAGTTCTCACCTTGTAATTGTCCAGAAAACCTGAATTCTCACCTTGTCACTGTCCAGACAACCTGAGTTCTCACTTAGTAATCCTAACAAGCAGTTGGTTAATAGCTTCTTCTATTGCTGTTTCTGAAATGGGACTATTTAGACAATTTTTACTTCTTCCTCTGTTAATCTGGGTAAGCTTATTTTTGAAGGTATTCTTCCATTTCATTTAAGTTATCGAATTTATTGCTGTAAAGTTGGGCCAAGTAGCTCCTAAATATTGTTCTAATTTCCTCTTCATTAGTGGTGAGTTCTCCCTTTTCATTTTAAGACTAACAATTTTTGTTTCAAATACAGACAACTACAGGCACACAGTAGTAGACTGAGTCTAATCTTCTTTTTAACATCCTTTATTAACTTTTTTGGATCATGGACTTTTTTGACAGTCTGGTGACTGCCTCTTCTAGGAATAGTCATTTTTAAATGCTTAAAATAAAGGAACAGGATAACAAGGGAATCAGTCTTACTGAAATATAGTTTTAAAATATGTTTTTTTCTCAATAGTATTTTATTTTTTTCCAAATACAGGTAAAGATAGTTTTCGACATTCATTATTACAATTCGTTTTGAAAATCAACCTGATATATCCCAGGTTGAGAACCTCTGCACTAGGCACTTGGAATTTTCCCCCTCTCTCTGATCCTGGAAATGTCTCCATTCTTTATGAGGTCACTCTGTTGGTCCCCTCTTTCCAACCTGAGGTTGCTCTGAGTTCCTGGGGAAACTGAAGGAGGGATAGACTTGGCTGAGTCTCCCCAGGCCTACTCCTTGGTTACTTGAGCTGTGGTTCTGTGAGGAACCCATACAGAACTATCAGCCTCCACCTTGGAGCTGGTGAAGAACCAGTTCTATTTCTGTGGGCAATGCCAGAGGCACTTGTTGCTTCTCTGTTGCCAATTACTTCTTTAAAAGCCTGGCTGTATTTATTAATACAGACAGCACTCCCTGGGATGTAAGGCACACATAGACACACAAAGGGAGGCTTTGCATCCCACAGCACCAAGCTCTAATCACTCTTAGTCTGCAAACTCAAAAATTCCATTAATGAGGACAATCATGAAGCATAAAAGAATGGTAAATAATTGTAGGGAGTCACCCTGGCATCCTTTTAGGAGGGTCTCTGCAAACAGCTTAGAGCCCCTTCCGCCTCCTGGAAGGCTCTAAATCTTACCCATGCTCACTGAGCAGAGAAGGAGCTCCCCGGCTGCCGTGATGCTGGCATGGGAAGGCGCTGAGTGCTTTTCCTTCATTGTGCATTGGTTACCAGGAGATGCAGCCGCTCCAGTGTCCATGGCACAGCCTTGGGCTTCATGGGGCAGAGACAGGTTACTGAGGGGAGGGGTAAGTTGGAAGTCTGAGCCAGTGAGGCAGTGGTAATGTTCTTGGTTTTTAGTCACCAAGCATTCATCAAATGCCCAGTGCAGCAGACAGATCCCAGGCCTGAAGCCAGATGTGGCCTCAGGCTCACTGGCCTTGTCACCCAGGGAGAGGTTGCCCAGCTGCCTCATTTTTAAAAGGGGGAAAAAAGAATACCTCCACTTCCAAGTTTGAGAGGAGGATCCAACTGGGATAAATGCAAAGTTTAGCATGGGAGGTAGCATCTGCTGTGCTAGCTGAGATGGTGAGGGTGCTGGGGACTGGAATGGGGATGATGAAGATGATGATTACCAGGCATTGTACAAAGCACTTTCTTAAGGATAGAATGTCCCTATCACCTTTTTTTCTTTTTGGAAAGCCTGGTAGGAGAAATATTTGCCAGGGTTTCTCCACAACCTGGATTAGGGCCATACCTCCCTCCAACCTCAGCAGCTCCAGACTCACTCCCCTTCAATTCACTCTCCCTAAAAGGGAGACATCCTGGCCTGTTCTTAGCCTTGGATTTAAATTGGTTGGATTTATTCAGGGGACTCGGCTGCCTGACGATTGGAATTCCTCGTTTTATTTCATTGAAAAGGGTCTTTACCCTACAATTTCTCAAAGCAAATGCTTCTGTTTAATGTGAGTTTCAATCTCTTCCCCCAGTTGTTGCAACATTTGATTTATTGGTGTATTAAGCAGATCTTGTTCTTAGGGCATGTTGCTCGTGACCTCTTCCAGACTTACTATCCTATGGATCTAACATGATAACCTTGGCATAAGATTGGACGTGTCTTGTACAGACAACCCTGGCCTAATTAACAAAGGGATCCAAAATCTGTATCGTTCAAAGGGGTATTTCCCAAATTTTCCAAGATGAAAGGTACCTGATGAAGAGGCCCTAGGCTCCATCCCAAGAGCAATATGTGGGCTTAGCTCCCTTTCCCGCTGGCTGCTTCTACTCATGTCCCCAGATTCTGGTCCCTGTGCCTTTTGTGACCGTATCATTCATTTGGTAGCCTACCTCATCAATCAGCCTTAGATTACTCCATCAGCAAAGCACAAATAAACAAGGAGCAAACATATATTACAGACTTGCTATGTGTCATATGTTACACTAGACCCTGTAGACATAAAGATAAAAACAAAATCGTCTTGCCCTCAAAGTTTATATATTATTGCGGAAAATGATGTCAACAAAATAAAGTAGGAAGAAAATCTCTGCATAAGAAAGATAATTGCATAAATATTTTTATATACATTGGATTTTTCATATATTTTCACATATTTAACATGTAATTACCAGTCATCTAGGGAAGGAGTTGGAAGGAAGGAGGGGGAATGTTGGAACAGGAGGTTTCACAAGGCTCAGTGTTGAAAACTTGCCACTTCATATGTTTTCTAAATAAAAAGGGTTCCTAAATTTTTTTTTTAAAAGAAAACCTCCACATACAGCCTGAGCAAAATCCTCATCTGATGAGCAGTTGCCTTGCTTACCTTCTCCATGGAGACCTCATTGTGTGATGCCCATTGTGACACGCCGGAGAACACCCAAGGTTTTCTGACTTAAAGGTGATGATGTTGCCACAGCAACCCAATTGGATCCTGACAGCAAAGGGAGTAGTATGTTAATAGAGGAATGGATGAGTGGAGAAATAGACTAATAGACTAGATACATAGATAACTGGTGATGGATGGATGGGATAGATAGGATAAACAAATAGATTGAATAGATACACTTGATGCATAGTTAAAAAGATAATGATGGATAGATAAGTAAAAAGATAGATTTATAGTAGAAATGTTTGTAGGTAGAAAAGTGATTTTTAGGTAGCAAAGAGCTCTATAGGAAGAAAAGCGATTTATAGGTAGAAAAGAGATTTATAATAATTAAAGTGATTTATAATAGAAAAGAGATTTTTAGATTAAAAAAGGGATTTATAAGTAGAAAAGAGATTGATAGGTAGAAAAGAGATTTATAGGCAGAAGAGAATGAATAGCTGGATTAAAATATACATACACTCCCCCCCCAAAATATTGCAGTTTGTGGATGGTTTTTCCAGTATATCAGATGGACACATATCTTTCACTTATGCTGTAACATTTTACATTTTCAGGCAACCTATATGCCAGTTCTGAAGTAAAGGAGATACTGAACCCAGAGTGACCAGATTCTGGCGATATTGAACACATTTCTTCGGGCCTCGGTGATCTATTTAAAACAGGATTTAGATTGCTGTTGGGGAGTTTTGATCTATACTGTGGAGTTTATTGTACTGGTCGGAGGTAGGGGAGAGATGATGTTGCTGAGTTTGATGTGGTTTTAAAAAAAAAGTTTTTTTCTGTTTCCAAAAGTGTCAAGTTGTCATTCTTTCAGCTCCCACATGATTAGTGATATTTCCCAGTTTCTTCTGTGCTATCTGGTGATTAGATTTGCCAGCTCGTTAATCTAAAGAAATACTTGTTGGCAAACTTATTGAGTAAATTACATTTTTCCCTTATTTGCAGCTAGACCATACTGCTGATGGGTAAAGCTGGCTATCCTATCTGGGTTTGGGAATAAGAGAGGGAGGCAGATTTGTTCTTCTTTGAGATTGTGAAACAACTGTAACCAGGACCTTTGCCATCAGAGGCTGGGGACCGTCTGAAAGTCTGGGAGCAAAGAGCTATTGGGGGTTAACAAGCAGCAGGGCTGTTGTGTTCTAGCCAGAGAAGTCCCAGAGAAGCTAGGAACTGGCCCTGCTGAAGTCTTTTGGATCTTCCTGGAGGAGCAGAGCAGCCATTCCACACCTGGAGGGCAATTCAGAATGACAAGGGACTGGCTTAGAGATTTGCATCCAGGTGCTTCTCCTCAGCTCCAGGGGAAGGCTGAGCCAGAAAATAATTGGTGTCCCCACAGGCTTGTGCTAGAGCCCCCCATTCCCCTTTGAAGTTTCTTCTGCCTGACTTATGCTCATTATACTCCATATGACTCAAAACTAAAACTTCTGTTTCTGAAAATCTAACCTTTCTTCAGAAGCTGGGAACCTAAATCCCCTGGATGAAGAAGGGGGATAGTAAGAGTGCTAGAAAAGCAAATGGGTGCTTTGGAGCCGGCAAGATTTGAGATGGGAAAACCCTGTCTGATTTGATTCCATAGATAGTGGCAAACCTCAGGTTAGCCAAAAAAGTTGTTTGCACTGATTGATAAAGCTGGAACAATCCCTCTTGTGAATTGATGTACAGGCCCTGGCAATAAAATGAAACCAAACTAACTCCCAAGCAGAATGCAGCCTTAATTGGCTGAAGGGCCCCAGAAGGCCCTGGACAAGCCCGTCAAGCCTGCTTCCAGAGCTAGTCCTTAGCTTGGCCTTGGGAATCCTGCCAGGGGGTGGAAGAGAAGGAGGTCTGGATTGCTCTCTGACAGCACCTTCTCATCCTCCATCTTGGGCTTTCCACTTCTGGGCTTGGGCTTGGAGGGTCTCATCTACTGAAAACCACCACCTTGAG
The DNA here is from genome assembly GCF_048593235.1 of Sminthopsis crassicaudata. Taxonomy (NCBI): domain Eukaryota; kingdom Metazoa; phylum Chordata; class Mammalia; order Dasyuromorphia; family Dasyuridae; genus Sminthopsis; species Sminthopsis crassicaudata. The sequence goes on from NC_133619.1 coordinate 187,449,275, forward strand.
GGCAAGAACTGTTGGAGTTTTTCCTTGGTAGCTCTGCCATTTTTCCACTTTGAATCACTTCCAATTTACCAATATTTATTAAGGAAACAAGCTTTTATTAAAGCCCTATGTACCAAGCACTGTGCTAAGCACTTTACATATATTCTCTCCTCAACAACACTGGGAGGTAGGTGCTATTATCCACTCTCTTAGTTAAAGAAACTGAGGCAACAGGTCAGCAAAATAGAGGCTAGACTGAAACAGATCTTGTCTTATACAGACAACACTGGCCTAATTAACAAGGAGATTCTAGATCTGCAGCGTTCAATGGGGTGTTTTCCAAATTCTACATGATGAAAGGTACCTGATGAAGCGGTCCGGGGACTTAACCGTGGCCCTAGGCTCCATCCCAAGAGCAATATGTGGGCTTAGCTCCCTTTCCCGCTGGCTGCTTCTACTCATGTCCCCAGTTTCTGGTCCCTGTGTCTTTTGTGACCATATCATTCATCTGGTAGCCCACCTCATCCATCTTCCTTAGACTACTCAATCAGCAAAGCACAACTAAAGTAGGAGCAAACCTATATTACATACTAACTAGGGGTTCTATATTACACTAGATCCTGGAGGCATAAAGATAAAAACAAAATGGTCTTGCCCTCAAAGTTTATATTCTATTGGGGAAAATGATGTCAACAAAAAGAACTAGGAAGAAAATCTATGCATAAGCAAGATAATTGTATAAATATTTTTACATACATTGGATTAAGCCTATATTTACACATATTTAACATGTAATTACCTGTCATCTAGGGGAAGAGGTGGAAGGAAGGAGGAAAAAAGTTGGAAGAGAAGATTTTGCAAGGGTCAGTGTTAAAACTTACCCCTTCATATGTTTTTTAAATAAAAAGCTTTCCTAAAACAATTTTTTAAAAGAAAAATCTCCACATACAGGCTGAGCACTATCCTCATCTGATGAGCATTTGCTTTGCTTACTTTCTCCATGGAGACCTCATTGTGTCATGCCCATTGTGACACGCCTGAGAACACCCAAGGTTTTCTGACTTAAAGGTGATGTTCTCTTCACAACAACTCAGGTGGATCCTGACAGCAAAGGCTGAAGGAAGTGTGTATAGAAGAATGGATGAGTGGACAAATAGACTAATAGACAAGATACATAGATAACTGGTGATAGATAGATGGGATAGATAAGATAAACAAATAGATCGAATAGATACACTTGATGCATAGTTAAATAGATGATGCATAGATTAGTGAAAAGATAGATTTACAGTCGAGAAGTTTATAGGAAGAAAAGGTATTTATAGGAAGAAAAACGATTTATAGTTAGAAAAGAGATTTACAGGAAGAAAAGCAATTTATAGATAGAAAAGAGATTTATAGGAAAAAAGTGATATATAAGTAGAAAACATACATAAAGGTAAAAAAAAGTGACTTAGAAGTAGAAAGGAGATTTATAGGTAAAAAAGAGATTTATAGGCAGAAGAGAATAGTTGGATTAAATTATACATTGATAATGAATGAGTCAATGGAGGGTTAGGTAAATCAGTAAATAAATTACTGGATAGAGAGATCCTTTCTGGCCCTCATCAGCATCATACCAAGGGCTACTATCAAAGATTGAGACTGCCTTCACATCAGTATTAAACTATTATATTTTATCCTACAAGATTATAGAAGCTAAAATGGTTGCTTTCTCTCTGGCTTTCTCTATCCTCCCCTCTTCCCCCACCCCCCAAAAAATTTTAGTTTGTGGATGGTTATTCCAGTAGATCAATTGGACACATATCTTTCACTTATGCTGTAACATTTTACCTTTTCAGGCATCCTATAAGCCACTGCTGAAGCAGAGGAGATACTGAACCAGATGTGACCAGATGCTGGCGATATTGACCGCATGTTCGGGCCTCGGGATCTACTTAAAATAAGATTTAGCATGTTCATGAAGGTAAAGCAGCTAAATAGAGATATTATTGAGTGCTTACTATGTGCCAGATGGTGTACTAAATGCTGGGAATGCAAAGGAAGATAAAACAGTCCCTTCCTGCAAGAAATTTATATTCTAATGGGGAGATTGTGTAAATAAATAGGTAGGTACAAAACAAGATACATTCAGAATAAATGGGGAGTTGTCTCAGAGGAGGCAACTAGGTAGCATAATGAATAATCTGGGAAATAAAAAGGCAGAAGTAAAGAAGGATAGAATTCCAGGTAAAGTTACTGAGGTGGAAGATAGAGTTTGGTAAGAAAGGAATAATAAATAGGCCAGCATCAGTGGATTGTGGTAACCATAGAACAATGAAAAACTTAAAAAGACTGGAAAGTAGAAGTCATATTTTAAAAAGCCTTACATAGCAAAGAAGGACCTTAACAAAATTCTGGAGGCAATAGGGAATCAGTAAAGTTTATTTAGTGTAGGTGGAGAGGAGTAACACTAGGAAAATTACTTAACAGTTGAATGAATGATGGATTGGAGAGGAGAGTTTTGAGGGAGGAAGATCAGTTAAAAGTCTGTTGAAATAGTCTAAGTAATATGTGATGAATGTATGGACCAGAGTGATGGTTATGTGAATGGATGAAGGGGAGATAGGTGATAGATATTGTGAAAATGGAGATAACAAGGATTAACAACAGATGGCATATGTGAATGAGGTATTTAAGAATTGTGTTGCACGTGAAAATACTAGGGAAGTTTGAGAAGGGAAAATAAAGGGGACTTGAAATGAAATGAGCTCCAGGTTAAGAACAAAGAATACAGTAATCAGTACAGTAATCAGTATGATTGGAAGAGGTCACTTAATCCCAAATGTAACACATAATTGGTAATTTTGGAGAGAGTAGTAGTAGAGTGATATCTAAGACTTATGCTGCTTCTCTACATCCACGTATGCATCCCCTCTCAGGTTAAGCTCACCACCTCTAATCTTCTCACCACACAGCAAACTCAAACCTTGATTAACACCATCTCCCTCAGCCTCCTCTCTACTCTGACTGAGACCAAATTCCTCCCAATGTCTTTCTTTATAGAAGGCTGAAATGTGATTGCTCAGCTCTCTCCACTCTGCGTCTGCTGCTTTGTCTGGTTTCAACTATACAGATCAAGATGCTCCTCTAGATAGCTCCTGTTTCCCCCCATTCTCACATCCTTTAGGTATGTTGTCTCTCTCTACCCCCAGCCCCCCATCATTAATTGCTTGTGAGCTCCTTGAAGGCAGGGAATATTTTTCTTTTAATTAATTATGGCCCTTTTGTTTAACTCAGTGCTGGGCCCATAGTAGGCACTTAAAATATTTTTATTGCATTGGATTGTATTATCAGAATGATGAGAGGTAATTGAAAGATTTAGTGAAGGTATGTATGTTGACCATTATCGGGATAGTAAGATGAAGGAAGGATTTATTTCATTATGAATTATGGGAAAAATATTACTAGACTGGTGAGTATGTTTCTGGTACTCTGACAGATTGAATGAAGACCAAAGAATCATAATATTTCTTTTGTAAGGTCTCTTATCTGTACTACAGAAGACTATAGGATTACAGATTTAAAGTTAGAAAGAACTTCAGAGATAATCTGTCCAAGCCACCATTTTACAGGTGAGAAAACAAAGGCCCAGAAAGGTGGTGACTTGCCCAAGGTTTCAAAGTAGTAAAATCTGATTTTCCTTAAGCACCATGATAATTGTGGAAATATGTATAGAAGAATTGTACATGTTTAACATATTGGATTAGAAGAGGGGGTGGGGAGAAGGGAAAGAAAAAAAATTTGGAATACAAGGTTTCGTAAAAGTGAATGTTGAAAATTATTATGAAAATAAACAGCTTTAATAAAAACAGTTACCAATTGTATATGTGAGTAAAAGGAAAGTTTATAACCAAATATGTGAGTAAAAGGAAAGTTTATAACCAAACAAGAAATAGAGTGAATAATGTAAGAAAAATTATTATTATATAAAATTGTTTTTTTTTTTTTTTTACACTTCCAATAAAGCTAAGATTAAAAAGGGAAACAATAAACAGGAAAAAATTTTCACAGAAAGTTTCTTTGCCAAGGTGTATAAGGAACTGACCAAAACTTATAGGAATTAGAGCTACTCCCCAGTTGGCATAAATGGTAAATGGCATAAGAGGATGGTTTCAAGAGAAAACCATACTATCTATAACAAATTTCAACTTCCCTCCAAAAAAATAAAAATCAACCTTCTCTTCCAAATCACTAATAACAACAGAAATGAACATTTCTGATCAGTTCTGAGGCTTTCATTCGCAAATTGGCAAAGATGCAAAAACAAAGACAATGATATGTGTTGGAGGGAATGTGATATAATAAGAAGATAAAATTACTGCTAATTAGTTCTGGCATGGGTATAACAATTCTGGAAAATAATTTGAAATTATACAAGTTATGCAACAATTATACAACAAGGTCACTAAACTGTGCATGTTCTTTGACCCAGATAGACTACTTATAGGCCAATGCCCAAAGATTTTTAAAAAGACAAAAAGGTCTTATATTTTAAAACATATTTATTGTAGTTCTTTTGCTGATGGCAATTTAACCTGGAAACTAAGGGGATGACCATAAACCATGGAAAATTTGAAGAAACTGAAGCATAAAAATATGATACAATACTATTATGTTGTAAGAAATGAGAAAATAGATAATTTTCAAGAGAAATGAGAAACTTTAGGAACTGATGCAGACTAAAATGAGCACAACCAAGAGGACAATTTATACTACAATATCAATATTTTTTTTTAAAAAGAGAATTTAAAACTTTAGTTAAATGTATGGGCAACTAGGTGGCATTGAGACTGAAGTCAGGAGGATCTAAGTTCAAATCTGGTCTCAAAACTTACTAGCTGGGTCACCCTGGTTAATTCATATAATCCTGTTTGTTTCAGTTTCCTCATATGTAAAATGAGCTGGAGAAAAAGATGGAAAATTCCTGTATCTTTGCAAAACAAAAAACAAAAAAAACCCAAAAATACTTTAATTCAGATAGGACTGAAATGACTGAACAACATTAACTGTTGAAGAATGAAATGAAAAGCATTGGGGAACAATTAATACAATAATAACAGTATAAAGACAAATCCGCTTTGAAATCAGAAAGAACTATGACCAATGTCATGATCAACAAAAGACGGATGATAAAACACATTATTTACTTCCTGACAGAGAGGGGATAAATTCAGGATATAGATGAAACATACTATTTGGACACAATGAGGGAGTCTGCTTAATTATGCATATTTGTTACATATTTGTTTTTCTATTGGGAGGAAGAGAAAATAGATTTCTGTTAATTTGAAAGAAAATATTATTCATTTATTTGTAATGTTCTTTAAAATTTTTTTTTGAGTTCTTCTGCCCTCCCCTACTCTCCCCCACAAACACACTGAAAAGGAAAGCAAACTGATGTCAGTTATACATGCAAAACTTTTCCACAGTAGTCTTATCTCAAAAAAGCAATAAGAATGAAGAAAATTATACTTTAATTTGCACACAGAGTTGATCATTGCACTTCTGGAGGGAGATAGCATTTTTTTCCCATCATGATTCTTTTGGAATTATCTTGTGACATTGTATTGATCAGAGCAGTGAAGTCTTACATTATTGCTGTTACTGTAATTGATCTGCTCATTTCACTTTGCATCAGTTCCATATAGATCTTCCCATGTTTTTTCTGAAACTATTTGCCTTTTCATTTGTTATAGTGCAATGATACTCCATCAAATTATATGACACAAAATGTAGCCATTTTATTTCATCCTTTTAAGCATTTCTCATTTTTGATAGGTGTGAAGTGATAACAGTTATTTTAATTTGAATTTCTCTAATCAATAGTGATTTAGAGCCTTCTTCATATGACTATAGGTAACTTTTTTTTTTCTTCTGAAAACTGCCTTTTTGGAGAATAGCTTTGATTTTTATAAAATTGATTCAGTTCTTTCTACGTTTGAGATATAAGGTCTTTTTTAAAGTAACTTGCTGTATTTTTTAAAAATATGATCTATGGTATCTTTTAACAAAATGTATAATATTCCTGAGAGTTTCCTTTTGGGAATCTCTTTCAGAGGGTGATAAATGGATTTTTTTTTCAGTTACCCTATTGATCTAAAATATCAGAATTTCCTGAAATATTGATGTTTAGATTTTTTTTTTGATCATGGCTTTCAGGTAGTCCAATAATTCTCAAATTATCTTTTCTTAATCTGTTTTTCAGGTTAGTTGTTTTTTTTCCACTGACATAATTCACATTATCATCTCTTTTTGGTTCTTTTGATGTTGTTTTGGGGTTTCTCTTTCATATAGTTTTATTTTTTTCCTGCTTATACATTCCCATTAAATTTTTGTTTATATGTCTTAGTACCAAAAAAATAAGAACAAAAGGGGTAAAACCACAAGAGAAAAATAAAACAGAAGAAAAAGAATTTAAAAAGTGAACATAGTATGTGTTGGTCTCCAGAGTTCTCTCTCTGGATGCATATGGAATTTTTTATTTAAAGTTTATTGGAATTGCCTTGAATCACTGAGTAGCTGAAAAGAACCTTGTTTGTCCTACTTGATAATTGCACAATCTTGCTGCTTGTTTTGCTCAGCATTAGTTCATGTAAATCTTTCTAGGCCTTTCTAAAATCAGCTTGCTCATCATTTTTTATAAAACAATAATATTCCATTACTTTCATATGCCATATTCAACTATTATTCAACTTTTCCCCAGCTGATGGGCATCTTCTCAGTTTCCAGTTTCTTTCAACTATAAAAAGGCTGCTACAAACATTACCATTTTTCATGACTTTCTTGGGATACAGACCTAGTAGAGACAGTGATGGATCAAAGGATATGAAGATTTTTTTCTTGATATGAACAGTTTTAAAGTCCTTTGAATATAGTTCCAAATTGTTCTCCAGAATGGTGGGTTCACAATTCCATGAACAATGCATTAATGTCTCAGTTTTCCCACACCCCTACCAACATTTATCATTATCTCTTCTGTCATTTTAGCCAATCTGTGACTTTCTACCTAAGAGTTCTTTTAATTTGTATTTCTCTAATCAATAGTGAATTAGAGCATTTTTTACATGGTTGTAGATAGCTTTAATTTTTTCATCTCAAAACATTTTTGGAGGCTGGCTTGTATCTGTTTTCACATTAATATCTTGGTGCTTTTTATTGTAGAGGGCCAGAACTCTGGAGAAGTATACTTGAAACAAAGTGTTAACTCAGTGGAATTGATGAGATGATGGCTCTCTAGTTCACATATATACTTAGTACTTAGTATGGTGAGGTAATAATTCTCTAGTTCAGACATATTCAGTATGCTGTAATGATGCAATTGTACTAAGGTATATAAGGGCTGAGAATGACTGGAAAAGAGACATTCCATCTTTGACCATCCTCCTGGTGACTCTTCTGCTTTCATTACTTCTCCACCTAAAGACAAGGCCTGTCCGGAAGACCTCCAGAAAGCTAGACTGAACTTTACACTTTACCATTATAGTAGCTTTTTATGGCCAAATTATTTTTTGTTGCTTGTTAATTTGTAGAGTTTATTCATTTACTTTGAACTCTATGTGATAGTTAGACTATGCTCATCTTGGAGTGAGCATATTCCCCAAATTTCTTTCTTTCTTTCTTTCTTTCTTTCTTTCTTTCTTTCTTTTTTTTTTTTCCTTTTCTTTTCTTTTTTTTTTTTTTTTTTTGATGCTGCTCTTTTCAGAACTGTTTCTGGGCTCTAAACTTGTTGGTGTTTCCAAGATGGTGTTATTGGAGAGAACTAAGGTCATTTCTATCCTGATCTAAAGAGCCTTTGATGTCTTGCAAGAACAAGCAGTAATACTCCTTTGTCTTGGAACTGAGATCAGGCTCCAGCTAGTGACCAACCATAAGTGCTTTTTTCCTTCTTGGAACTGTGACTCAAAAGTACTTATGGGCAATTAAGTTGCCAATTGGTACCAATTGTACCCAGTACTAGCAAAGAATCCCTTGTAATCTTTTTCTGACCAGTTGTCTACATTAGCATACCATCACTGAGAAAATGACACAAGGCCCATTACATCTGCAAATGTGACATATTTAATATGATCAATTCCTTGGGATTAACTGTAAAAATTATGCAGGACAATGGGATCTGGGTACTTGGGGAATAGCTTCTGTCTACAAATAGATGCTGCTTTAAATGAGCCAACATCAAACGAATGAGGTTTCCTTTAAGTCATTCTTAAGACAGATTTCTCTTGAGATGAAATGCAGCTGCTCCTTGGTGCATATTTAGGTCAGACCCTTTTTTTCCTTACTAAAATGGTCTGGAGTCCTAGACTTTCATCAGTGCCCTGTCCTGATTTGTCTAAACAAAGGATGAAACAGTAGTTTTTAAGGCTTATAAATCTCAGTTTTCTTCACTCTGTGGGATTCCTTCATTAGGCACAATTAAATCATGCCTAGATAAGAGTATCAACAATCATTAGGGACCCTCTTGGCCTATGCTTTATATGTTTAAACTTTTATCATGGCAATTTTTTTGGGGGGGAGGTTCTATCTAGACTTTTCACTTCAACAATACAGAAACCTGAGAGTTTTCATTCAGGGTTAGGGCTTCCTAAGACAAACCATCTAGTAACATTTTAATAAGCTGATGTAGCCCTATAAAGGGTACAACTTTTTTTTTCAAATCTTTAATTTTATTCAAATATAAGGTGTATATTTTCTCCTATTTTTATTTTATAATTATAATTTTTGTGGACAGTATATATGCATGAGTAATTCTTTTTATAACATTATCCCTTGTAATCATTTTTCCAAATTATCCTCTCCCTCCCTCTACTCCCTCCCCTAGATGACAGGCAATCCCACACATTTTATGTGTTACAATATAACCTAGATACAATATATGTGTGTAAATCCCATTTTCTTATTGCACATTAAGTATTAGATTCCGAAGGTATAAGTAATCTGGGTAGATAGACAGTAGTGCTAACAATTTACATTCACTTCCCAGTGTTCCTTCTCTGGGAGTAGTTATTTCTGTCCATCATTGATCAACTGGAAGTGAGTTGGATCTTCTTTATGTTGAAGATATCCACTTCCATCAGAATACTCTTCATATAGCATTGAAGTGTACAGAGATCTTCTGGTTCTGTTCATTTCACTCAATATCGAACGAGGCCGCTGCTGCTGGGGGCGCGGCGGAGCCACAGACCAGCCCTGCCTCGAACGAGGCCGTTGGTGGTTGGTGTTAAAATAACTAGGCCAACAGACTACAAGGCAACAACTTGTGAGGAAGGTAGAAGACACTTACCCCAAAGGGCTGCCCAGAGATCACTCAGTAGCGAACACAAAGATTGTTTATTAAAACCTCCAGAGGATGAGCCCTTCTGTCACAACATAAGGGAAAGGAAAGCTTGTGGTAGGAGGGCTAAAGAAGCAGTAAATATACACAGCCACATCAAGGAAGAGAGCATCGAGAAGGGGAGGGGGAGGCATTTAATTGGTTGTTGCTATGGGAGAGATTGTAATGGAAGGTTTCTCTTTCCCAAGAATCACCTGAATCCAGAATCACCACAATCATCCTAGAAATCCTAGGAAACAGAAAAGCGGGCCTTCAGGCTTCGGAAGACTAAATATCGCTAAGTGTCCAAAACTGATCAATGTCATCAGCTCAGGTTAAGTAAATGTGGTTATAGCTGCCCAAGGCTCAAGTAAATATGAGCCTATACATATTATACGGGTCATAGGGGAAACACAGAAATAATGAAAATAAAATACAGAAAAATAATTCATACATTCATGTAAGTTCTTCACCCTATCTCTCTATTCCACAGTTTCCCTCTGGAATATATAAATGATTTCATCTATCATATTTCTATGAACTTATACACTGTTCAAAATCAATTGACGTATCTATACATCGTTTATCAAGTTCACCATCAAGATCATACTCATCTAATACATTCCAGCCTTTTCTCTGAAGAATCATCATTTTAATAGCATCTTCTGTATGCAATATTTTGATAGGGACTGTTGAACTGTTCCGGTTACTAATGTAATTATATAGGGTAGACATATTGCAATCAGTGAGGTTATCCTGTTGCCACAAAGTCCATACCATAAAAATTGCTTCCACCAACGGTCTTGGAAACAGTTATCCCAGAACAGATTGGCATTTGGCAGACATAAAGATACAAAGATGACAATCTAGGGAAACTGAGGCACATTACACACTCTGCTTCTGAATATTTGAATTATTGAATTCCTTCCCCCTGGATCCCTGGGAGGTCTCAGCACTATCATTTTGACCAACCCAATGTGAAGCAAATAAATCAAAAATAAAACTAGAAAATGCAAGAACTTATGTCAAGGGCAACCCTCTCCCTGACATCCCCAAAGTGATCAACAGTACAAAGGCCCTCATCTCAGCCAGAGAATCCAGTTTGACACGGACGGTTCATTGTGTTGGGTGGTCTGTAGTCATTTGTGCACTTAACTCAGTTTCTGTTTATTTAGGGAGTAGCAGTGCTCAAGACAGTCCATGCTAGGAGAGGCACCCCGAGTCTGTCAGGGATTCCAAAGGAGAGAAAGAGTGGGGGCTGGAGTAGCTCCACCTGTCCCCTCTGATAGAACAAGAACTGCTTCCATGATCCAGAAAGGATTTCTGAGCAAAATATGCACAGTTTAGACCACAAAGGCAGGCAAACCCGACCTTTAGAGGCTTCATCCCAAAACGGCAGGGTCTTCTGAAAATTCTGACATACCAAGTAAGAAAGTGGGGTTACAGGGCTGGAGAGTGCCAGTCCCAAGACAGATGTCTATATCTTGGAGATTTCCTAAAAACAGGCAGAGAACAGTCTGCCAGTGCAATTCCAACAGAATAAGGAATTTCTAACTTAAAGCATCAAATAATCATCCCACATTTAAAGTTCCCATACATCCATAACGGCAATAATTGCGCAACTTAACAATTTCCATCCCAAATCTTAAACACACACACACACACACACACACACACACACACACACACACACACACACAAAAAAAAAAAAAAAAAAAAAAAAAAACTATCGAATACCTACAACAAATAAAGGGGATGAATTGTAGTTACAGAAGGGAAGAATAGATCCAGTCCAACAATAACAAAATTTTTATGAAGAAATCTTCAATGCAAAGATTCTTGAAACTGGAAGCACTATGTACTAATTCCAACTCTGAAACTTAGTAGCTTCGTGATCTTGTCTGAGGCAACCAATATGAATATCATTTTTTCTTTTATAAAATTATTAAAAGAAGGTTGTCTGAGATAGAAAGCATGGTGAGAAGGTATAACATGTTGTTTATAATGAGAATACCTAGGTTCAAATCCTTCTGTTATTTGTGACCTGTGTGACCATTTCTATAGAAGTCAAGTTTCTTCATCAATAAACCTAACTCTAGATTTTTTCACTTTCTCCATAACTGTTTGGCTCACATTGGTCACCCTCTCCACTGCTCCTTCTAGGACCTTTTTTATGTTTTACATTCCTTATTAGAATGTAGTTATCTGAGGCCAGAAATTGCCTCTATGAGGTTTATATAAAAACCTCAGAAAGGGCTTTGGCCATATGGTCCATGGAAATTACAAACATCTTCCCAATTTGGAAATAAAAGAAACTAACAGCAAATCAAATGAGAAAATATTTGCAAAGTACTTAGAATAGTGCTTGCCATATACTTAATGCTACATAAAGTCCAATTATTATTACTGTTCTTATTCTTTTGTGGTTGTTAGATAAGTACTCAGATGGGGAAACTGAAGTCTTGCCTGTTTTTTTATGAGGCAGCTGATTTTTGAGGAACTCTCCAGAGAAAATAAAGAAAAAAAAGAGACAGGTGGCAACAGGTTAACTATCAGGAAGTGTCTGAAACATCTACGGTTTCTGTCTTCAAGACCATGAGTTTTGACTCCTAAATGATGAATTCTAGATGTATATGCTTGTAGCAGAAACATGAAAGAAAAAAGACAAGAAGAATGGGCAGCCTTTGTTCTGGCCTTGATTTTTGTCTTTTTATTTATGGGTATTTTAATCCTGTTAAAATGTGTTTGTAAATTTCTTCATGCATCATCATAACCTTAAGAAAACTGGACTGAGGAGATTGTGCATAATGTACTGAAAAAGAAAACAAGCCTTCAGTGAATTACAAGTCAAGGCAGTTTATTCCTAAGTGTGAGTCCCTGTAGTCTTTCAGTGAACAAGCACACATAGTGGGGTGGGCTTCTGCAGGAATGCAAACCCAGATTGAGAACCCAAAGCTCAGTTTCTGTCCTTACATCTGACATAAGAGGCTGGTGGATTCACAGGCACTACGAATGAGGGAAATCTTAAAAAGAGGGAATGAATCAGGTGAAAGTTCAACATGATGATTATTCCAGCAGCTCTCCCCTGTAGTCCAACATATGGCATCTGAACCTGGGGCAAGAATTACAAGAAAATCCAGAGCTGTTCATGAGAAGGATCCTTCCAGAATTAAGGAAGAAGAACCCCAGTAAGAAATTTTTATTTGGGGTAATTAAATGGGTCAACACATAAAGGGACATGCCAGGAGACTGATGTGATACTTAAATGCTTGTTCTAACCGCAGTCCTCTTCTCAGTTTGAAAGTTTGCCTCCGTGACATTTCACAAGATCAACACCTGCTACACTCATCCAGAAGTGATAGTGCCCCTTGCGTTCCTCAGTGTGGGGACCATGTGGTTGGGGGGGTGAGGCAGGAGGCAGGAGGGGGAATAACAGCAAAAAAACCCCCCCAAAACCCAGGTCAATTCCCCAAGAGCCTCCCCAGCTGTGGATCATAGCAGCTGAAGGAGTTGTAGGGCAACCTTTGTTGACACAGGTGTTGGGGACTGGGAATGAGATAAATTGGGGGCAGAGGGAAGAGGAGGGAGGTGAGACAATGCAACAGCCTCTCAGTCAGAGATGTCATGGAACAGCAACTGTCTCAGTCTCTTTGTTTCATCCCCTCACATGAGGAGATCCATTCTGGGTTGGGTCTCCAGCAGCCACTGTCACGTGACTCCTGTGTATTCCAGAAGCTCTTGTGTGTAGTCCAACATATGGCATCTGAACATGGGGCAAGAATCACAAGAAGAACCAGAGCTGTTCATGAGAAGGATCTTTCCAGAATTAAGGAAGAAGAGTCCCAGTAAGAATTTTTTTATTTGGGGTAATTAAATGGACCAATCCCTCAAAGGGCCAAGCCAGGAGACTGATGAGACACTTAAATGCTTGTTCTGACCACAGTCCTCTTCTCAGTTTGAAAGTTTGTAGACCATATAGAATAACAGAAGAACAGAAAAAAAAAACAAAACAAAACAAAAAACAAACAAACAAAAAAACAAACAAACCGGGGAAGTGTTAAGGGAAAGGTTAATTCCCTGAAAGCTTCCCCAGCTGTGGATCATAGCATTTGAAGGAGTTGCAGAGCAAGCTTTGCTGACACAGGTGTTGGGGACTGGGAAGCAGATAAGTTGGAGGCAAAGGGAAGAGAAGGGAGGTGAGACAATGCAATAGCCTCTCAGTCAGAGATGTCGGAGAACAGCAACTGTCTCAGTCTCCTTGTTTCATCCCTTCACAAGAGGAGATCCATTCTGGCTTGGATCTTCAACAGCCACTGTTGGGTAGTTCCCATGTATTCCAACAGAAAGTCCCTTCTTAGTAAGGGACACCCAAAGTAGTTTCAAATAAACGTGTGGTTTTCTTTTCAGTTAAGCTCTGAAATTATTCACTTCCAGTTAGGAGATTGAATTAATGGATGAGCTTCTACCTTCTTTCTCCTGAAACCATAATTAAAATGTCTCCAAAAATTTAGAAATGAGATGACTACAACTTTCCTGAGGTCACAGAGCAATGGAAACGAAACCAGCACATTGGGGTGGAATCACAAAGGTAAGGTTTTTTATTCAGACTTTCCTGCTTCGGTTTGTATGGAATAGAGAGATAAGGTGTGTGTTTAAGATTTGGGATGGAAATTGCTAAATTGTGCAATTATTGCTGTTATAGATGTATGTTATGGATGTATGGGAACTTAAATGTGGGATGTAATACGATGTGGGATAATTATTTGATATTTTAGCTTAGAAATCCCTTATTCTGTTGGAATTGCTCTGGCAGGCTGTTCTCTGCCTGTTTTTAGGAAATCTCCAAGATATAGACACCTGTCTTGGGACTCCAGCCCTGTAACCCCAGTTTCTTACTTGGTTTCTCAGCCCTTTCAGAGGACACTGCCTCTAAAGTTCATAATAAAAGCATGGTGAGAAGGTTTAAAGTATTGTTTATAATGAGAATACCCAGGTTCAAATCTTTCTTCTGTTATCTGTGACCTGTGTGACCATTTTTTTAGAAGTCAAGCTTCTTTAATAACAAACCTAACTCTCTAGATTTTTTCCACTTTCTCCATAACTCACTCACGGCTCACATTGGTCACCCTTTTCATTCCTCCTTCTAGGGCCTTTTTTATGTTTCTAATTCCTTATTAGAATGTAGTTATTCACATGTAAAATGTATGGGATTGCCTGTTCTCTAGGGGAAGGAGGGAAAAATTGGAAACATGAATACAAGTGACAATGTTATAAAAAAATTACTCATGCATATGCACTGTCAATTTTTTTTATAATTATAAAATTAATAAAAAAAAATGTAGTCATCTAAGGCCAGAAATTGCCTAGATGAGTTTTATATAAAAACCTCAGGTAGGGCTTTGGCCATATGATCCATGGAAATTACAAACATCTTCCCCAATTGGGAAATAAAAGAAACTAACACCAAATCAAATGAGAAAATATTTGCATAGTACTTAGAATAGTGCTTGCCATATACTTAATGCTACATAAAATCCAATTATTATTACTGTTCTTATTCTTTTGTGGTTGTTAGATAAGTACTCAGATGGGGAAACTGAAGTCTTGCCTGTTTTTTATAAGCAGTTGATTTTTGAGGAACTCTCCAGAGAAAATAAAGAAAAAATGAGACAGGTGGCAACAGGTTAACTATCAGGAAGTGTCTGAAGCATCTACAATTTCTGTCTTCAAGACTGAGTTTTGACTCCTAAATAATGAATTCTAGATGTATATTCTTGTAACAGAAACATGAAAGAAAATAGACAAGAAGAATGGGCAGGCTTTGTTCTGGCCCTGACTTTTGTCTATTTATTTATGGGTGTTTTAATCCTGTTAAAATGTGTTTGTAAATTTCTTCATGAATACCTCTGGATCACCATAACTTAAAGAAGACTAGACTGAGGAGATGAATAAAGTACTGAAAAGGAAAACAAGCCTTCAATGAATTACAAGTCAAGGCAGTTTATTCCTAATGGATACCCAAGTGTGAGGCCCTGTTGTCTTTCAGTGAACAAGCATACATATTGAGAACTCAAAGCTCAGTTTCTGCCCTTACATCTGACATAAGAGGCTGGTGGATTCACAGACACTACAAATGAGGGGAATCTTAAAAAGAGTGCACAAACCAGGTGAAAGTTCAACATGATGATTTTGGATCCAAGTTGTTTTGGGAGTCTTGGATAATAAGAAGCTGGTTGGATCCTCAATGAGGAATAATATACAAATCTGAAGATGCAATTTTCCTTCTTCAACTATTTAAACACTTCTAAGCATGTTTTTTTTTTCTCCATAAACTTTTCTGCTCTAAATCTACAGAAAAGTAGTATTATCAGCTAACAATAAATAAGACTGAAAGTATTTTTGTTTTGCTTTCCTTTGCTTGTATTTTGTTCTCATATTCAAAGATTAGCTTACTTCAAACTTGATACAGCCTAGGCTATAGTTCTTCTGGATTTCTTGGGAGTGTGAGCTAAAGGAACAGAATATAACAAGTAGAGAAAAGTACATACATTCAACTGTTGCAATGGTAAGAAGCATAAAAGTGGCCTCCCACACATTTTGTCAATGTTGCTTTTAATTTTAATTTTATTTATACATATGCTAAATCATTTTGGGTCCTTGGACTTGGGACTGATGGACTGATATTGATGCTATTATAATCATGTCTGTTCTTTATATTCAACAAATATCTTTTACTAAGGTAAAGTTGATATGGTATGACATATTGTAACTTGTTGATATGATATGAAA
This sequence comes from Sminthopsis crassicaudata, assembly GCF_048593235.1. NCBI lineage: Eukaryota > Metazoa > Chordata > Mammalia > Dasyuromorphia > Dasyuridae > Sminthopsis > Sminthopsis crassicaudata. Next base: position 187,465,395 of record NC_133619.1, read on the forward strand.
CACTATCTTATCAACGTTATATTTTGCCACTTCCACATTGCTTTAAGAAAGAAAGTAAAGATTTTGTTTTTCAATCTGAGATTATAATCATTTCCATATGAGGTTTGTCAAACTACTAAAATGTTTGCATTTCACATATGTCTTGTAAATAAAAAAGCTAAAATTTTAAAAAGGCATGCTTAAGGAAAATAAAAAAAAAATAAAGTGATGGTGCTGTTTAGAAGTTTGACAAGTATGACTGGAGTTTGGAAGAGGGATTAGTACCAGAGATACACATAACATCAAAGCCAGATCACAGAAATGACAACTGAGACTAAATGGGGGAAAAAAGCAAAAACTCAAGGAGAGAATTTTGGGGGACATCAAGAGTGAGTGGCTAGGTAGGCAGAGTGAATAAAAGCTTCCAAAGGAGGGAGAATAATTCAGTAAAAGGGGTTGGGATGAAAATGAGGATAGTGTAAACATAATAGAAGGCACAGGAGAAATGTCAAGATAGGGGGTGGTAAAAAGTTGAATGATTCAGGGATCCAAAGGGATTAAAAACTAAGGGTATGAAGAGGATGATGCAGATTTGTCAATTACATGGTTGCAACCCAAAGAAAACTTCAGTAGAACAGTTATGAGGGCATTATAGAATGTGTGGGTGGTAAAGAACAGAAGTTGGGGATAAAGTTTAAGGACTTAAAATTTGAAATTGTAGATGTTAAAGTACCATATGAATATACAAAGACAAAAAGAGATTTCCTCTAAAGCAATCTTTGAAATAGATAATTCAAGTTTAAAAACAAGAATAGCAACAACAAAACCTTTTAAGGCAAACGAAAGTCATCAAGATATGACATGACTAAATATTAAGAATTCACCCTTCAATTCATCTCTTTCCTCCAAGATCATAACCATTCTTGTCTGCTCTATAGAAATCTCCACATACACTGCCAAATCACTCCATAGTCTCTGAAATGAATGTATATAAAATAGTTCTCAGCCGTGCGGAACTTTAACTTCATCTGTGATGGTGGCAGAAATATTGAGAGGGGGTATAGGGTTCATTGAGCTTAAGACATACAAAATTTTTAAAGAAATTATGAAAATTTATTTCATTGTGTTCTATAGAAGAGAGCTTATAAAATAATAACACAAATACTCAGGAGAGGGCAGGTGTGGTAGTGAAAGTGTGTCTATGACAGCTTTTCTTTTTCCTTGCTAATTTGCTCTACAGAAGCTGGGAGTCAGCAGTATTCTGTCATGAAACTAAGAAATGTCATTTCAATCAATTAACAAGTATTCAATTGTCTGTTATGTGCCAGACTAGGCACTCTGTTTCTGGCAATGTATTTATTAAAACAAAATTGCATTATATTAAAAGAGTTTGGAAGGCCCAAAGATTTTGCTATAAAGGGAATGCTGAATTTTATTAAACACTGCAATGTGCTTAACACTGTGCAAATACATAGGTGACATCATCTTTCCCCAAGAATTTTAAAACTGTGTATGCTTTCAATGCCGTACAGTTTGAAAGATCAAATTAGTTCTAGAACAGTTTTCCAACTACCTCAATGGTAAAATTTTACTTCCAAAGGGCCTCTCTCTTTAAAATCTATATGCTAAGTCATCTCCTTTATAATTACGATTCCCCCTGGTTCTTAATTCTTATCAATACGATATAAACATTTTACCATTGCTCAATGTAATTTGGGTTGGAAAAATAGCATTCTGAAGAGTTTTTGGAATCAGCAAGTCTTAGTGGATTAGCATCTAAGGCTGTCAAACCACTAAAATGTTTGTATTTCACAGCTCACATGAAGAGCTGCATTTATGAATAATTTTTATTTTTTGTGCCATTTCACTTACTATATACTTTAACAATCATAATTCACGCAAATATTTTCCATCAAAACTTTCCTAGAAGCTTTTATTCAATCAATAATTTTAAGAAACAAAAGAGATATTAAGCATGTTTTAAATTTTAAAGACATTTATTTTCCATGCAAAGAAGAGCCCAGTCTCATCATTATCTTTACATGTTTCATTCATGCAGATTCTCTTAAAACAAATGCTGGATGAAATCAACAAATAGTAATTTGTTTTAAAAGAGCATTTTCTATCTGGGACAAATTCAAATAATCAACTAAAAAGTTTTTAAAACTCAGTACTTTTGTTGGGTTTTGAGTGAGCAGATATAAAGTTGTGTTTATGCCTATATCTTAGAAGAGAAAAGTAACATTTTTACCTATGGGGAAAAGAAATCAAGAAGCCACCACACAGCCCATCCTATCCTTTATAAGGCATTTGAATTTGAGAATAAAGGAACTGAACTTCATTTTAAAAATGTTTCATTGATGGATATGGTTTTAAATATTCCAAAACATGAGAGATATAATTTCCCTTAGCAATAATGATATATCTAATTAACCTAAATATAGCTAGGAAAAAAAGACTAAAATGCAATTATACTAAATACTAAAATGAACATGGAAATTCTGAAAATAAAAATTAATGATCCAAAAGTATAACTTTACTTTTTAAATCTAAATCAAATATTAAATAAGAAACATACCCATTAAACATATCATTCTTTCTTCAATCATCTTACATTTATTTCTTGATGTTTATCTTTGGCTTTCCATCCAAGAAAACTTAGGTGCTAATCTTTTTTAATGAGGAATGAAATTACATAAGAGGTCCAAAGAAATCTTTGACCACAGGATAAAAAAGTAAAGAAAGTTATAGCCAATTGGCAACTAATTACACACACACTACAAAAATAAGCCTGATCCAAAGCTTAAAATTAGGCCAAAACTCTTCTTAAAATTAATGCACAGCATTAAGAGAAGGAAAAAGTGTGTTAATAGCAATTAAAATAGGATGTCCCATTACTGAGAAGGATGGAAACATGAAAATCCACAAAATGAAAACTTCAATTTATTAGATGGCTGAAATTGTGTTCTTGAATGCCCTCTTTACTGCGCCTTTACTGTACGATGGTCAAATAATAACATGTAAATATTCATAGTTGCATTAGAACAGAGAATTGCTCAAAATGAAACATTTCAGAAGTAGGCATAATGGAGGAAAGGAAAAAATAGGGACAAGAAGTTATAAGACATGAATTGTAGCATGACTCTACCACTAAATGGTTGTTTGACTTTGAGAAATACCCTGACCTTTCTCTGTACCTTTCTTTTCATATTGAGAATATAAAATGTTCAAAGAAAGATTGATTTCTGTTATTAAAAGTTTCATTGATAGTTACAGGTAAAGCAATTTAAAACCAACTCTGTAGACTTGAAAAAAAAAAAAATATATATATATATATATATGTGCTGGCAAACAGGTTAAAAGTTCTAGTGAAAGAATCTATGCTCTTATACTTAGAGAAATGAATTCCTAAGATATTAAGAAAAAATGTGCAGTAAATTAACAGAGTTCACTTATCTTCACTTTTATATATACACAGGAACAATATGTGGTTAAAAAATTAAATTCTTTTACAATTAATAGACTCTCATGTACCAAAGAATTATGATGAAAAATAGAATTACATTTTCACAAATATTAATCATTTCACTCAATCAAAAATATGTGATGGTGCATTATACCAAAAAATAATACATTGGGAAGTGTGGTTAAGGTTCAAAAGTTTGGGATCCTTTGAAAATGCTGTCTATATCCAGATAAAGAATTGATGGTCTCTGAATGCAGATAGAAGCATACTTTTTTCTCTTACATTATTTTTGTGTGTTTTTTGTCATTTTGACTTATTTCTTCTTTTACAACTATGACTAATATGGAAATATGTTTTACATGATAGCACATGCATAATCTATATCAAAGTGCCTACCATTTTAGGAAGAGGGGACCAGAGAAAAGGAAAAAAATTTGGAATTTAAAATCTTCTAAAAGGGACATGCTAAAAATTGTCTTGATGTTTAATTGGGAAAAAATACTATTTAAAAGAGAAAAACGTTTGGAGTCCTTTGGCAAGTTTTGGTGTCTGGTAGATATCATTACATGATTATTCCCAATCACTGCTTAATGGTGCTTTGAGTTGAACAGATAATGCCTTCTGCTTTAATACGCTCCATAGAACTCCTTTGTAAAAGGCCCTATCAAGCCTTTTGCTTTAATTTCACCTGAAAGAAAAAAATAAATGTATAATAATTAATAATAAAACAAGGGCAAGAAACTGTATAAACAAAGCATATTTCTACTAAAACTTAAGTTGAACTATTGGATGTCTGATGATTAAAGAAAATTCCACAGTGGCAAATTAAATACTAAGACTTTCAGGAAACTTGTTTCAAGCAATAGAAATTTTGGCTGAATCTAATCATATGACTAGGCAGAGCAGTGATAAATTAAAAAGTTAGCAACTGAAAGTATCCCAAGTACTCCTTAGGATGATCCATACAGAAAAAAGGGAAAAAAAAGAGAAAAGGAAACAAGCATATATTAAGTATCTATGTGTTAGGCACTATGCTAATGATATAATCAGTCTGATTCTTTTGGTCCCTTTCAGAATAATTTTCAATGACTCCATATATCATTAAGCAATTCTCTACTCAGCTTGGAGGAAAAAACAATCATTTTTACTTGATTTTAGCTAAGCTTAATAAATATTTCTTTGGTGACTCTATTCCTGATTATGTTTTTACCCAATTCAATTAGCAGTCATCTATACAACTGGCATGACTCTGTGATGTACTTGTTAATGTGTTCCTTTATAATTCTTTCTAGAATCTGACGTAAACTGACTGCTACTTTATAATATAGTCTGGTAGAGCTAGGCTACCTTCCTTTGCATTCTTTTTTTCATTAATCCCCTTGAAGTACTTGACTTTTTGTTCTTCCAGAGGATTTTTTAGCTTTAGAAAGTACTTTCTTAGCAGTTTGATTGAAAAATTAAATTAATTCATGTAGAATTGTCATTTGCGTATATTAGCTTATCCTACCCATGAATACTTGATCACATACATATTTTTATGGACAAAATAGGCTATGGTTACAAAATTTTATATCAGCAGTTATGCACCTATATCCAATAAAAGGACAGAAAATATGTTTCACTGAACTTTAAAAATGTGTATTTTATAGTATACAGATTAAATGCATAATTTTTGACTAATTGTTCAAAGGTACCTTAGAAGGGTGTTTGTACTAGAATATTTTAGGTATCTGTATTTTTCTTTTGTTAAACTAATATTCTAAATTTAGATAACAGAAGTAGAAATGGCAAGTTTTTTTTCCATTTGTTGACAACAGAAGTTATAGTACAGTAGAGACATCACTGGGCCTGCCATTTTCTTCTACGTATCCATTTGTATGAAAGAACAAAAGGATTTGGAATTAACAAAGATTCCTGAGAGAGACTCTTTGATAAATGCAGGGGAAAAGACTTAAGTGTGTGGATCCTAGCTGTCACCTGCCCAGAAAAAATAAATATGTATACAGCAGAGACTGAATGCTATGCTTCTAGGAGTGATACAGCTAGAGGGAAGGCACACAATAATGCCTCCAGAAGTGGCCTTGAAACATAAAAGTATAACTTGCTCTTCCTGGCCATGCATATCCCCCTATATCTATATTTGCCCATGTGTCCTCATGTATATTCCTCTCCTTACATTTTCCTATCATGGCATATGTATTTGTGGATTAGTATGTCCCAGTTTTATGGGAGGGAAATGTTTTATTACTTGTTTCTCATTACCCAATTTCACTAAATGGCTTTGATATTAATTAGCTTTACCCTTCTGCTGACTAGTAAAGATAAACATTTAGATGAATTCAAAAAGTGCAACTATCTAAATCACTATTGATCTGAGAAATGCAAATTACGACAACTCTGAGGTTCCACTACACTTAGATTGGCTAAAATGACAGGAAAAGATAATGATGAATGTTGTAGGGGATACAGGAAAACTGGGACACTAATACTTTTTAGGTGGAGTTGTGAACAAATCCAACCATTCTGGAGACTAATTTGGAACTATGCCCAAAGGGCTATCAAAGTGTGCATAGGCTTTGATCCAGCAGTGTTTCTTCTATTGGGCTTGTATCCCAAAGAGATCATAAAGGAGGGAAAGGGTCCCACATATACAAAAATGTTTGTGGCAGCCCCTTTTTTTTTAGAGGCAAGAAACCGTAAACTGAATGGATACCCATCAGTTGGAGAATGGCTGTATAAGTTATGGTATATGGAATATTATTGTTCTATAAGAAATGATCAGCAGGGTGATTTCAGAGAGGACTGGAGAGATTTACATGAACTGATGCTGAGTGAAGTGAACAGAACTAAGAAATCATTGTACACGGCAACAAGAAGTTTATATGAAGATCAACTCTGATGGACATGGCTCTTCTCAACAAGGAGATGATTCAGGCCAGTTCCAATGATCTTATGATGAAGAAAGCCATCTGCACCCAGAAAGAGGACTGTGGCAACTGAGTGTGGACCACAATATAGTATTTTCACTTTTTTGTTGTTGTTTGCTTACATTTTGTTTTTTTTTTCCTCATTTTTTCTTTTTTGAGATGATATTTTTTGTGCAACACGATAATTGTGGAAATATGTATAGAAAAAACTGAGAGAGACTATCCCTTATTCTACTAATTTGCTTATAGTGTCACCCTTTATGTCTATTTTGACCTTATCTTGACGGAGGGTATTAGGTATTGATCAATGCCTCTTTCTGCCATACTATTTTCCAATTTTCCCTGAACTTTTGTCAAATAGTGAGTTCTTATCCCAGAAGTTGGAATCTTTGAGTTTATCAAACACTAAAATACATGTTTAACATATAGTGGATTATTTGCCATCTAGGGGGTGGGGAGAGAGGGAGTGAAACAATGTGCAACACAAGGTTTTTCAAGAGTGAATGTTGAACATTATCCATGCATATGTTTTGAAAATCAAAAGCTTTAATAAAAAAGTATACCTTGAACTTGTTGCAACTTTGTTGAGGGTTGGGGATCTTTTATATTAGTTGAGGTACTACTTCTCGTTCTCCAGCCAGTAGGAAATTAGAAACAGCAAATTGGAGTTTAGTGATGAGGAGACACAAAATCCCTAAAAATCAGGAATAAAATTATAAAAGTTTTGGCCTATAACCCTTAAGAGTACTGCTAAAGAATAATTGATTTCCTTGTTGAATCATTCAGCATTTGTCTTGTGTTGTTTAAGAAGACAGAACAGTATAAAACACATTTTAGAAAGAGAAATGAAAATATTTGAAACAAGGAAAACAATACTTGGAAGGCCAAGTTTGAGTTCTAGACAATTTACTGAAGTTGAATAACTCATTTCTCTGTGATACCGGATATATGAGTCATAAATTAGGAGCTCTATAAAGTTTCTTCCACTTTTAGTCTTTGAACCTGCAAACACTCGTATGATAAAATTAAACAAAATTACACTTAAACATACAGTGGCTCATTTCTTCCTCTAGATTTTTGTTTATCCGTTCTTTGGATCTAGAAATAAGATCTTCACCTTCTTTTTCTGTTTATCTGCTACCTATGCATTCATAATAATGACTCAATACCTCTGTTTATTTTCATCCTCTATGAAGAAAGATTCTTGGGTTTACAAAAGTATCTTCTGTGGAAATCCTTTAAAAACTGAGCTCTTGCATTTTTTGAAATAGCTTTTTATTTTTCAAAATACATGTGAAGGTAGTTTTCAACATTTATTCTTGCAAAACTTTGTTCTAAATTTTTCTCCCTTCTTCCTTACCTTCCCCCTCCCCTAGACAGTAAGTAGTCTAATATTGGTTAAACATGTGCAATTCTTCTAAACATATTTCCACTTTTATCATGCTGCACAAGAAAAATCAGACCAAAAGGAAAAAAAATGAGAAAGAAAAAACAAGGAATTAAACAACAATAAAAGGTCAAAATACTATATTGTGATCCACATTCAGTGCCTATAGTCCTCTCTCTGGAAGTAGATGGTTCTCTCTAATACAAGTCTATTGGAATTGCCTTGAATCACTTCATTGTTGCAAAGAGCCAAATCCATCACAGTTGATCATCACATAATCTTGTAACTGTTCTCTTGGTTCTATTCACTTCACTTAACATCAGTTCATGTAAATCTCTCCACGCCTTTCTGAAATCAGCCTGCTGATTATTTCTTATAGAACAATAATCATAACAACAAAACAGAAAATGCCATGAAAAGAAAACAGAGGCACTGCAATTTCTTACATATAAACTAGTTTAACTAGTAATTAAAAAGACTTTTTGAGGCTAAGGAACTTGGTATGCAGCCAAGAATAACTTACTCAGCAAAAATGAGCATCGTTTTCCAGGGAAGAAGATGGACATTTAATGACATAAATGAATTCCATCTATTCTTGATGAAAAAACCAGACCTACACAAAATGTTTGATCTTGAAATACAGAACTCGAGAGATTTCTAAAAAGGTAAAAAGAAATCTTGAGAACTATACTTCTGTTATAAAAATATGTAAAGAACATATGTATAATTTGTCCTGGAAACTAGAGGTGGAAAGGAAATTATATCATAAAAAAGTGTAAAGTGATGGTACTACATCTCATGAAGAGGCAAAGGTAACCTATTATATCTGAGAGAAAGAAAGGAGGGAGATGAACATAGTGTGTATCAATAGACATATTCGATTTATGGTGAAACTTCTCACACTTCATTGAAAAGTGAGAGGGAAGAAGTAAGCTAAGGGGAAGGGAATACAGAAATTGTGAGGAAAAGGGGTAAAATAAGGGAAGTAACTTTAAGGTGGGGGAGGGATACTAAATAGGGAGGGCTGTGAAAAGCAAGTGGTGTTCACAAGTTTAATACTGGGTAGAGGGGTAAGAGGGAAGGAAAGGAGAAAAGAATAAGCAGGGATTAACAGGATGGCAAGCAATATAGAATTAGTCATTCTAACCATAAATGTGAATGGGGTAAACTCCCTCATAAAGAGGAAGCAGTTAGCAGATTGGATCATAAGTCAGAATCCTACTATATGTTGTTTACAGGAAACACACCTGAAACAGGGTGAGACATTCAAACTAAAAGTAAAAGGGTGGAGCAGAATCTACTATGATTCAGACAAAGCCAAAAAAGGAGGGGTAGCCATCCTCATCTCAGATCAAGCAAAAACAAAAATTGATCTAATTAAAAGAGATAAGGATGGGCATTATATCCTGAAAAAGGGTAGCATCAATAATGAAGCAGTATCAATATTAAACATATACGCACCAAGTGGTGCAGCATCTAAATTCTTAAAAGAGAAATTAAGAGAGCTGCAAGAAGAAATAGACAGCAATACTATAATAGTGGGAGATCTCAACTTTGCATTCTCAGAATTAGATAAATCAAACCACAAAATAAATAAGAAAAAAGTCAAAGAGGTAAATAGAATACTAGAAAAGTTTGATATGATAGATCTTTGGCGAAAGCTAAATGGAGACAGAAAGGAGTATACTTTCTTCTCAGCAGTTCATGGCACCTATACAAAAATTGACCATATATTAGGACATAAAAACCTCAAAATCAAATGCAGTAAGGCAGAAATAGTAAATGCATTCTTTTCAGACCACAATGCAATTAAAATTACATTTAATAAAAAGCCAGGTGAAGATAGACCAAAAAATAATTGGAAACTAAATAATCTTATACTAAAGAATGATTGGGTAAAACAGCAAATCATAGACATAACTTCACCCAAGAAAATGACAATAATGAAACATCATACCAAAATATGTGGGATACAGCCAAAGCAGTAATAAGGGGAAGTTTTATATCTCTACAGGCCTACTTGCATAAAATAGAGAAAGAGAGGGCCAACGAATTGGGCTTACAACTAAAATTGCTAGAAAAGGAACAAATTAGAAACCCCCAGACAAACACAAAACTTGAAATTCTAAAATTAAGAAGTGAGATTAATAAAATTGAAAGTAAAAAAACTATTAATTAATAAAACTGAGTTGGTTCTATGAAAAAACCAACCCTTAGTAAACCTGATTAAAAAAAGGAAAGATAAAAAGCAAATTGTTAGTCTTTGAAATGAAAAGGGATAACTCACCACTAATGAAGAGGAAATTAGAATAATAGTTAGGAGCTACTTTGCCAAACTTTTTGCCAATAAATTCGATAACTTAAATGAAATGGAAGAATACCTTCAAAAATATAGCTTGCCCAGATTAACAGAGGAAGAAGTAAGTAGTCTAAATAGCCCCATCTCAGAAAAAGAAATAGAACAAGCTATTAACCAACTCCCTAAGAAAAAATCCCCAGGAAAAGATGGATTTACATGTGAATTCTACCAAACATTTAAAGAACAACTAACTTCAATGTTATATAAACTATTTGAAAAAATAGGGACTGAAGGAATCCTACCAAATTCCTTTTATGACACAGACATGGTACTGATACCTAAACCAGGTAGGCTGAAAACAGAGAAAGAAAACTATAGACCAATTTCCTTAATGAATATTGATGCTAAAATATTAAATAAGATATTAGCAAAAAGACTTCAAAAAATCATCCCCAGGATAATACACTATGATCAAGTAGGATTTATACCAGGAATGCAGGGCTGGTTTATTATTAGGAAAACTATTAGTATAATTGACCAAATTAATAATCAAATTAATAAAAACCAAATGATCATCTCAATAGATGCAGAAAAAGCATTTGATAAAATCCAACATCCATTCCTACTAAAAATGCTTGAGAGTATAGGAATACATGGACTATTCCTTAAAATAATAACGAGCATTTATTTAAAATTTTCAGTAAACATCATATGTAATGGTGATAAACTGGAAGCTTTCCCTGTAAGATCAGGAGTGAAACAAGGTTGCCCACTATCACCATTACTATTCAATATAGTACTAGAAACGCTAGCCTCAGCAATAAGAGCCAAAAAGAGATTCAAGGAATTAGAGTAGGAAATGAGGAAATCAAACTATCACTCTTTGCAGGTGACATGATAGTATACTTAGAGAACCCCAAAGACTCCGCTAAAAGCTATTAGAAATAATTCAGAATTTTAGCAAAATTGCAGGATACAAAATAAATCCACATAAATCCTCAGCATTTTTAACAGCAAGAGATACAAAGAGAAATTCCATTCAAAATAACGGTCGATAGTATAAAATATTTGGGAATATATCTACCAAAGGAAAGTCAGGAATTATATGAGCAAAACTACAAAACACTTGTCGCAAAAATAAAGTCAGATTTAAATAATTGGAAAGACATTAAGTGCTCTTGGATAGGCCGAGAGAATATAATGAAGATGACAATACTCCCTAAACTAATCTATTTCTTTAGTGCTATACCAATCAGACTCCGAAGAAACTATTTTAATGACATAGAAAAAAAAATAACAACAGAATTCATATGGAACAACAAAAGGTTGAGAATTTTAAGGGAAGTAATGAAAAAAAAATTAAATGAAGGTGGTCTAGCTGTATGTGTTCTAGAACTATATTATAAAGCAACAGTTACCAAAACCATTTGGTACTGGCTAAGAAATAGAGTAGTCGATCAATGGAATAGGTTAGGTTCACAGGGCGAGATAGTGAATAAAAATAGCAATCTAGTGTTTGACAAACCCAAACATCCCAACTTTTGGGATAAGAATTCATTATTTGACAAAAACTGCTGGGAAAACTGAAAATTAGTATGGCAGAAACTAGGCATGGACCCACTTTTAACACCACATACTTTGATAAGATCAAAATGGGACCAAGATTTAGGCATAAAGAACGAAATCATAAATAAATTGGAGGAGCATGGGATAGTCTACCTGTCAAACTTGTGGAGGAGGAAGGAGTTTGTGTCCAAGGGAGAACTAGAGACCATTATTGATCACAAAATAGAACATTTTGATTACACCAAATTAAAAAGTTTCTGCACAAACAAACTAATGCAAACAAGATTAGAAGGGAAGTAACAATTTTTACAGTTAAAGGTTCTGATAAAGGCCTCATCTCCAAAATATACAGAGAATTGACTTTAATTTATAAGAAATCAAGCCATTCTCCAATTGATAAATGGTCAAAGGATATGAACAGACAATTTTCAGATGATGAAATTGAAACTATTTCCACTCATATGAAAGAGTGTTCCAAATTGCTATTGATCAGAGAAATGCAAATTAGGACAACTCTGAGATATCATTACACACCTGTCAGATTGGCTTAGATGACAGGAAGAAATAATGATGAATGTTGGAGGGGATGTGGGAAAACTGGGACACTGATGCATTGTTGGTGGAGTTGTGAAAGAATCCAACCATTCTGGAGAGCAATCTGGAATTATGCCCCAAAAGTTATCAAAATGTGCATACCCTTTTACCCAGCAGTGCTACTCCTGGGCTTATATCCCAAGGAAATACTAAAGAAGGGAAAGGGACCTGTATGTGCCAAAATGTTTGTGGCAGCCCTTTTCATAGTGGCTAGAAACTGGAAAATGAATGGATGTCCATCAATTGGAGAATGGTTGGGTAAATTATGGTATATGAATGTTATGGAATATTATTGTTCTGTAAAAAATGGCCAACAGGAGGAATACAGAGAGGCTTGGAGAGACTTACATCAACTGATGCTCAGAACCAGAAGATCATTATACACTTCAACAACAATAATGTATGAGGATGTTTTCTGATGGAAGTGGATATCTTCCACATAGAGAAGAGCTAATCCAATTCCAATTGATCAATGATGGAGAGAATCAGCTACATCCAGAAAAGGAACACTGGGAAATGAGTATAAACTATGAGCACTGTTTTGTTTTGTTTTTCTTCCCAGATTATTTTTAGCTTCCGAATACAATTCTTCCTTTGCAACAACAACAACAGCAAAATTCGGTTCTGCACATATATATTGTACCTAGGATATAGTATAAAATATTTAATATGTATGGGAATGCCTGCCATCTAGGGGAGGGGGTAGAGGCAAGAAGGGGAAAAATTTGGAACAGAAGGGAGTACAACGGATAATGTAAAAAAAATTACCTATGAATATGTACTGTCAAAGAAAATGTTATAATAAAAATTAATAAAAAAATGAAAAAAAATACTTTTTGATCTCTACCCTGACTCAAATATTGCACCAAGAGCTGAAAGCCAGCTATTAAAAAAAATCTGAAAACCAAACTATTAAACTATTAAAGTTACAATCCCAAAAGAGATGCCAAAATGCCCCCACATGGATACTATTTCAAATCATGTCAGACAGATACTAATTTGAGAATTCTCAAGATGCTTTAACCCACTTTTTGGAATCTTTCTGGTACAGCATTCACTGTTAATATGTACAAATGTGGAACTTCTTAGAGTAGGACTTACAGAAATGTTTTTAATCTTTTTTTGAATCATGAATCCTTTTGGCAGTTTGATAACTATGGACCCCTTTTCTAGATAATATTTTTAAAGCCTCAAATAAAATACATAGAATTAGAAAGAAACATACTTATATTGGAAAAAGGATGTATTTTTTTCTTATTCAAATTTACACAGACTCTGGTTTATGAAACCAAGACTAAAAAGCTATGATCTCTTCACTTCAAAGATCATGATCTTTCCATTTAATCTGTCTGCATATGCAACCATCTTACACATGGATACTTGTCCTGACTTGGTGGCTACTGTTTGTACAATTGCTTGGGGTTTGTCACTATAGCTTCCATTACCAATGGCACATGGCTATTCTTTTTTTAGGAGGAACAATGCTGACATTTCCTGGCATTCACTTGTTGCATGAAATTTTTTTTTCTGTAAAGGACTTAATTCCTCAGTTATCACCCCATCTTTACAATTTTTATATGAGTCCTGGGACTCTACCAAGGTTTTATCAGTATATCTGAATGTTTTTCTGCTCAATGTTATTCCAGTTACATGTAATATCAAATGGCACGGTACATTAACTTGCCAAAAAAAATAATCCCTCAGTTATGGGCTTGAAACTAGGTATTCTTAATTTTTCTCTGATCATAGATCTCTATGTCCATCTGGTAAAGCCTAAAACTCCCAACTCAGGAAAATGTTTTTAAATGCATAAAATACATTAGATTACAAAGGGAAAAGTGTGTTAAAATCTGCAATAGAGTGTTATTGTGCTTAAAGAAATGAAAAATATGATAAATACAGAGAATAGAAATATCTGTATAAAGTGATTTAGAGTAAAGTAACAATAAGGCGAGAAACAAGAACCCAAGAAACCACAGTAATGGAAACAGAAAAGATAACCACCCCTCAAAAATTAATGTTGAAATATCAAAAAATAAGCATAGTTCAAAGAAGAGATATAGAAGATAGTCTACAAAATATGGATCATTGTACATAAATTCTATCTTTTTTGATGTATTAATCAGTTTTGTTGAATTTTTCTCTTGTTTTATTTTCTTTTTTTGTCTTTAAAAATATTCAGTATATAGTATGCTTTACCAAAGAAAGAGATATACTAGGGATAATGTAAAAAATCAATAAAATTTATTTTAAAAATACATTTATGGAAAAAAGGTAATTCATAGACTTTAGGTGCTTTTAGACAAAGTATAAAATGTCCTTGAAACTAAAGTAATTTTGACTAAACTAAGGAAATTTGGACAAGCCCCAGAGGTCACATATAAATTATCAAGCAAGATGAGAAAGGAGTCATTTACAAGTTTGGAGCAAGCATGGCATTCCAACAAAATCTCTGAGGAAGAATTACCTGGAAAAGATAAGCAAAAGAGAAGCATTAGCCTTTGTCTTTTCTCTACAACCCCATTTCCCCTTGTCCTCTTGACAGAGGAGGGCTATGCAAAGAGCATATAAAATATTGAACTTCCCATTTTCCCATTGGTGTCTTAGCTGCATCCTGACGCACAATGTTTATTGAGTAGTTGTGACTAATGGCAGTTTTTACATTGGAAGTCAGTGACATATTGGATGTAGAGTTATAGCTTTGCAAAAAGCAAAACAAAGACAAAACCAAAAATCGACACTATATCTAAAGAAATTGTTTGAGCACTGGAAGAGACTTTGAACCATGAATAATACCTTTGACAAGTGTATTCTCTCCCCTGGATGTCATGCTTATTTCTTGAAGAGTGTGGCCCAGATTTTTAGAAGGATATTTAATACCAAATGTTGTTGCTGACTTAAATAATTTCCCTTTTTTAAAAGCTACTTCATCTTAACAATTCGATCTAAGTTGCAGAAAGCCAATGGGTATACATGCTACCCACTGCCTAACAAAAGGATGATGGACTTGACATTAAATGAAACATACATTTTTGGACATGATGTAGACATTTGTTTTGACTGACAATGCAAATAAAAAACCCCCAACCAAAAATTAAACTTGAAATACAAAAATTAAAAGGAGAAATTAATAATATTGAAAGTAAAAAATCTCTTGAATAAATAAATAAAACCAAGAGTTGGTTTTATGAAAAAGCCAATAAAATAGATAAACATTTGGTAAATTTGATCAGAAAAAAGAAAGAGGAAAATCAAATTGTTAGTCCTACAAAGGAAAAGGGGGATCTTTCCACCAATGAAGAGGAAATTAGAGAAATAATGAGTTACTTTGCCCAACTTTATGCCAATAAATTTGATAACTTAAGTGAAATGGATGACTTCCTCCAAAAATATAGGCTCCCTAGATTAACAGAGGAGGAGATAAATTGCTTAAATAGTCCCATTTCAGAAAAAGAAATAGAACAAACTATGAATCAACTCCCCAGGAAAAAATCCCCAGGACCAGATGGATTCACATGTGAATTCTACCAAACATTTAAAGAACAATTAACCCCAATGTTATATAAATTATTTGAAAAAATAGGGGATGAAGGAGTCCTACCAAACTCCTTGTATGACACAGACATGGTACTGATACCTAAACCAGGTCGATTGAAAACTGAGAAAGAAAATGATAGACCAATTTCCTTAATGAATATTGATGCTAAAATCTTAAATAAGATATTAGCAAAAAGACTTCAAAAAATCATCTCCAGGATAATGCACTATGATCAAGTAGGATTTATTCCAGGAATGCAGGGCTGGTTTAATATTAGGAAAACTATTAATATAATTGACCATATTAATAATCAAATTAATAAGAACCATATGATCATCTCAATAGATGCAGAAAAAGCATTTGACAGAATCCAACATCCATTCCTACTAAAAACTCTTGAGAGTATAGGAATAAATGGACTATTCCTTAGAATAATCAGGAGCATATATTTAAGACGGTCAGTAAGCATAATATGCAATGGAAATTAACTGCAACCTTTCCCAGTAAGATCAGGAGTGAAAAAAGGTTGCCCACTATCACCATTACTATTCAATATTGTACTAGAAACACTAGCCTTGGCAATAAGAGCCGAGAAAGAGATTCAAGGAATTAGAGTAGGAAATGAGGAAATCAAACTATCACTCTTTGCAGATGACATGATGGTATACTTAGAGAACTCCAAAGACTCTGCTAAAAAGCTATTAGAAATAATTCAAAATTTCAGCAAAGTGACAGGATACAAAATAAATCCACATAAATCCTCAGCATTTTTATATATCACTAACAAAATGCAACAGCAAGAGATACAAAGAGAAATTCCATTCCAAACAAATGTTGAGAGTATAAAGTATTTGGGAATCCATCTACCAAAGAATAGTCAGGATTTATATGAGAAAAATTACAAAACACTTGCCACAAAAATAAAGTCAGATTTAAATAATTGGAAAGACATTCAGTGTTCTTGGATAGGCCGAGCGAATATAATAAAGATGACAATACTCCCCAAACTAATCTATTTCTTTAGTGCTATACCAATCAGACTCCCAAGAAACTATTTCAATAACCTTGAAAAAATAACAAAATTCAGATGGAAGAATAAAAGGTCGAGAATTGCAAGGGAACTAATGAAAAAAAAAGTCAGAGGAAGTTGGTCTAAGTGTACCTGATCTAAAGCTATATTATATAGCAGCAGTCACCAAAACCATTTGGTACTGGCTAAGAAATAGAACGGAGATCAGTGGAACAGATCAGATACAAAGGACAAAAAAGGGTACATCTATAGCAATCTAATCTTTGACAAACCCAAAGATACCAACATTAGGGATAAAAATTCATTATTTGGAAAAAACTGTTGGGAAAACTGGAAATTAGTATGGCAGAAATTAGATATGGATCCACACTTAACACCATATATCATATAAGATCAAAATGGGTCCATGATTTAGGCATAAAGAATGAGATAATAAAAAGATTAGAGGAACAGAGGATATTCTACCTCTCAGACTTGTGGAGGAGGAAGGGATTTATGACCAGAAGAGAACTAGAGATCATTATTGATCACAAAATAGAAGATTTTGATTATATCAAACTAAAAAGTTTCTGTACAAACAATACTAATGCAAACAAGATTAGAAGGGAAGTAACAAATTGGGAAAATATTTTTAAAAGTAAATGTTCTGACAAAGGTCTCATTTCCAAAATATATAGAGAACTGACCTTAATTTATAAGAAACCGAACTATTCTCCAATTGATAAATGGTCAAAGGATATGAACAGACAATTCTCAGATGAAAAAATTGAAACTATATCCACTCATATGAAAGAGTGTTCCAAATCACTACTGATCAGAGAAATGCAAATTAAGACAACTCTGAGATACCACTACACACCTGTCAGATTGGCTAAGATGACAGGAAGAAATAATGATGAATGTTGGAGGGGATGTGGGAAAACTGGGACACTAATACATTGCTGGTGGAGTTGTGAAAGAATCCAGCTATTCTGGAGAGCAATTTGGAACTATGCCCAAAAAGTTATCAAATTGTGCATATCCTTTGACCCAGCAGTACTACTACTGGGCTTATATCCCAAAGAAATACTGAAGAGCGGAAAGAGACCTGTATGTGACAAAATGTTTGTAGCATCTCTTTTTGTTGTAGCTAGAAACTGGAAGAAGAATGGATGTCCATCAGTTGGAGAATGGTTGGGTAAATTATGGTATATGAAGGTTATGGAATATTATTGCTCTGTAAGAAATGACCAGCAGGAGGAATACAGAGAGGCTTGGAGAGACTTACATCAACTGATGCTGAGTGAAATGAGCAGAACCAGAAGATCACTGTACACTGCAACAACAATACTGTATGAGGATGTATTCTGATGGAAGTGGAAATCTTCAACATAAAGGAGAGCCGTCTCACTCCCAGTTGATCAATGATGGACAGAGGTAGCTACACCCAGAGAAGAAACACTGGGAAGTGAATGTAAATTGGTAGCACTAATATCTGTCTGCCCAGGTTACACGTACCTTCGGAATCTAATGCTTATTGTGCAACAAGAAAATGGTATTTACTTATATGTATTGTATCTACGTTATATTGTAACACATGTAAAATATATGGGATTGCCTGTCATCGGGGGGAGGGAATAGAGGGAGGCGGGGATAATTTGGAAAAATGAATACAAGGGATAATATTATAAAAATATAAAAAAAAAAAGATGGTGGGTTGGGATATGGAAAAGACCCTGTAATAAAGTAACATTAAACAAGTGGAATTTTGCTCTGCTGATTATTTCTTACCTGCATGACATATTATTATTACTTAAACTCCCTGAGCCTCAGTTTCCTCATATGTTAAATGAGAGACTTGAGCTCCATGACCATTAGGAAACTACATTTCCCATTCTAAAACTGTGATTCCACAGCTGAAAATCTAGGAACATTGCCTCCTAATGTAAGATCTGTATTTGATCATTAATGAGTCATATATTTTCTCTTGGATTTTATATAGTTCATTTGTAGCAACATTAACCTGACATGCTTGTCTGTGGGCTGACCCCATCCTTGTTGTGGTGACTGTTACAGGTGAGCTGCCCTCCTCCCGGTGACCATCCACTCCAGATCCTCTTTGTGGTTGGTGGGGTGACAATATCAGAAGCCAAAATGTTGAAAGTTCTCGTTTCTTCCTTGAAGCCTGCAACACAGGTACCGAACCCTAAAAAACAGGACAAGTGTCTCCCTGGCTCAAGGATGGGAGAGTCTGGCTGTTCCCACAAGGGTGGATCTGAGCCTTAGGGGTAGCATTAGAGGAGATGTTCTATAGAACTTGGGAGATGGTGAAGCACTGTATCAATGTCAGTTAATTCTCTTACTGCTACTATTATTACTCGTACTCTTACCCCTAGTATTATTACTACTACTTCTACTATTACTCCTCTTCCTACTCCTATGGGTATCACTCCTACGATTACTACTATTACTCTTCCACCAACTACTACAATTACTCCCACTCTTATTACTGTTACTATTCATACTATTCCTGTTCCTTCTAGTTCTGTTTCTCCTGCTACTAGTACTATTATTGCTCCTATTCCTATTAATACTCCTTCTACTACCACTACTACTATTTCTACTACTACTTTTACTATTACTATTACTACTACTACTACTAGTGTAACTCCTATTCCTATTATTATTACTATTGCTATTACTACTTATTCTGCTACTATTATTCTTACTTCTATTACTTTTACTACTCATACTCCTCCTACTTCTTCTACTCCTCCTCCTCCTACTACCACTATTCCTTTCTCCCTACTATTACTATAATTATTACTACTACTACTATTATTGCTACTCTTACTTCTATTACTATTAGTACTCTCCTATGAGTACTGTTAAATTTTCTAGTGCCATGACCAATTTATTGCCTTTCTAGCAGTGGATAACTTAAACATTACAACACCACAAAGGGTTTCAGTGAGATGGTACAGTGGATGGAAGGCAGAGGCTTCGAGGCAGGAAGACTTAGAGTTCTACTTTTCTAATTCGATTCTAATAATAATCTAGGAAGAAAATATCTGCATAAGCAAGATAATTACATACATATGTTTACATACATTGGATTAAGCATATATTTTCACATATTTAACATGTAATAACCGGTCATCTAAGAAAGGAGGTGGAAGGAAGGAGGGGGAAAGTTGGAACAGGAGGTTTCACAAGGGTCAGTGTTGAAAACTTGCCACTTCATATGTTTTCTAAATAAAAAGGGTTCCTAAAAGAATTTTTAAAAGAAAACCTGCACATACAGCCTGAGCAAAATCCTCATCTGATGAGCAGTTGCCTTGCTTACCTTCTCCATGGAGACCTCATTGTGTGATGCCCATTGTGACATGCTCTAGCTCATTGTGACATGCCTGAGAACACCCAAGGTTTTCTGACTTAAAGGTGATGATCTCGCCACAACAACCCAGTTGGATCCTGAAAGCAAAGGGAGTAGGATGTGTGTATAGAAGAATGGATGAGTGGACAAATAGACTATTAGACTAGATACATAGATAACTGGTGATGGATGGATGGGATAGATAGTATAGACAAATAGATTGAATAGATACACTTATGCATAGTTAAAAAGATATGATGGATAGATAAGTGAAAAGATAGATTTATAGTAGAAAAGTTTATAGGTAGAAAAGAGATTTATAGGAAGACAAGCGATTCATAGGCAGAAAAAAGATTTATAGGAAGAAAAGCAATTTATAAGTAGAAAGATTAATAGTAATTAAAGAAATTCATAAGTAGAAAACAGATTATTAGATAAAAAAAGTGATTTTTTAGGTAGAAAAGAGATTTATAGGTAGAAAAGAAGTTTATAGGCAGAAGAGAATAAATAGCTGCATTAAATATACATAGATAATGATTGAGTCAATGGAGGTTTAGGTAAATCAGTAAATAAATTACTGGAAAAAGAGATCCTTTCTGGCCCTCATCAGCATCATACCAAGTGCTCCTGTCAAAGATTGAGACTGCCTTCAGATCAGTATTAAACTATTATATTTTATTCTTCAATATTATAGAAGCTAAAATGGTTGCTTTCTATCTGGCTTGGGAAATATTTGACTTCTCTTTCCTCCTCTCTTCCCCCACCCGCAAAAAATTCCAGTTTGTGGATGGTTATTCCAGTAGATGAAATAGACACATATCTTTCACTTATGTTGTAACATTTTACCTTTTCAGGCATCCTATAAGCCACTGCTAAAGCAGAGAAGATACTGAACCACTTGTGACCAGATGCTGGTGATATTGAAGGCATGTCTTTGGACCTCAGTGATCTACATAAAATGGGATTTAGCATGTTCATGAAGGTAAAGTAGCTAAATAGAGATAATCTATCTTCAGCTTCCCTCCTGCAGTCAGTGTTTATAAGGGGTTCAAGGTAGGGCCAGGTTGCTGACTAACCCTATATGTAGTAGAAGTACAAATAATCTGGGAAATAGAGAGCCTACCTTTAAAAACAAACAAACAATCAAAAGCAGATTCTTTGAGTTCACAAACTATTTTCTTTTTCATCATCCTATGCCTGGTTCCCAGAAACAAGATGACTTGCTCATATTAGAGGTTTCATAAATGCTTGTTGAATTCAATTACATATAGATGAAGACCTTTTCTAAAATTATTGGCAGCTGGCTGGTACAGTGGATAACACTGTTGGACCTCACTTGAATTAGAAACTGCTTTCAAACACCAGCTGTAGGACTCTGAGCAAGTCACTTAATCTGTGTTTGCCTCAATTTCCTCATCTGTAAAATGGGAATGGTACAATCATTGTTGCTCCACAGAGAATAAGCCTTTAAGAAATATTTGTTTTCAAGTAGAGTCACAGCATCGTGGATTTTGAGCTGGCAGGAATATTTCAGGGTTTCTGCTTCCATATTTTACAGAGAAAGTTACTGAGACTCAGGGTGGTTTAGTATATTTAGTATATTGTTCCAGCGCATACAGGTTGTAAAAGGCAGAGACAAGATTCAAACAGATCCTGTTTATACTATCATGTTAAATCTAAGTGTTCATTACATATGTGTGTATGTGTGTGCATATATGTGTGTGTATATTTCCATATTTCAATATTTTAACGTATAGCTAAACATATTAACTGTTTAAAAAAAAAAGTTGGTGGGATGGGGTACGGAAAAGACACTGTAATAAAGTAACATTAAACAAGTGGAATTTTGCTCTGCTGATTATTTCTTACCTGCATGACTTTTTATTATCACTTAAACTCCCTGAGCCTCAGTTTCCTCACATGTTAAATGAGAGAGTTGAGCTCCATGACCATTAGGAGACTACATTTCTAGTTCTAAAATTCTGATTCCACAGCTGACAATCTATGAACATTATGTCCTACCATAAGATCTTTATTTGATCATTTATGAGTCATATATTAACCTGACATGCTTGTCTGAGGGCTGACCCCATCCTTATTGTGGTGAATGTTACAGGTGAGCCGACCTCATCCCGGTGACCATCCATTCCAGATCCTCTTTGGGGTTGGTGGTGTAACGATATCGGAAGCCAAAATGGTGAAAGATCTTGTTTCTTCCCTGAAGCCTGGAAAACAGGTACTGAACCCTAAATAACAGGACATGCATCTCCCTGGCTCAAGGATGGGAGAGTCTGGCTGTTCCCACAAGGGTGGGTCTGAGCTTTAGTGGTAGCATCAGAGAAAACATGGTCTATATTACTTTGGAGATGGTGAAGCACTGTGTAAATTTCAGATACTATTCTTACTACTACTATTATTACTATTCATACTACTACTACTTCTTCTACTCCTCCTCCTCCTACCACTATTCCATTCTCCCTACTATTACTATAATTACTACTACTACTACTACTACTACTACTACTACTACTACTACTACTACCACTACTACTACTACTACTACTACTACTATTGCTACTCTTACTTCTATTACTATTAGTATTCCTCCTATGAGTACTGTTAAATTTTCTAGTGCCATGACCAATTTATTGCCCTTCTAGGAGCGGACACCTTAACCATTACAACATCAGAAAGGGTTTCAGTAACATAGTACAGTGGATAGAAGGCAGTGGCTTCAAGGCAGGAAGACTTAGAGTTCTAAATTTTCTTCCAACACTTACTATCTGTTTTGACCTTAAACAAGTCATTCTACATCTGCCCTCAGTTTTCCCAATAGTAAAACGGTGTTTACAAGAATCACTATTTCCTAAGTTGTTTTGAGGGTCAAATGAGATAATGGTTATGAAATAGTACAGTGCCTGACACTTAGTACAAATGTTAGCAAGTTATTATTATTTTTTATTAATTTTTAATTATAACATTTTTTGACAGTACATATGCATAGGTAATTATTCCCCTACTTCCCTCCATACCCTTCCTATATATATTAAATATATCATAGTAAATGCTTGGTACAATATATATGGTCAGAACAGAATTTTATTGTTGTTGTTGTTGCAAAGGAAGAATTGTATTCAGAAGGTAAAAATTATCTGTGAAGGAAAACAAAAAACAAACAAACAAAAAAAATGCTCACAGTTTACATATCCCAGTGTTCAGGTTCTGGGTGTAGCCGATTCTGTCCATCATTGCTCAATTGGAATTGGATTAGCTCTTCTCCATATTGAAGTTATACACTTCCATTAGAATACATCCTCATACAGTATCATTGTTGAAGTGTATAAAAATCTCCTAGTTCTGCTCGTTTGACGCTGCTTCAGTTGATGTAAGTCTCACCAAGCCTCTCTGTATTCCTCCTGTTGGTCATTTCTTAGAGAACAATAATATTCCATAACATTCTTATACCATAATTTACCCAACCATTCTCCAATTGATGGACATCCGTTCATTTTCCAGTTTCTAGCCACTACAAAAAGTGCTGCCACAAACATTTTGGCACATATAGGTCCTTTTCCCTTCTTTAGTATTTCCTTGGGATATAAGCCCAGTAGTAGCACTGCTGGGTCAACGGATTTGTAGATTTTGATAACTTTTGGGGCCTAATTCCAGATTGCTCTCCAGAATGGTTGGATTCTTTCACAACTACACCTACGATGCATCATTTTTCGAATTTTCTCACATCCGCTCCAACATTCACCATTATTTGTTCCTGTCATCTCAAGAAATGTCACTAGTGTATAGTGCTATCTCACACTTGTGATTTGAAACTTGTGAGTGAAAATAGTTTTGATTTCATCATCTGAAAATTATCTGTTCATATCCTTTGACCACTTTTCAATTTTGGAATGGCTTGATTTCTTATAAATTAGCATCCATTCTCTTTATATTTTGGAGATGAGGCCTTTATCTGAACCTTTAACTGTAAAAATGTTTCCCAATTTCTCACTTCCCTTCTAATCTTGTTGGCATTAGTTTTTCTTTTTTTTCTTTTTTTTTTTTAAATGCAGGAACTTTGTAATTTGATGTTATCGAAGTTTTCTATTTAGAGATCAATAATGATCTCTAGTTCTTTTTTGGACACAAATTCTTTCCTCCTCCACAAGTCTGAGAGGTAGAGTATCCTAGGATCCTCTAATTTATTTATGTTCTCGTTTCTGCCTAAATCATGGACCCATTTTGATCTTATCTTAGTATGTGGTGTTAAATGTGGGTCTATGCCTTGTTTCTGCCTTACTAATTTCCAGTTTTTCCAGCAGTTTTTGTCAAATAATGAATTCTTATGCCAAAAGTTGGGATCTTTGGGTTTGTCAAACACTAGATTGCTATTCTGATTCACTATCTTGTCCTGTGAAAGTATCCTACTCCACTGAACAACTAGTCTATTTCTTAAGTAATACCAAATGGTTTTGGTGACTGTTGCTTTATAATATAGTTCTAGATCAGGTACAGCTAGACAGCTAGACCACCTTCTTTTTTTTTTTTTTTTTTCATTCCTTCCCTTGAAATTTTCGAACTTTTGTTGTTCCATATGAATTATGTTGTTATTTTTTCTAGGTCTTTAAAAAAAGTTCCTTGGGAGTCAGATTGGTATAGCACTAAATAAATAGATGAGTTTAGGGCTTATTATCATCTTCATTATATTCTCTCGGCCTATCCAAAAGCACTGAATACTTTTCTAATGAAATCTGACTTCCTTTTTATGGCAAGTGTTTCCTAATTTTGATCATATATTTCCTTTGTTAGATATATTTCCAAATATTTTATACTATCGACAGTTATTTTGAATGGAGTTTCTCTTTGTATCTCTTGCTGTTGGATTGTGTTGGTAATGTATAAAAATGCTGAGGATTTCTGTGGATTTATTTTGTATCCTGCAATTTTGCTAAAGTTCTAAATTATTTCTAATAGCTTTTTAGCAGAGTCTTTGGGGTTCTCTAAGTATACGTATATATAAGTATATATATATATATATAGATATATATATATATATATCTATATATATATCTATATATATATATATATATAAGTCTTCTGCAAAGAGTGATCGTTTGATTTCCTCGTTTCCTACTCTTAATTCCTTGAATCTCTTTCTCAGCTCTTTTTGCCGAGGCTAGCGTTTCTAGTACTATATTGAATAATAATGGTGATAGTGGGAAACCTTGTTTCACTCCTTATCTTACAGGGAAAGGTTCCATAAGATATTTACTGATGGTTTTAAATATATGTTCCTTATGATTTTAAGGAATAGTCCATTTATTCCTATACTCTCAAGCGTTTTTTGTAGGAATGGATGTTCGGTTTTATCAAATGCTTTTTCTGCCTCTATTGAGATGATCATGTTTTTTATTTATTTGATTATTAATGTGGACAATTATACTAATAGTTTTCCTAATATTGAACCAACCCTGCATTCCTGGTATAAATCCTCCTTGTTCATAGTGTAATATCCTGGGAAGATTTCCTGAAGCCTTTTTGCTAATATCTTATTTAAATTTTAGCATCAATATTCATTAAGGAAATTCGTCTATAGTTTTCTTTCTCAGTTTTCAATCTACCTGGTTTTAGGTATCAGTACCATGTCTGGATCATAAAAGGAATTTGGTAGGACTCCTTCAATCCCTTTTTTTTAAAAATTGTTTATATATCATTAGACTTAGTTTTTCTTTAAATGTTTGGTAGAATTCACATGTCAATCCATCTTTTCCTGGGGATTTTTTCTTAGGGAGTTGGTTAATAGCTTGTTCTCTTACTTTTTATGAAATGGGACTATTTAGACTACTTACTTCTTCCTCTGTTAATCTGGGCAAGCTATATTTTTGAAGGTATTCTTCCATTTCTTTTAAGTTATCGAATTAATTGGCATAAAGTTGAGCAAAGTAGCTCCTAACTATTGTTCTAATTTCCTCTTCCTTAGTGGTGAGTTCTCCCTTTTCATTTTCAAGGCTAAGAATTTGCTTTTTCTCTTTCCTTTTTTTAAATCAGATTTACTAAGGGTTTGCCTATTTTATTGTTTTTTTCATAGAACCAACTCTTACTTTTAACTAATAGTTTTTTTTTTACTTTCAATTTTATTAATCTCACCTTTTATTTTTAGTATTTCAAGTTTTGTTTTTTGTCTCGGGGTTTTTAATTTGTTCCTTTTCGAGCAATTTTACTTGTAAGCCCAATTCATTGACCCTCTCTTCCTCTATTTTATGCAAGTAGGCCTCTAGAGATATAAAACTTCCCCTTATTACTGCTTTGGCTGTATCCCACACATTTTGGTATGATGTCTCATGATTGTCATTTTCTTGGGTGAAGTTATTAATTATGTCTTTGATTTGCTGTTTTACGTAGGCATTCTTTAGTATAAGATTATTTAGTTTCCAATTATTTTTTGGTCTATTTTCTCCTGGCTTTTTATTAAATGTAATTTTCATTGCATTGTGGTCTGAAAAGGATGAATTTACTATTTCTGTCTTAATGCATTTGATTTTGAGGTTTTTCTGTCCTAGGATGTGATCGATTTTTGTATAGGTTCCATGAACTGCTGAGAAGAAAATGTACTCCTTTCTGTCTCCATTTAGCTTTCAACAAAGATCTATCATATCAAACTTTTCTAGTATTCTATTTGCCTCTTTGATTTCTTATTTATTTTGTGGCTTGATTTACTTAATTCTGAGAGTGCAAGGTTGAGATCTCCAACTATTATAGTTTTGCTGTCTATTTCTTTTTGCAACTCTCTTAATTTCCCTTTTAAGAATTTAGATGCTGTCCCACTTGGTATGTGTATAGGTTTAATATTGATACTGCTTCATTATCTATGCTACCCTTTAGCAGGATATAATGCCCTTTCTTATCTCTGTTAATTAGGTCAATTTTTGTTTTTGCTCCATCTGAGATGAGCATGTGTACCCCTGCTTTTTTGGCTTCACCTGAAGCATAGTAGATTCTGCTCCACCCTTTTACTTTTATTTTGAATGTATCACGTGTTTTTAGGTGTGTTTTCTGCAAATAATATATAGTAGGATTCTGGCATTTAATCCAGTCTGCTAATTGCCTTCCTCATTATGAGGAAATTTACACCATTCACATTTATGGTTAGAATGACTAATTCTCCATTGCTTGCCATCTTGTTGACCTCTGCTTATGCTTTTCTCCTTTCTTTCCCCCTTTCCCCCCTTCATGGGAGGTTGGGAACATTATCAGTCACCTGTCTTCCCACTAATCAGACCCTTTACAGAAAAGATTATAGAGAACAAAAAGGAAAGGAAAAAGAGGGGGAAAAGGGAGAAAAGAGAAAGTCATATCTTTATCAGTCAACAGCAGATTTTCATCAACAATTTCCTTGGGTATAATTCCAGGACACCAGGCCATCAGTTTCCTTGAGAGTAGTGGGATGGAGTCCCTATGCCTATGATGAGAGAAAGCCTGCAGGTCAATTTAATGATAAGACTATTGGACTGAGAGGTCGATGACCTGAATCTAAGTCATCATTTCATTTCTACTATTTTCCTTATTTAGAAAATGTAGTTGGATAAGGAGGAAGAAAGGGCTGCTTCTCTGTAGAGAAGTGAGAAAGGGGGGAATTCTCAGCCTCACGGGGAACAGACCCAAGCCCATCTTGGCTTAGACAGCCTAAAGAGCCTCTTGCATTGTGTCCTATGTAACAGAAGGTCTCAATTCCATGAAATGGGAATGTTTCAAGAGTTAGAATTACTTAACCCCAATCATACTGCTCCTAAACAACATGTGCTCATAAAGCTTCCATCATAAAGCTTCCATTAAATTTCAATCTCCCTTTCCCTTCCCAATAAGATACCTTCATATATACTTTAGGGCCAGCATTTTCAAAGCCTAAAGCTGATGTGTTTTGACTATTTGGGTGAATTATTTGGCCATTGTGGCTGAATATAGTGTGTGTGTGTGTGTGTGTGTGTGTGTGTGTGTGTGTGTGGGTGTATGTGTGTGTGTGTGTGTAATCATGTGTGAGTACATATCTGTATATTCCATATAGAAAGTCATACTATACCACAGTCTCTGAGGGCCTTGTTGATAGTGAGATTATGTAAAGTACAAATGGAGAAGTGTTTTCCTTGAGTTCGAACTTTATATTATTCATAGAAGGATTGGTCCTTCTTTTGTTGTATTTAAGATTTTTTTTTTCTGCCTCAAAAAGAGCAAGGATGACACCATATTGATTTTAAAAAGGCATTTTCTCTTTGGAAAGGAAGTAAGATAACCAACTATTGTAGAGACTATGCTTTCCTCTGGAATCTATCTTACATAAAACCCAAGGTTTATGGCCTAAATAATCAATGTTACTTTCATAATATATTTTTACTTTGAAAGACCAATTTTTTGTAAGGGTAAGGCCTATATTTAAACCAGAATGAGTAGATGTTGCCAAGTATGCTTAGATTTCACTTCTAGTTAGATTTTTTCTTCTCTGACCCAAATTAGAATTCTTCCACTTTTTTTTTTTCATAAGTTTTATTGTCATTTACATATTTTATATCACAGCTTCTAATAATAATAATAATAATAAAGTAATGAAAGTACATTTATTTAATGTTTGAAAGTTTGCAGAAATATTTCATCTGATGCAGTAAGACAAGGTGGGAACTTTTGTCTCCATTTTATAGATGAGGAAAGTAAGGACGGCAGCTTTGTTCACTGCCAGTTGTGGTTCACCCTTTATTTCTAAAGAGGACTAACAACATTCAGCCTCAAGGCCACAATAATTGACATTTATATGGCACTTTTGTTGTTTAGTTGTGACGACATTTGGGGTTTTCTTGACAAAGACAATGGCTACCACTGCCCTCTGACCCTAGACTTAGAGCTGTCCAACTCCATTTTACACAGCCAATGCAGAAGATCTGGTATTTGAATCCACAGCCCCCAGGTCCAAAGCCAGACCTTCCCAGTGTACCAGACTTCCTCCATTCTATGTAGACAAGCCTAAAGCAAAGATCATCTTTCACCCAATGCTTGCTTGGTTCTGGAAGGCCCCTTGTGCCAGGAATGGGGACCCAAATCAGAGGAAGGTTTTAGTTAGGAGGTGGAACAGCCAGAGCCTCAGGACCCCACACTTGAAAATGGAGCAGCTATTCATCTTTGGAGCGAGAGAGTGGTATTAGAAGGAGGGAGCAATTCCAACTGAAAGCAAAATAACTTTCTGTCCAAATGCTCCCCAGTAGAGTTGCTGTCCACAGTAGTAGAGAACAAAAACCAAGTGTACAGGTTCTGAGGGAAGGTTGAAGAGTGATGAGCACAGATTCTGAGGATCCAAGTTGGGTGGGAGGAGGAGGAGTGATGAGCACAGATTCTGAGGGTCCAAGTTGGGAAGGATGATGAGCAGTGATGAGCACAGATTCTGAGGGTCCAAGTTTAGAGTGATGATGAGGAGTGATGAGCACAGATTCTGAGGATCCAAGTTGGGAGGGATGATGAGGAGTGATGAGCAGAGATTCTGAGGGTCCAAGTTCAGAGTGATGATGAGGAGTGATGAGCAGAGATTCTGAGGGTCCAAATTGGGAGGGATGATGAGGAGTGATGAGCACACATTCTGAGATGGAGCATAAGGTAGCCACCATCTTGCTGCCCCAAGCCATGAACCTCAGAAAATCTTAAATTAGATTGCATTCCGTTCTTGAAACTTGGAAATATAGGTTTGTCTGCCCTGAAACCTGAGTCAATTAAAAGGAGATAACCCTTGCCCTTTGTGTTTCTTTCACCATGGCTGAGGCCTTTCCCTCCCTAATTATATGTGGTGTTTCCCCACCCCCTCCTCTTCTTAGGTATTGTGCTTTCCAGGGGACTCCTGAGCCCACTTAACTTTACAGAGCTGTTATTTGCAATGGATCTACTTCATCCTGACATTGGCAATTGAGCCAGATCCATCTGCTAAGAAGATAAGACTTAGTCATCTGCAAAGACCCTCTCTCTTGACACCAGTAGAGATGTTTCCTAAACTCTACCCTGTTACTAATTGTGGGAATAATTGAATCCTGCCTTAAGGCCCTGGATAATGGGGAGGGGGGTGGGGGAGAAGGAGAGAGATTGCTGTTG
This sequence comes from Sminthopsis crassicaudata, assembly GCF_048593235.1. Lineage (NCBI taxonomy): Eukaryota > Metazoa > Chordata > Mammalia > Dasyuromorphia > Dasyuridae > Sminthopsis > Sminthopsis crassicaudata. The sequence continues at coordinate 187,495,649 of NC_133619.1, forward strand.
TGGAGTTTTGATCTATACTCTGGAGTTTATTGTACTGGTGGTGGGAAGGGGAGAGATGATGTTGCTGAGTTTGATGTGGTTTAAAAAAAAAAAAAAGTTTTTTTTCTGTTTCCAAAAGTGTCAAGTTGTCATTTTTCAGCTCCCACATGATTAGTGATATTTCCCAATTTCGTCTGGGCTATCTGGTGATTAGGTTTTCCAGTTCGTTAATCATAAAGAAATACTTGTTGGCAAACTTATTGGATAAATTACATTGTCCCTTATTTGCAGCTAGCCCATACTGCTGATGGGTAAAGCTGGCTATCCTATCTGGGTTTGGGAATAAGAGAGGGAGGCAGATTTGTTCTTCTTTGAGATTGTGAAACAACTGTAACCAGGACCTTTGCCATCAGAGGCTGGGGACCGTCTGAAAGTCTGGGAGCAAAGACCTATTGGGGGTTAACAAGCAGCAGGGCTGTTGTGTTCTAGCAAGAGAAGTCCCAGAGAAGCTAGGAACTGGCCCTGCTGAAGTCTTTTGGATCTTCCTGGAGGAACAGAGCAGCCATTCCACACCTGGAGGGCAATTCAGAATGACAAGGGACTGGCTTAGAGATTTGCATCCAGGTGCTTCCCCTCAGCTCCAGGGGAAGGCTGAGCCAGAAAATAATTGGTGTCCCCACAGGCTTGTGCTGGATCTGCCCATTCCCCCTTTGAAGTTTCTTCTGCCTGACTTGTGCTCATTATAATCTATATGACTGAAATGTAAAACTTCTGTTTCTGAAAATCTAACCTTTCTTCAGCAGCTGGGAACCTAAATCCCCTGGATGAAGAAGGGGGATAGTAAGAGTGCTAGAAAAGCAAATGGGTGCTCTGGAGCCGGCAAGATTGGAGATGGGAAAACCCTGTCTGATTTGATTCCATAGATAGTGGCAAATGTCAGGTTAGCCACAAAAGATGTTTGCACTGATTGATAAAGCTGGAACAATACCTCTGAAATAACAGGACATGCGTCTCCCTGGACCAAGGATGGGAGCCAAAGATGGCTGTTCCCCCAAGACTTGTTCTGAACCTTAGGGGTAGCATCAGAGGAGATGATCTATAGAACTTGAGAGATTGTGAAGCACTCTGTAAATCTCAGATACTACTCTTACTCTACTATTATTACTCATACTCTTACCCCTATTATTATTAATAATACTTCTACTATTAATCCTCTTCCTACTCCTATTAGTATTACTCCTACAATTACTACTATTACTCTTTCCCCAACTACTACAATTACTCCCACTCTTATTACTGTTATTATTCCTTCTAGATCTCTTCCTCCTGCTACTAGTACTATCATTGATCCTATTCCTATTAATACTCCTTTTACTACCACTACTATTATTTCTACTACCACTTTTACTATTACTATTACTACTACAACTCCTACTCCTACTACTCCTACTACTAGTGTAACTCCCATTCCTATTATTATTACTATTGCTATTACTACTTCTTCTACTACTATTATTCCTACTGCTATTATTATTAGTACTACTACCATTACTATTACTTTTATCATTACTACTCTTCCTATTACTTTTATCATTACTATTATTCCTCCTCCTATTACTGTTACTACTCAGATTACTCCTACTTCTTCTACTCCTCCACCTCCTACTCCTACCACTACTCCTTTCTCACTACTATTACTATAATTACTACTATTACTACTACTACTACTACTACTACTACTACTACTACTACTACTACTACTACTACTACTCCTCCTACTACTACTACTACTACTACTGCTACTACTACTACTACTACTGCTACTCTTACTTCTATTAGTATTATTACTCCTACTAGGAGTACTGTTAAGTTTTCCTAGTGCCATGACCAATTTCTTGCCCTTCTAGGAGCAGACAACTTAACCATTACAACACCAGAAAAGGTGAAAGTGAGATGGTACAGCTGATAGAGGGCATGGGATTTAAGCCAGGAAGAATTAGAGTCTAATTTACCTTCCAAAACTTACTGTATGTTTTGAAATTAAACAAGTCATTTTACATTTGCCCTCAGTTTTCTCAATAGTAAAACGGTGTTTACAATAATTCCTATTGTCTAAATTTTTGTGAGAGTCAAATGATATAATAATTTTAAAATAGTACAAATGCCAGCAAGTTATTATTATTTTTTATTGATTTTTAATTGTAGCATTTTTTGACAGTACATATGCATAGGTAATTTTTCTTTACAACATTATACCTTCTACTTCTTTCTGTTGTGAATTATTCCCCTACTTCCCTCCATGCCCTCCAATAGAGGGCAGCCATTCCCATACATATTAAATATCTTATAGTATATTCTTGGTACAATATATATGTGCAGAACCAAATTTTATTGTTGTTGTTATTGCAAAGGAAGAAGTGTATTCAGAAGGTAAAAATTATCTGTGAAGAAAAATAAAAAACAAACAAACAAAAATGCTCACAGTTTACATATCCCAGTGTTCAGGTTCTGGGTGTAGCTGATTCTGTCCATCATTGCTGAATTGGAATTGGATTAGCTCTTCTCCATATTGAAGATATGCACTTCCATTAGAATACATCCTCATACAGTATCATTGTTGAAGTGTATAAAGATCTCCTAGTTCTGCTTGTTTGACTCTGCATCAGTTGATGTAAGTCTCTCCAATCCTCTCTGGTTTCCTCCTTTTGGTCATTTCTTAGAGAACAATAATATTCCATAACATTCTTATACCATAATTTACCCAACCATTCTCCAATTGATGGACATCCGTTCATTTTCCAGTTTCTAGCCACTACAAAAAGTGCTGCCACAAACATTTTGGCACATACAGGTCCTTTTCCCTTCTTTAGTATTTCCTTGGGATATAAGCCCAGTAGTAGCACTGCTGGGTCAACGGATTTGCAGATTTTGATAACTTTTAGGGCATAATTCCAGATTGCTCTCCAGAATGGTTGGATTCTTTCACAACTCCACCAACAATGCATCATTTTCCAAATTTTCTCACAGCCCCTCCAACATTCATCATTATGTTTTCCTGTCATCTTAACGAATGTGACAGGTGTGTGGTGATATCTCACACTTGTGATTTGGAACTTGTGAGTGGAAATAGTTTTAATTTCATCATCTGAAAATTGTCTGTTCATATCCTTTCACCATTTTTCAATTTGAGAATGGCTTGATTACTTATAAATTAGCGTCAATTCTCTCTATATCTTGGAGATGCGGCCTTTATCTGAACCTTTAACTGTAAAAATGTTTTCCCAAATTCTTACTTCCCTTCTAATCTTGTTTGCATCAGTTTCTCCCCCCCTGTGGAAACTTTTTAATTTGATGTAATGATCTCTTGGTTTCCTTTGGTCACATAATCCTTCCTCCTCCACAAGTTTGAGAGGTAAGCTATCCTATGTTCCTCTAATTTATTTATGATCTCGTTCTTTATGCCTAAATCATGGACACATTTTGATCTTATCTTAGTATATGGTGTTAAGTGTGTGTCCATGCCTAGTTTCTGCCTTACTAATTTCCAGTTTTTCCAGCAGTTTTTGTCAAATAATGAATTCTTATGCCAAAAGTTGGGATCTTTGGGTTTGTCAAACACTAGATTGCTATTCTGATTCACTATCTTGTCCTGTGAAAGTATCCTACTCCACTGAACAACTAGTCTATTTCTTACAATACCAAATGGTTTTGGTGACTGTTACTTTATGGTGACTGTTGCTTTATAATATATTTCTAGATCAGGTACAGCTAGACAGCTAGACCACCTTCATTTTTTTTCATTCCTTCCCTTGAAATTCTCGAACTTTTGTTGTTCCATATGAATTCTGTTGTTATTTTTTCTAGGTCTTTAAAAAAAAGTTCCTTGGGAGTCAGATTGGTATAGCACTAAATAAATAGATTAGTTTAGGGAGTATTTTCATCTTCATTATATTCTCTCCACCTATCCAAAAGCACTGAATGTCTTTCTAATTAAATCTGACTTCATTTTTGTGCCAAGTGTTTCGTAATTTTGCTCATATAATTCCTTACTTTCCTTTGTTAGATATATTCCCAAATATTTTATAATATCGACAGTTATTTTGAATGGAGTTTCTCTTTGTATCTCTTGCTGTTGGATTGTGTTGGTAATGTATAAAAATGCTGAGGATTTCTGTGGATTTATTTTATATCCTTCAATTTTGCTAAAGTTCTGAATTATTTCTAATAGCTTTTTAGCAGAGTCTTTGGGGTTCTCTAAGTATACCATTATGTCATCTGCAAAGAGTGATAGTTTGATTTCCTCATTTCCTACTCTAATTCCTTGAATCTCTTTCTCAGCACTTTTTGCCAAGGCTAGCATTTCTAGTACTATATTGAATAATAATGGTGATAGTGGGAAACCTTGTTTCACTCCTTATCTTACAGGGAAAGGTTCCATAAGATATTTACTGACGGTTTTAAATATATGTTCCTTATGATTTTAAGGAATAGTCCATTTATTCCTATACTCTCAAGTGTTTTTTGTAGGAATGGATGTTGGATTTTATCAAATGCTTTTTCTGCATCTATTGAGATGATCATATGTTTTTTTATTAATTTGATTATTAATATGGACAATTATACTAGATTTTCCTAATATGAAACCAACCCAGCATTCCTGGTATAAATCCTGCTTGATCATAATGTATTATCATGGGGATGATTATCTGAAGTCTTTTTGCTAATATCTTATTTAAGATTTTAGCATCAATATTCAAGAAGGAAATTGGTCTTTAGTTTTCTTTCTCAGTTTACAATCTACTTGGTTTTAGGTATCAGTACCATGTTTGGGGCATAAAAGGAATCTGGTAGGCCTCCTTCAATTCCTTTTTTTTTCAAATTTTTTATATAGTATTAGAGTTAGTTGTTCTTTAAATGTTTGGTAGAATTCACATGTCAATCCATCTCTTCCTGAGGATTTTTTCTTAGGGTGCTGGTAAATAAGTTGTTTTATTTCTTTTTCTGAAATGGGACTATTTAGACTTCTTACTTCTTCCTCTGTTAATCTGCGCAAGCTATATTTCCTCCACAAGTCTGAGAGGTAAATTATCCTATGTTCCTCTAATTCATTTATGATCTCATTCTTTATTCCTAAATCATGGACCCATTTTGATCTTTTCTCAGTATTTGGTGTTAAGTGTGGGTCCATGCCTAATTCCTAAATCATGGACCCATTTTGATCTTTTCTCAGTATTTGGTGTTAAGTGTGGGTCCATGCCTAGTTTCTGCCATACTAATTTCCAGTTTTCCCAGCAGTTTCTGTCAAATAATGAATTCTTATTCCAAAATTTGGGATCTTTGGGTTTGTCAAAAAATAGCTATTTTTATTCAATATCTTGCCCTGTGAAGATAACTAGTCTATATCTTAGCCAACACTCAATGGTTTTGGTGACTGCTGCTTTATAATAGTTTAGATCAGGTACAGGTTTGATTTTTTTTTTTCATTACTTCCCTTGCAATTCTCGATTTTTTGTTCTTTCCTATGAATGTTGTTGTTATTTTTTCTAGGTCATTAAAATAGTTTTGATTGGTGTAGCACTAAATAAATAGATTAATCTAGAGAGTATTGTCATCTTGATAATATTCGCTCTGCTTATCCAAGAGCACTGAATGTCTTTCCTAAATAGATTAATTTAGAGAGTATTGTCATCTTGATAATATTCGCTCTGCTTATCCAAGAGCACTGAATGTCTTTCCAATTATGTAAATCTGACTTTTTTTGTGGCAAGTGTTTTGTAATTTTTCTCATATAATTCCTGACTATTCTTTGGTAGATGGATTCCCAAATACTTTATACTCTCAACATTTGTTTGGAATGGAATTTCTCTTTGTATCTCTTGCTGATGGATTGTGTTGGTAATGTATAAAAATGCTGCGGATTTAGGTGGATTTATTTTGTATCTTGAAACTTTGCTAAAGTTCTGAATTTATTCTAATAGCTTTTTAGCAGAGTCTTTGGGGTTCTCTAAGTATACCATCATGTCATCTGCAAAGAGTGATAGTTTGATTTCCTCATTACCTACTTTAATTCCTTGAATCTCTCTGGGGTCTTATTGCCCAGGCTAGCATTTCTAATACAATATTGAATAGTAATGGTGATAGTGAGCAACCGTTGTTTCACTCCTTATCTTACTGGGAAAGGTTCCAGCGTATCACCATTACATATGATGTTTACTGACAGTTTTAAATATTTAATCATTATTTTAGGAATAGTCGCTCCAGTGTCCAAGGCCAGTGTCCATGGCACAGCCTTGGGCTTCAGGTTACTGAGGGGAGGGGTAAGTTGGAGGTCTGAGCCAGTGAGGCAGTGGTAATGTTCTTGGCAGTGGTAATGTTCTTGGTTTTTAGTCACCAAGCATTCATCAGATGCCCCGGTGCAGCAGACAGATGTGGCCTCATGCTCACTGGCCTTGTCACCCAGGGAGAAGTTGCCCAGCTGCCTCATTTTTAAAAGGGAGAAAAAAGAATACCCTCACTTACAAGTTTGAGAGGAGGATCCAACTGGGATAAATGCAAAGTTTAGCATGGGAGGTAGCATCTGGGGAGCGCTGTGCTAGCTCAGATGGTGAGGGTACTGGGGACTGGAATGGGGATGATGATTACCAGGCATTGTACAAAGCATTTTCTATCCTTATCACCTTTTTTCTTTTTGGAAAGCCTGGTAGGAGAAATATTAGGGCCATACCTCCCTCTAACCTCCCTCTAACCTCAGCAGCTCCAGACCCCCTTCAATTCACCCTTCACCCTCCTGGCCTGTTCTTAGCCCTCGGTTTAAATTGGTTGGATTTATTCAGGGGACTCAGCTGCCTGCCGATTGTTGGAATACATCGTTTGATTTCATTGAAAAGGCAAATGCTTCTGTGAGCTTCAATCTCTTCCCCCAGTTGTTGCAATATTTGGTGTATGGGGCATGTTGCTCGTGACCTCTTCCAGACTTACTTAACATGACATGATAACCTTGGCATAAGATTGGCCGTGTCTTGTACAAACAACCCTGGCCTAATTAACATAGGGATCCAAGATCTGCATCGTTCAAAGGGGTATTTTCCAAGAAGAAAGGTACCTGATGAAGAGGTCCAGGGACTTAACCGTGGCCCTAGGCTCCATCCCATAGGCTCCATCCCAAGAGTAATATGTGGGCTTAGCTCCCTTTCCCGCTGGCTGCTTCTACTCATGTGACCAGAATTTGTGACCGTATCATTCATTTGGTAGCCTACCTCATCCATCAGCCTTAGACTACTCAATCAGCAAACATATGTTACAGACTTGCTATGTGTCTGTGTCATATGTTACACTAGACCCTGGAGACAGAAAGATAAAAACAAAATGGTTTTTATTATTGTGGAAAATTAGTAGGAAGAAAATCTCTGTATAAGCAAGATAATTGCATAAATATATTTATATACATTGGATTTATCATATATTTTCACATATTTAACATGTAATTACCGGTCTTCTAGGGAAGGAGAGGGAATGTTGGAACAGGAGGTTTCACAAGGCTCAGTGTTGAAAACTTGTCCCTTCATATGTTTTCTAAAAAAGTTTCCTAAAAAACATTTTTAAAAGGAAACCTTCGCATGAATCCTGAGCACAATCCTCATCTGATGAGCAGTTTCCTTGCTTACCTTGGCCATGGAGACCTCATTGTGTGATGCTCATTGTGACACGCCGGAGAACACCCAAGATTTTGTAACTTAAAGGTGATGATCTCGCCACAACAACCCAGTTGGATCCTGACAGCAAAGGGAGTAGTATGTGAATAGAAGAATGGATGAGTGGACAAATAGACTAGATACAGAGATAACTGGTGATGGATGGATGGGATACACAAATAGATACACTTGATGCATAGTTAAAAAGATAATGATGGATAGATAAGTGAAAAGATAGATTTGTAGTACTGTGATTTATAGGAAGAAAAGTGATATATAGGTAGCAAAGAGCTCTATAGCAAGAAGAGAATGAATAGCTAGATTAAAATATACATACACCCCCCCCAATAAACATTGCAGTTTGTGGATGGTTTTTCCAGTATATCAAATGGACACATATCTTTCACTTATGCTGTAACATTTTACCTTTTCAGGCAACATATAAGCCAATACTGAAGCAAAGGAGATATTGAACCCAGAGTGACCAGATTCTGGCGATCTACTTCAAACGGGATTTAGATTGTTGGGGAGTTTTGTACTTTTGTTGTAATGGTGGGGGGGACTTTTTTAAAGTTTTTTTCTGTTTCCAAAAGCGTCAAGTTGTCATTCTTTCAGCTCCCACATGATTAGTGATATTTCCCAATTAGATTTCCCAGTTCGTTAATCTAAAGAAATACTTGTTGGCAAACTTATTGTGATTGTTGGGGAGTTTTGTACTTTTGTTGTATTTTAAGTTTTTTTCTGTTTCCAAAAGGCTCCCACATGATTAGTGATATTTGATTTCCCAGTTCGTTAGGTAAAGGACATTTTTCCCTTATTTGCAGCTAGCCCATGCTGCTGATGGGTAAAGCTGGCTATCCTATCTGGGTTTGGGAATGAGAGGGAGGCAGATTTGTTCTTCTTTGAGATTGTGAAACAACTGTAACCAGGACCTTTGCTTTGCCATCAGAGGCTGGGGACCGTCTCTGAAAGTCTGGGAGCAAAGAGCTATTGGGGGTGCAGGGCTGTTGTATTCTAGCCAGAGAAGCTAGGAAGTGGACCTGCTGAAGTCTTTTGGATCTTCCTGGAGGGCTGACAAGGGACTGGCTTAGAAATTTGCATCCAGGTGCTTCTCCTCAGCTCCCAGGGGAAGGCTGAGCCAGAAAATAATTGGTGTCCCCACAGGCTTGTGCTGGATCTGCCCATTCCCCCTTTGAAGTTTCTTCTGCCTGACTTGTGCTCCTTATAATCTATATGACTGAAATGCAAAACTTAGCTTCTGGGAACCTAAATCCCCTGGATGAAGAAGGGGGATAGTAAGAGTGCTAGAAAAGCAAATGGGTGCTCTGGAGCCGGCAAGATTGGAGATGGGAAAACCCTGTCTGATTTGATTCCATAGATAGTGGCAAAAGTCAGGTTAGCACAAAAGATGTTTGCACTGATTGATAAAGCTGGAAGGCCCTGGCAATAAAATGAAACCAAATTAACTCCCAAGCAGAATGCAGCCTTAATTGACTGAAGGGCCCCAGAAGGCCCTGAACAATCCAGTCAAGCCAGCTCCCAGAGCTAGTGCTTAGTTTGGCCTTGGGAATCCTCCCAGGGCATGGAAAAGAAGGAGGTCTGGATTGCTCTCTGACAGCACCTTCTTATCCTTCATCTTGGGCTTTCCACTTCTGGGCTTGGGCGGTCTCATCTACAGAAAAACTACCTTGGTAGTTTTTCCATGGTAGCTCTGCCATTTTTCCACTTCGAATCACTTCCAATTTACCAATATTTCTTAAGGAAACCAGCACTTTACATATATTCTCTCCTCAACAACACTGGGAGGTAGGTGCTATTATCCACACACTCATTCCACACACTCATTTAAAGAAACTCAGGCAACAGGTCAGCAAAATAGAGACTAGATTGAAACAGATCTTGTCTTGTACAGACAACCCTGGCCTAATTAACAAGGGGATTCTAGATCTGCAGCATTCAATGGGGTGTTTTCCAAATTCTATATGATGAAAGGTACCTGATGAAGCTGTCTGGGTTGTTAACCGTGGCCCTAGCTCCTTCTGCTTTTCAGCCAAACCCTAGGCTCCATCCAAAGAGCAATATGTGGGCTTAGTTCCCTTTCCCGCTGGGTGCTTCTACTCATGTGTCCAGGTTCTGGTCCCTGTGTCTTTTGTGACTGTATCATTCATTTGGTAGCCCACCTCATCCATCTTCCTTAGACTACTCAATCAGCAAAGCACAATTAAACAAGGAGCAAATATATATTACATACTTACTAGGGGTCATATATTACACTAGACCATGGAGTCATAAAGATAAAAACAAAATGGTCTTGCCATCAAAGTTTACATATTATTGCAGAAAATGATGTCAACAAAAAAAGTAGGAAGAAAATCTCTGCATAAGCAATATAATTGTATTGTATAAATATTTTTATATACATTGGATTTATCATATATTTTCACATATTTAACATGTCATCCTGTCTAGGAGGGGGAATGTTGGAACAGGAGGTTTCACAAGGGTCAGTGTTGAAAACTTGTCCCTTCATATGTTTTCTAAATAAAAAGGTTTCCTAAAAAGAAAACCTCCGCATAAAGCCTGAGCACAATCCTCATCTGATGAGCAGTTGCCTTACTTACCTTGGCCATGGAGACCTCATTGTGTACGCAGGAGAACACCCAAGCTTTTCTGACTTACCGGGAGTAGTATGTGAATAGAAGAATGGATGAGTGGACAAATAGACTAATAGACTAGATACATAGATTACTGGTTACTGGTGATGGATGGGATAGATAGGACTTGATGCATAGTTAAAAAGATAATGGATGGATAGATTTACAGTAGAAATATTTATAGGTAGAAAAGCGATTTCTAGCTAGCAAAGAGCACTATAGGAAGAAAAGCGATTTATAAGTAGAAAAGAGATTTATAGGTAGAAAAGCATGAATATTTGGATTAAATTATACATTGCATTAAATTATACATAGATAAATCAGTAATTTTATCAGTAAATAAATTACTGGAAAAAGAGATCCTTTCTGGTCCTAATCAGCATCATTTCAAGGGCTGCTGTCAAAGATTGAGACTGCCTTCACGTCAGTATTAAACTATTATATTTTATTCTTCAATATTATGGAAGCTAAAATGGTTGCTTTCTATCTGGCTTGGGTCTTTCTCCCCTCTTCCCCCATCAACCCCCAAAATTGCAGTTTGTGGATGGTTATTCCAGTAGATCAATTGGACTTTCACTTATGCTGTAACATTTTACCTGTAACATTTTACCTTTTCAGGCATCGTATAAGCCACTGCTGAAGCAGAGGAGATACTGAACCAGTTGTGACCAGATTCTGGCGCTACTGAACGCATGTTCGGGCCACGGGATCTACTTTAGCATGTTCATGAAGGTAAAGCAGCTAAGCAGCTAAATAGAGATAATCTATCTGCAGCTTCCCTCTTGCAGTCAGTGTTAATATGGAGTTCAAGGTAGGGCCAGGTTGCTGACTAACCCTATATGTACTAGAAGTACAAATAATCTGGGAAATAGAGAGCCTACCTTTAAAAACAAACAATCAAAAGCAGATTCTTTGAGTTCAGAAACTGTTTCTTTTTCATCATCCTATGCCTGGTTCCCAGAAACAAGATGACTTGCTCATATTAGAGGTTTCATAAATGCTTGTTGAATTCAATTACATATAGATGCAGACTAAAATTATTGGCAGCTGGCTGGTACAGTGGATAACACTGTTGGACCACACTTGAATAAGAAACTGATTTCAAACACCAGCTGTAGGACTCTGGGCAAGTCACTTAATCTGTGTTTGCCTCAATTTCCTCATCTCTAAAATGGGAATGGAATGGTACAATCATTTTTGTTCCATAGAGAAAATAAGGCTCTGAGAACTATTGTTTTCAAGTAGAGTCACAGCATCGTGGATTTTGAGCTGGCAGGAATATTTCAGGGTTTCTACTTCCATATTTTACAGAGAAAGTCACTGAGACTCAGGGAGGTTTAGTATATTGTCCCAGCGCATACAGGTTGTAACTTGCAGAGACAAGATTCAAACAGATCCTGTTACCTCTACGTGTTCATTATATATAGTGTATATTTCCATACTCCAATCTTCTAACCTATAGCTAAACGTATTAACTGTTACAAAGTGGTTGGTGTAGGGAAAAGACACTATAATAAAGTAACATTAAACAAGTGGAATTTTGCTCTGCTGAATATTTCTTACCTGCATGACTTTTTATTATCACTTAAACTCCCTGAGCCTCAGTTTCCTCATATGTTAACTTGAGCTCCATGACCACTAGGAAATTAGAAATTTCCAGTTCTAAAATTGTGATTCCACAGCTGACAATCTAGGAACATTGCCTCCTAATGTAAGATCTGTATTTGATCATTAATGAGTCATATATTTTCTCTTGGATTTTATATAGATCATTTGTAGCAACATTAACCTGACTTGCTTGTCTGTGGGCTGACCCCATCCTTATTGTGGTGACTGTTACAGGTGAGCCGCCCTCCTTCCGGTGACCATCCACTCCAGATCCTCTTTGTGGTTTGTGGGGTGACGATATCAGAAGCCAAAATGTTGAAAGATCTCGTTTCTTCCTTGAAGTCTGGAACACAGGTACCGAACCCAAAATAACAGGACATGTGTCTCCCTGGCTCAAGGATGGATCTGAGCCTTAGGGGTAGCATTAGAGGAGATGTTCTATAGAACTCGGGAGATGGTGAAGCACTGAGTAAATGTAAGATTATTCTCTTACTGCTACTATTATTACTCATACTCTTACCCCTAGTATTTTTACGACTACTTCTACTATTACTCCTCTTCCTACTCCTATTAGTATCACTCCTACGATTACTACTATTACTCCCACTCTTATTACTGTTACTATTCATACTATTCCTGTTCCTTCTAGTTCTCTTTCTCCTGCTACTAGTACTATTATTGCTCCTATTCCTCTTAATACTCCTTCTACTACCACTACTACTAGTGTAACTCCTATTCCTATTATTATTACTATTGCTATTACTACTTATTCTGCTACTATTATTCCTACTTCTATTACTTTTACTACTCATACTACTCCTACTTCTTCTGCTCCTCCTCCTACTACTACTACCATTATTCATTTCTCCCTACTATTACTGTAATTATTACTACTACTACTATTATTGCTACTCTTACTTCTATTACTATTAGTACTCTCCTACAAGTACTGTTAAATTTTATAGTGCCATGACCAATTTATTGCCCTTCTAGCAGCGGACAACTTAACCATTACAACACCAGAAAGGGTTTTAGTGAGATGGTACAGTGGATGGAAGGCAGGGCTTCAAGGCAGGAAGACTTAAGAGTTCTAATTTTCTAATTCTATTCTAATAATAATCTAGGAAGAAAATATCTGCATAAGCAAGATAATTACATACATTGGATTGAGATTATATTTTCACATATTTAACATGTAATAACCGGTCATCTAAGAAAGGAGATGGAAGGAAGGAGGGGGAAAGTTGGAACAGGAGGTTTCACAAGGGTCAGTGTTGAAAACTTGCCACTTCATATGTTTTCTAAATAAAAAGGGTTCCTAAAAGAATTTTTAAAAGAAAACCTGCGCATACAGCCTGAGCAAAATCCTCATCTGATGAGCAGTTGCCTTGCTTACCTTCTCCATGGAGACCTCATTGTGTGATGCTCATTGTGACATGCCTGAGAACAAACAAGGTTTACTGACTTAAAGGTGATGATCTCGCCACAACAACCCAGTTGGATCCTGAAAGCAAAGGGAGTAGGATGTGTGTATAGAAGAATGGATGAGTAGACAAATAGACTGTTAGACCAGATACATAGATAAGATACATAGATAACTGGTGATAGATGGATGGGATAGATAGTAAAGACAAATAGATTGAATAGATACACTTGATGCATAGTTAAAAAGATAATGAAGATAATGATGGATAGATAAATGAAAAGATAGATTCATAATAGAAAAGTTTATAGGTAGAAAAGAGATTTATAGTAATTAAACAGATCTTGTCTTGTACAGACAACCCTGGCCTAATTAACAAGGGGATTCTAGATCTGCAGCATTCAATGGGGTGTTTTCCAAATTCTGTATGATGAAAGGTACCTGATGAAGCTGTCTGGATTGTTAACCGTGGCCCTAGCTCCTTCTTCTTTTCAGCAAAACCCTAGGCTCCATGCAAAGAGCAATATGTGGGCTTAGCTCCCTTTCCCGCTGGCATTTTGATCTAATCTTAGTATTAGTATGTGGTGTTAAATGTGGGTCCATGCCTAGTTTCTGCGAATATAATCAAAATGACAATACTCCCTAAACTAATCTATTTATTTAGTGCTATACCAATCAGACTCCCAAGAAACTATTTTAATGACCTAGAGAAAATAACAACAAAATTCATATGGAAGAATAAAAGGTCGAGAATTGCAAGGGAACTAATGAAAAAAAAAAGTCTAAGTGTACCTGATTTAAAGCTATATTATAAAGCAACAGTCACCAAGCTAAGAAATAGACTAGTTGATCAGGGCATAGGTTAGGTTCACAGGGCAAGATAGTGAATAAAAATAGCAATCTAATCTTTGACAAACCCAAAGATCCCAAATTTTGGGATAAGAATTCATTATTTGACAAAAACTGCTGGGAAAACTGGAAAGTAGTATGACAGAAACTAGGGATGGACCCACATTTAACATCACATACTAAGATTAGATCCAAATGGATCCAAGATTTAGGCATAAAGAACGAAATCATAAATACATTTGAGGAACATGGGATGTTTTACATAAATAAATTTGAGGAACATGGGATGGTTTACCTCTCAGACTTGTGGAGGAGGAAGGAGTTTGTGTCCAAGGGAGAACTAGAGACCATTATTGATCACAAAATAGAATATTATGATCTGCACAAACAAAGCTAATGCAAACAAGATTAGAAGGGAAGTAACAAATTGGGAAAACATTTTTACAGTTAAAGGTTCTGATAAAGGCCTCATCTCCAAAATATACAGAGAATTGACTTTAATTTATGAGAAATCAAGCCATTCTCCAATTGATAAATGGTCAAAGGATATGAACAGAACAATTTTCAGATGATGAAATTAAAACTATTTCCACTCATATGAAAGAGTGTTCCAAATCACTATTGATCAGAGAAATGCAAATTAAGACAACTCTGAGATACCACTACTCACCTGTCAGATTGGCTAAGATGACAGGAAGAAATAATGATGAATGTTGGAGGGGCTGTGGGAAAACTGGGACACTGATGCATTGTTGGTGGAGTTGTGAAAGAATCCAACCATTCTGGATTGGATTCTGGAGAGTAATCTGGAATTATGCCCAAAAAGTTATCAAAATGTGCATACCCTTTGACCCAGCCATACTACTACTGGGCTTATATCCCAAGGAAATACTAAAGAAGGGAAAGGGACCTGTATGTGCCAAAATGTTTGTGGCAGCCCTTTTCATAGTGGCTAGAAGCTGGAAGATGAATGGATGTCCATCATTTGCAGAATGGTTGGGTAAACTATGGTATATGAATGTTGTGGAATATTATTGTTCTATAAGAAATGACCAACAGGAGAAATACAGAGAGGCTTGGAGAGACATGTTAAGTGAAACGAGCAGAACCAGAAGATCATTATACAGTTCAACAATGATACTGTACGAGGATATCATCAACATAGAAAAGAACTAATCCAATTCCAATTGAACCAGAAGATCATTATACTCTTCAACAATGATACTGTACGAGGATGTATGCTGATGGAAGTGGATATCTTCAACATAGAGAAGAGCTAATCCAATTCCAATTGATTAATGATGGACAGAATCAGCTACATCCAGAAAAGGAACACTGGGAAATGAGTGTAAACTGTTATTTTTACCTTCTGAATCCAATTCTTCCTGTGCAACAAAAAATTCGGAATCAGCTACATCCAGAAAAGGAACACTGGGAAATGAGTGTAAACTGTTATTTTTTAATCGGTTCTACACACATATATTGTATCTAGAATATACTGTAATATATTTAACATGTATAAGACTGCCTGCCATCTGGAGGAGGGGGTTGGGGGAGGAAGGGAAAAAAATCTGAATAGAAGTATGTGCAAGGGATAATGTTGTAAAAAAGTACCCATGCATATGTACTGTCAAAAAAAAAGTTATAATTATAAAATAAAATTAAATTAAAATTAAATAAAAAAAATTTTGGGGATCTTTGGGTTTGTCAAACACTAGATTGCTATTTTTATTCACTATCTTGCCCTATGAACCTAACCTATTATTTTTTAGCCAATACCAAATGGTTTTGGTGACTGTTGCTTTATAATACAGTTCTAGATCAGCTACCAATAGACCACCTTCACTTAATTTTTTTTTCATTACTTCCCTTGAAATTCTCGACCTTTTGTTGTTCCATATGAATTCTGTTATTTTTTCTAGGTTATTAAAATAGTTTCTTGGAAGTCTGATTGGTATAGCACTAAATAAATGGATTAGTTTAGGGAGTATTGTCATCTTAATTATATTTGCTCGGCCTATCCAAAAGCACTGAATGTCTTTCCGATTATTTAAATCTGACTTTATTTTTGTGGCAAGTGTTTTGTAATTTTGCTCATATAATTCCTGTCTCGCCTTTGGTAGATATATTCCCAAATATTTTATACTATCGACCGTTATTTTGAAAGGAATTTCTCTTTGTATCTCTTGCTGTTCGATTGTGTTGGTAATGTATAAAAATGCTGAGGATTTAGGTGGATTTATTTTTGTATCCTGCAACTTTGCTAAAATTCTGAATTATTTCTAATAGCTTTTTAGCAGAGTCTTTGGGGTTCTCTAAGTATACTATCATGTCATCTGCGAAAAGTGATAATTTGATTTCCTCATTACCTACTCTAATTCCTTGAATCTCTTTCTCAGCTCTTATTGCTGAGGCTAGAGTTTCTACTACTATATTGAAAAGTAATGGTGATAGTGGGCAACCATGTTTCACTCCTGATCTTAAAGGGAAAGGTTCTAGTTTATCGCCATTACATATGATGTTTACTGAAGGTTTTAAATATATGCTCCTTATTATTTTAAGGAATAGTCCATTTATTCTTCAACTCTCAAGCCTTTTTAGTAGGAATGGATGTTGGATTTTATCAAATGCTTTTTTCTGCATCTATTGAGATAGTCATATGATTTTTATTAATTTGATTATTAATATGGTCAATTATACTAATAGTTTTCCTAATATTAAACCAGCCCTGCATTTCTGGTATACATCCCATTTGGTCATAGTGTATTATCCTGGGGATGATTTTCTGAAGTCTATTTGCTAATATCTTATTTAAGATTTTAGCATCAATATTCATTAAGGAAATTGGTCTATAGTTTTCTTTCTCAGTTTTCGATCTACCTGGTTTAGGTATCAGTACCATGTCTGTGTCATAGAAGGAATTTGGTAGGACTCCTTCAGTCCCTAAATGGAGACAGAAAGGAGTATACTTTCTTCTCAGCAGTTCATGGAACCTATACAAAAATTGATCATGTACTAGCGCATAAAAAAATGCAGAAACTTTTTAATTTGATGTAATCAAAATTTTCTATTTTGTGATCAATAATTTCCAGTTCTTTTTTGGACACAAATTCCTTCCTCCTCCACAAGTCTGAGAGGTAAACTATCCTATGCTCCTCTAATTTATTTATGATCTCGTTCTTTATGCCTAAATCATGGACCCATTTTGATCTTATCTCAGTATGTGGTGTTAAGTGTGGGTCCATGCCTAGTTTCTGCCATACTAATTTCCACTTTTTCCAGCAGGTTTGTCAAATCATCAATTGTGATCCCAAAATTGGGATCTTTGGGTTGTCAAACACAATAGATTGCTATTTTTATTCCCTATCTTGCCCTGTGAACCTAACCTATTCCACTGAACAAATAGTCTATTTCTTAAACAATTCCAAATGGTTTTGGTGACTGTTGCTTTATAATATCGTTCTAGATCAGGTACTTCTAGACAGCTAGACCACCTTCATTTAATTGTTTTTTTCATTACTTCCCTTGAAATTCTCGAACTTTTGTTATTCCATAGGAATACTTTTGTTATTTTTCTAGGTCATTAAAATAGTTCCTTGGGAGTCAGATTGATATGGCACTAAATAAATAGATTAGTTTAGGGAGTATTGTCATCTTGATGATATTCGCTCTACTTATCCAAGACCACTGAATGTCTTTCCAATTATTTGAATCTGTTCAGTCTCAAACCTCAGGGAAGTCGCTAGGACACAGCGCTATCAAAGAACTGCAGTGCTAATCACCTCTGAGGCACTTCCAGGGAGGGGGTGAAGAACTCTCTCACAGAGCTCTCTCTTAGCTCAGGCGCAGGAGCCGCTGCATCCATCCAGTCTGGGAGGAAGCTGGTAAAGAAATAAATAATTTCCTACCCCAGGGACAGACCCCAAAAGATTTTTTAAATATGAGGAAAAAGCCAAGAAAAACTATCGATTCTTTCTACACAGAGAAAGAGCAGGTATCCAACCCCGAGGAAGTTAACAGCAGAGAGTCAGCAGATAACAAGCTAAAGGGGAATGATTCCTGCCCCCCATCACATAACTCTCTTCTAGAAGAGACTATTAAGAGTTTGAAGAAAAATGGGGAAAGGAAATAGAAGCTATGATAGAGAATAACAACGTTCTGAAATTGGAGTTGGAAAAAATAAAGAATTCACAGGAGATTCAGGGAAACAAAACTTGTGAATTAGAAAAGGTTAAAAAATCACAGGAAAGTAGGATTTCTGAATTGGAAAAGATAAAAAAGTCTCAAGAAAGTAAGATTTATGAATTGGAAAAAGAAAATAATTCTCAAAAAAAATTAGGGAATTGGAAAAAAATACAATAGAGCAAAATTATTCATTTAAAAACGAAATTGGGCATTTACAAAAAGAACTAAAAACTGTGAATGAAGAAAATAACTCCTTAAAATTCAGGATGTAACTAATAGAAATTAATGATTCATTGAGAACCCAAGAATCAGTCAAACAAAAAAAAAAATGAAAAGCTGGATAAGAACGTCAAATATTTACTGGGGAAATCTATATACCTGGAAAATAGATCTAGGAGAGATAATCTGCGGATCATTGGACGTCCCGAAAACTATGACCAAAAAAAGAGCCTAGATTCTATTTTACAGGAAATTATCAAAGAGAACTGTCCAGAGATAATAGAAGCAGAAGGGAAAGTAGATGTTGAAAGAATTCATCGAACTCCTTCTGAAATAGACCCTAAAAAAGAACACCACGGAATATTGTGGCTAAGCTGCAGAATTACTACACAAAGGAGAAAATCTTTCAAGCAGCTAGAAAAAAACAATTTAAATACCAAGGTGCCACAATAAGGGTCACTCAAGATCTGGCTGCCTCCACATTAAAAGATAGAAGGGGCTGGAACCTGATATTCCATAAGGCAAAAGATCAAGGATTGCAACCAAGAATGAACTACCCAGCTAAGTTTAGCATCTTTTTCCATGGAAGAAGATGGTCATTCAATGAAATAGAGGAATTCCATAGGTTTCTAAGAAAAAAACCAGACTTAAAAAAAAAATTGATCTACATCCACAAGACTGAAGAGAAACAGAAAAAGGTACTCAAAACCCTTGAGAACGGTATCTCTATTGTGGGTATATAGAAAGTACCCATGGATAATTTGATTTTACTGATATAAAAGAAAAAAAGGAGGGGTGTAGTAAAAGGAAGTGGGTAGTATCAGAAAAAGGGGAAGGAGTGATAAAAAGAGGGAAACTACATCCCAGGAAGAGGCATAGAAAATACACCATATCTGAGGGAATTTAGAGAGGGGGAGAAACATTGTGTGAATCTTACTCTCATCAGAAGAGACTCAAAGAGTAAATAATTGTCATATTTGTTTTTCAGAGAATTCTCTCACCTCATTAAAAGAGGGGAGAGGAAAAGGGAAAAGGAGAATAAGGGAAGGGACGTGGAGGGAGAGGGGAGGGATACTAAAAAAAGGGAGGGCTGTGTGTCACAAGTGGGGTCTATAAATTAAATATCGGGGAAGGGGTTCAGGGGGGTCAAGAGAAAAAAGCATAATCTGGGGATAATATGATGGCAGGAAATACACAATTAGTAATTTTAACTGTAAATGTGAAGCTGGAGAAGAATGTCAAATATTTACTGGGAAAATCTATATACCTGGAAAATAGTTCTAGGAGAGATAATTTGCGAATCATTGGACTTCCCGAAAACTATGACCAAAAAAAGAGCCTAGATTCTATTTTACTGGAAATTATCAAAGAGAACTGTCCGTCAAACGGAGATGGATAGCAGACTGGATCAAAAATCAGAACCCTACAATATGTTGTTTACAGGAAACACACTTGAAGAAGGGAGATACATACAGAGTAAAGGTAAAATGTTGGAGCAGAATCTATTATGCTTCAGGTAAAGCCAAAAAAGCAGGGGTAGCTGTCCTTATCTCAGATCAAGTAAAAGCAGAAGTTGAAGGGAGCAGAGCCAAGATGGCGGAGAAGAAACACACAACTCTGTGAACGTCCTTACTCCCTCACAACCAATTAGATAAATCAGCCTCAGAAATAGCGTTGGACTGATAGATACCACAAGGACTGGAAGAACGACTTACCAGCTGAAGAGAATCTGGAGTTTCAACAGAAAAGGTCAGTTCCCAGGAGAGGAAGAAGAGAGGCCAGCACAGACGGCTGGGTGCTAGCATACTGCACTGATTGCGCTGGAAAGGGCTCTGGGATCTTGAGAAGCCACTGAGTTAGAGGAATCTGGCACAGGCCGTTAGCTCTTCTCTACTTATAATATAGCAGTTCAGAGGAGAAATCTAAACTACTTAAAAAATTCAAAGATAGATTAGATCTTCCCGGATCCTGGGGGTGACTCAGCAGATTTCGGCACTGGGGAGTGTGGCCCCTAGCTCCCACCTGAGACTAGTTAAGAGATTGAGAAGTGGGCAAATACGGCCCAAGGCAACACACACTGCCATGCTCAGCTGAAGGCTGTGGAACTCAGCTCCTCAAGTCCCAGAGAAGCAGAACCTTTGAACTAGGGACCGCGGATTCTGGTAGACAATTCCAGTTTGAGAGCAGGGGCTTTTCAGGTCACCTGCTACTGACATCCACGCCCCACCAGGATGCATAGGCCGGGCTTTGTGTAGCCTTTACTGTTCAATCTCAAACCTCAGGGAAGCCGCTAAAACACAGAGCCCTCAAGGCCTCAGCAGTGCTAGTCACCTCTGCAGCACTTCCAGGGAAGGGTTGGGGAACTCTCTCCCAGAGCTCTCTCTTAGCTCAGGCGCAGGAGTCGCTGCATCCATTAGGTCTGGGAGGAAGCTGGTAAATGAATAAATAAATAATTTCCTACCACAGGGACAGACCCAAAAAGATTTTTCAAGTATGAGCTATTAGAAATAATTCAGAACTTTAGCAAAATTGCAGGATATAAAATATATCCACATAAATCCTCAGCATTTTTATACATTACCAACATAATCCAACAGCAAGAGATACAATGAGAAATTCCATTCAAAATAACTGTCGATAGTATAAAATATTTGGGAATATATCTAACAAAGGAAAGTTAGGAATTATATGAGCAAAATTACAAAACACTTGCCACAAAAAGGAAGTCAGATTTAAATAATCAGAAAGACATTCAGTGCTTTTGGATAGGCCGAGAGAATATAATGAAAATGAAAATACTCCCTAAACTAATCTATTTATTTAGTGCTATACCAATCTGACTCCCAAGGAACTTGGGAAGGAATGAAAAAAAAAAGGAAGGTGGACTAGCTGTCTAGCTGTACCTGATCTAGAACTATATTATAAAGCAACAGTCACCAAAACCATTTGGTATTGGCTAAGAAATAGACTAGTTGATCAATGGCATAGGTTAGGTTCACAGGGCAAGATAGTGAATCAAAATAGCAATCTAGTGTTTGACAAACCGAAAGATCCCAACTTTTGGCATAAGAATTCATTATTTGACAAAAACTGCTGGAAAAACTGGAAATTAGTAAGGCAGAAACTAGGCATGGGGCCCACACTTAAAACCATATACTAAGATAAGATCAAAATGGGTCCATGATTTAGGCATAAAGAACGAGATCATAAATAGAGGAACATATGATAGTTTACCTCTCAGACTTGTGGAGGAGGAAGGATTATGTGACCAAAGGAAACCTAGAGATCATTATTGATCACAAAATAGAAAATTTAGATTACATCAAATTAAAAAGTTTCTGCACAAACACAACTGATGCAAACAAGATTAGAAGAAAAGTAACAAATTGGGAAAACATTTTTACAGTTAAAGGTTCTGATAAAGGCCGCATCTCCAAGATATACAGAGAATTGACGCTAATTTATAAGTAATCAAGCCATTCTCAAATTGAAAAGTGGTCAAAGGATATGAACAGACAATTTTCAGATGATGACAATTTCCAAATCACAAGTGTGTGATACCACTACACACCTGTCACATTCGTTAAGATGACAAGAAAAAATAATGATAAATGTTGGAGAAAATAGGGAAAATGATGCATTGTTGGTGGAGTTGTGAAAGAAATCCAACCATTCTGGAGAGCAATCTGGAATTATGCCCCAAAAGTTATCAAAATCTGCAAATCCGTTGACCCAGCAGTGCTACTACTGGGCTTATATCCCAAGGAAATACTAAAGAAGGGAAAAGGACCTGTATGTACGAAATTATTTGTGGCAACACTTTTTGTAGTGGCTAGAAACTGGAAAATGAAAGGATGTCCATCAATTGGAGAATGGTTGGGTAAATTATGATATAAGAATGTTATGGAATATTATTGTTCTCTAAGAAATGACCAACAGGAGGAATACAGAGAGGCTTGCAGAGACTTACATCAACTGATGCAGAGTCAAACGAGCAGAACTAGGAGATCTTTATACACTTCAACAATGATATTCTATGAGGATGTATTCTAATGGAAGTGTATATCTTCAATATGGAGAAGAGCAAATCCAATTCCAATTGAGCATTGATGGACAGAATCAGTTATACCCAGAACCTGAACACTGGGACATGTAAACTGTGAGCATTTTTTTTTGTTTGTTTGTTTTTCTTCACAGATTATTTTTACCTTCTGAATACAATTCTTCCTTTGCAATAACAACAACAATAAAATTTGGTTCTGCACATATATATAGTACCAAGAATACACTATAAGATATTTAATATGTATGGGAATGGCTGCCCTCTATTGGAGGGCATGGAGGGAAGTAGGGGAATAATTCAGAACAGAGAGGAGTAGAAGGGATAATGTTGTAAAGAAAAATTACCTATGCATATGTACTGTCTAAAAAATGCTAAAAATCAATAAAAAATAATAATAACTTGCTGGCATTTGTACTATTTTATAATTATTATATCATTTGACTCTCACAACAACTTAGGCAATAGGAATTATTGTAAACAACGTTTCACTATTGAGAAAACTGAGGGCAGATATAAAATTACTTGTTTTAAACATATAGTAAGTTTTGGAAGGTAAATTAGAGTCTAAGTCTTCCTGCCTTAAAGCCCCTGCCCTCTATCAGCTGTACCATCTCACTTTCACCTTTTCTGATGTTGTAATGGTTAAGTTTTCTGCTCCTAGAAGGGCAAGAATTTGGTCATGGCACTAGGAAAACTTAACAGTACTCCTAGTAGGAGTAATAATACTAATAGAAGTAAGAGTAGTAGTAGTAGTAGTAGTAGTAATAGTAGTAATTATAGTAATAGTAGTGAGAAAGGAGTAGTGGTAGGAGTAGGAGGTGGAGGAGTACAAGAAGTAGGAGCAGTATGAGTTTTAACAGTAATAGGAGGAGGAATAATAGTAATAATAAAAGTAATAGGAAGAGAAGTAATGATAAAAGTAATAGTAATGGTAGTAGTACTAATAATAATAGCAGTAGGAATAATAGTAGTAGAAGAAGTAGTAATAGCAATAGTAATAATAATAGGAATGGGAGTTACACTAGTAGTAGGAGTAGTAGGAGTAAGAGTTGTAGTAGTAATAGTAAAAGTGGTAGTAGAAATAATAGTAGTGGTAGTAAAAGGAGCATTAATAGGAATAGGAGCAATGATAGTACTAGTAGCAGGAGGAAGAGATCTAGAAGGAATAATAACAGTAATAAATGTGGGAGTAATTGTAGTAGTTGGTGAAAGAGTAATAGAAGTAATCGTAGGAGTAATACTAATAGGAGTAGGAAGAGGAGTAATAGTAGAAGTAGTAGTAATAATAATAGGGGTAAGAGTATGAGTAATAATAGTAGTAGTAAGAGTAGTATCTGACATTTACACAGTGCTTCACCATAGCCCAAGTTCTATAGATCATCTCTTCTGATGCTACCCCTAAGGCTCAGAACAAGTCTTGTGGGAACAGCAAGACTCTCCCATCCTTGGGCCAGTGAGACGCATGTCCTGTTATTTCGGTTTCGATACCTGTGTTCCAGGCTTCAGGGAAGAAACGAGATCTTTCAACATTTTGGCTTCTGATATTGTCACCACACCAACCACAAAGAGGATCTGGAGTGGATGGTCACCGGGAGGACGGCGGCTCACCTGTAACAGTCACCACAACAAGGACGGGGTCAGCCCTCAGACAAGAATGCCAGGTTAATGTTGCTACAAATGAACTATATAAAATCCAAGAGAAAATATATGACTCTTTAATGATCAAATACAGATCCTACATTAGGAGGAAATGTTCCTGGATTTTCAGCTGTGGAATCACAATTTTAGAAATGGAAATGTAGTTTCCTAGTGGTCATGGAGCTCAAGTCTCTTATTTAACATGTGAGGAAACTGAGGCTCAGGGAGTTTAAAGTGATAATAAAAAGTCATGAAGGTAAGAAATAAACAGCAGAGCAAAATACCACTTGTTTAATGTTACTTTATTACAGTGTCTTTTCCCTACCCCATCCAACCCCCCCCCTTTTTTTTTTAAGAGTTAATATATTTAGCTATAGGTTAGAAGATTGGAGTATGGAAATATACACACACATATATCCACAAACATACACACATATATAATGAACCCTTAGAGGTAACATGATAGTATTAACAGGATCTGTTTGAATCTTGTCTCTGCCATTTACAACTTGTATGCACTTGAACAATATATTAACTCTACTAAATCTCCTTGAGTCTCAGTGACTTTCTCTGTAAAATATAGAAATAGAAACCCTGAAATATTCCTGCCAGCTCAAAATCCACGATGCTGTGACTCTACTTGAAAACAAATAGTTCTCAGAGTCTTATTCTCTGTGGAGCAAACATGATTGTATCATTCCCATTTTACAGACGAGGAAATTGAGGCAAACACAGATTAAGTGACTTGCCCAGAGTCCTAAAGCTGGTGTTTGAAATCACTTGCTGATTGAAGGGAGGTCCAACAGTGTTATCCACTGAACCAGCCAGCTGCCAATAATTTTAGAAAAAGTCTACATCTATATTTAATTGAATTCAACAAGCATTTATGAAACCTCTAATATGAGCAAATCATCTTTTTTCTGGGAACCAGGCATAGGATGAAGAAAAAGAAAATAGTTTCCGAACTAAAAGAATTTGCTTTTGTTTTTAAGTGTAGGCTCTCTATTTCCAGATTATTTATACTTCTAGTATATATAGGGCTAGTCAGCAACCTAGTCCTACCTTGATCTCCCATTAACACTGACTGCAGGAGGGAAGCTGCAGGTAGATTATCTCTATGTAGATGCTTTACCTTCATGAACATGTTAAATCCCGTTTTAAGTAGATTCCAAGGCCCGAAGATGCATTCAATATCGCCAGCATCTGGTCACAACTGGTTCAGTATCTCCTCTGCTTCAGCAGTGGCTTATAGGATGCCTGAAAGGTAAAATGTTACAGCATAAGTGAAAGATATGTGTCCAATTGATCTACTGGAATAACCATCCACAAATTAAAATTTTGGGGGGAGGTAGGGGAAGAGGGCAGGAAAGAGAAGTCAACAATTTCCCAAGCCAGATAGAAAGCAACCATTTTAGCTTCTATAATCTTGAAGAATAAAATATAATAGTTTAATACTTACCTGAAGGCAGTCTCAATCTTTGACAGCAGCCCTTGGTATCCTGCTCAAGAGGGCCTGAATGGATCTCTCTATCCAGTAATTTATTTACTGATTTACCTAACCCTCCATTGACTCATTCATTATCTATGTATAACTTAATGCAGCTATTCATTCTCTTCTGCCTATAAATATCTTTTCTACCTATAAATCTCTTTTCTTCTTCTAAATCACTTTTTTTTACCTATATATCTCTTTTCTACTTATGTATCGCTTTTTTTCATATAAATCTCTTTTCTAACTATAAATCGCTTTTCTTCCTATAAATATCTTTTCTACCTATAAACTTTTCTACTATAAATCTATCTTTTCACTTATCTACCCATCATTATCTATTTAACTATGCATCAAGTGTATCCATTCGATTTATTTGTTTCTCCTTTCTATCCCATCTATCTATCACCAGTTATCTATGTATCTAGTTTATTAGTCTATTTGTCCACTCATCCATCCTTCTATTCACATTTCCTTCACCCTTTGCAGTCAGGATCCAACTGGGTTATTGGGGAGAGAACATCACCTTTAAGTCAGAAAACCTTGGGTGTTCTCAGGCGTGTCACAATGGGCATGACACAATGAGGTCTCCATGGAGAAGGTAAGCAAAGCAAATGCTCATCAGATGAGGATAGTGCTCAGCCTGTATGTGGAGTTTTTTCTTTTAAAAATTGCTTTAGGAAAGCTTTTTATTTACAAAACATATGAAGGAGTAAGTTTTTAACACTGACCCTTGCAAAACCTTCTCTTCCAACTTTTCCCCTCCTTCCTTCCACCCCTTCCCCTAGATGACAGGTAATTACATGTTAAATATGTGAAAATATATGCTTAATCCAATGTATGTAAAAATATTTATCCAATTATCTTGGTTATGCATAGATTTTCTTCCTAGTTCTTTTTGTAGACATCATTTTCCCCAATAGAATATAAACTTTGAGGGCAAGACCATTTCGTTTTTATCTTTATGTCTCCAGGGTCTAGTGTAATATAGGACCACTAGTTAATATGTAATATAGGTTTGCTCCTTGTTTAGTTGTGCTTTGCTGATTGAGTAGTCTAAGGAAAATGGATGAGGTGGGCTACCAGATGAATGATACGTTCATAAAAGACACAGGGACCAGAAACTGGGGACATGAATAGAAGCAGACAGCGGGAAAGGGAGCTAAGCCCACATATTGCTCTTGGGATGGAGCCTAGGGTTTGGCTGAAAAGCAGAAGGAGCTAGGGCCACGGTTAAAAACCCAGACAGCTTCATTGAATAAATACATAAAACCAAAGAGTTGGTTTTATGAAAAAGCCAATAAAATAGATAAACCTTTGGTAAATTTGATCAGAAAAAAGAAAGAAGAAAATCAAATTGTTAGTCTTACAAATGAAAAGGGGGATCTTTCCACCAATGAAGAGGAAATTAAAGAAATAATGAGTTACTTTGCCCAACTTTATGCCAATAAATTTGATAACTTAAGTGAAATGGATGACTTCCTCCAAAAATATAGGCTCCCTAGATTAACAGAGGAGGAGACAAATTGCTTACATAGTCCCATTTCAGAAAAAGAAATAGAACAAGCTTTTAATCAACTCCCCAGGAACAAATCCCCAGGACCAGATGGATTCACATGTGAATTCTACCAAACATTTAAAGAACAATTATGCCCAATGTTATATAAATTATTTGAAAAAATAGGGGATGAAGGAGTCCTACCAAACTCCTTTTATAACACAGACATAGTACTGATACCTAAACCAGGTCGATCAAAAACTGAGAAAGAAAATGATAGACCAATTTCCTTAATGAATATTGATGCTAAAATCTTAAATAAGATATTAACAAAAAGACTTCAGAAAATCATCTCCAGGATAATAAACTATGATCAAGTAGGATTTATTCCAGGAATGCAGGGCCAGTTTAATATTAAAAAACTATTAATATAATTGACCATATTAATAATCAAATTATTAAAACCATATGATCATCTCAATAGATGCAGAAAAAGCTTTTGATAAAATCCAACATCCATTCCTACTAAAAACTCTTGAGAGTATAGGAATAAATGGACTATTCCTTAGAATAATCAGGAGCATATATTTAAGACCATCAGTAAGCATAATATGCAATAGAAATAAACTGCAACCTTTCCCAGTAAGATCAGGAGTGAAACACCTTGCCCACTATCACCATTACTATTCAATATAGTACTAGAAACGCTAGCCTCGGCAATAAGAGCCGAGAAAGAGATTCAAGGAATTAGAGTAGGAAATGAGGAAATCAAACTATCACTTTTTGCAGATGACATGATGGTATACTTAGAGAACCCCAAAGACTCTGCTAAAAAGCTACTAGAAATAATTCAAAATTTCAGCAAAGTGGCAGGATACAAAATAAATCCACATAAATCCTCAGCATTTTTATATATCACCAACAAAATACAACAGCAAGAGATACAAAGAGAAATTCCATTCCAAACAAATTTTGAGAGTATAAAGTATTTGGGAATCCATCTACCAAAGAAACGTCAGGAATTATATGAGAAAAATTACAAAACACTTGCCACAAAAATAAAGTCAGATTTAAATAACTGGAAAGACATTCAGTGCTCTTGGATAGGCTGAGCGAATATAATAAAGATGACAATACTCCCCAAACTAATCTATTTCTTTAGTGCTATACTAATCAGACTCCCAAGAAACTATTTCAATGACCTAGAAAAAATAACAACAAAATTCATATGGAAGAATAAAAGGTCGAGAATTGCAAGGGAACTAATGAAAAAAAAAGTCAGAGGAAGGTGTTCTAAGTGTACCTGATCTTAAGCTATATTATATAGCAGCAGTCACCAAAATCATTTGGTATTGGCTAAGAAATACACTGGTAGATCAGTGGAACAGATCAGATACAAAGGACAAAAAAGGGTACATCTATAACAATCTAATCTTTGACAAACCCAAAGACACCAACATTAAGGGATAAATATTCATTATTTGGAAAAAACTTTTGGGAAAACTGGAAATTAATATGGCAGAAATTAGATATGGATCCACACTTAACACCATATACCAAGATAAGATCAAAATGGGTCCATGATTTAGGCATAAAGAGTGAGATAATAAATAGATTAGAGGAACAGAGGATAGTCTACTTCTCAGACCTGTGGAGGAGGAAGGAATTTATGACCAGAGGAGAACTAGAGATCATTATTGATCACAAAATAGAAGATTTTGATTACATCAAACTAAAAAGTTTCTGTACTAACAATACTAATGCAAACAAGATTAGAAGGGAAGTAACAAATTGGGAAAACATTTTTAAAAGCAAAGGTTCTGACAAAGGTCTCATTTCCAAAATATACAGAGAATTGACTTTAATTTATAAGAAACCGAACCATTCTCCAATTGATAAATGGTCAAAGGATATGCACAGCCAATTCTCAGTTGAAGAAATTGAAACTATATCCACTCATATGAAAGAGTGTTCCAAATCACTACTGATCAGAGAAATGCAAATTAAGACAACTCTGAGATACCACTACACACCTTTCAGATTGGCTAAGATGACAGGAACAAATAATCATGAATGTTGGAGGGGATATGGGAAAACTGGGACACTAATACATTGCTGGTGGAGTTGTGAAAGAATCCAGCCATTCTGGAGAGCAATTTTGAACTATGCCCAAATAGTTATCAAAATGTGCATACCCTTTGACCCAGCAGTACTACTACTGGGCTTATATCCCAAACAAATACTAAAGAGAGGAAAGAGACATGTATGTGCCAAAATGTTTGTGGCAGCTCTTTTTGTTGTAGCTAGAAACTGGACGATGAATGGATGTCCATCAGTTGGAGAATGGTTGGTTAAATTATGGTATATGAAGGTTATGGAATATTATTGCTCTGTAAGAAATGACCAGCAGGAGGAATACAGAGAGGCTTGGAGAGACTTACATCAACTGATGCTGAGTGAAATGAGCAGAACCAGAAGATTGCTGTACACTTCAACAATACTGTATGAAGATGTATTCTGATGGAAGTGGAAATCTTCAACATAAAGAAGATCCAACTCACTTCCAGTTGATCAATAATGGACAGAGGTAGCTACACCCAGAGAAGGAACACTGGGAAGTGAATGTAAATTTTTTTTAATTTAATTTTTATTTTATTTTATAATTATAACTTTTTTTTGACAGTACATATGCATGGGTAATTTTTTACAACATTATCCCTTGCACTTACTTCTATTCAGATTTTTTCCCTTCCTCCTCCAACCCCCTCCTCCAGATGGCAGACAGTCTTATACATGTTAAATATATTACAGTATATTCTAGATACAATATATGTGTGTAGACCCGAATTTTTTGTTGCACAGGAAGAATTGAATTCAGAAGGTAAAAATAACAGTTTACACCCATTTCCCAATGTTCCTTTTCTGGATGTAGCTGATTCTGTCCATCATTAATCAAGTGGAATTGGATTGGCTCTTCTCTATGTTGAAGATACCCACTTCCATCAGCATACATCCTCATACAATATCATTGTTGAATTGTATAATGATCTTCTGGTTCTGCTCGTTTCACTTAGCAGCAGTTGATGTAAGTCTCTCCAAGCCTCTCTGTATTTCTCCTTGTTGGTCATTTCTTATAGAACAATAATATTCCATAACCTTCATATACCATAATTTACCCAACCATTCTCCAAATGATGGACATCCATTCATCTTCCAGCTTCTAGCCACTATGAAAAGGGCTGCCACAAACATTTTGGCACATACAGGTCCCTTTCCCTTCTTTAATATTTCCTTGGGATATAAGCCCAGTAGTAGTATGGCTGGGTCAAAGGGTATGCACATTTTGATAACTTTTTGGGCATAGTTCCAAATTGCTCTCCAGAATGGCTGGATTCTTTCACAACTCCACCAACAATGCATCAGTGTCCCAGTTTTCCCACATCCCCTCCAACATTCATCATTATTTGTTCCTGTCATCTTAGCCAATCTGACAGGTGTGTAATGATACCTTAGAGTTGTCTTAATTTGCATTTCTCTGATCAATAGTGATTTGGAACATTCTTTCATATGAGTGGAAATAGTTTTAATTTCATCTTCTGAAAATTGTCTGTTCATATCCTTTGACCATTTATCAATTGGAGAATGGCTTGATTTCTCATAAATTAAAGTCAATTCTCTGTATATTTTGGAGATGAGGCCTTTATCAGAACCTTTAACTGTAAAAATGTTTTCCCAATTTGTTACTTCCCTTCTAATCTTGTTTGCATTAGTTTTGTTTGTGCAGAAACTTTTTAATTTGGTGTAATCAAAATTTTCTATTTTGTGATGAATAATGGTCTCTAGTTCTTCCTTGGACACAAAGTCCTTCCTCCTCCACAAGTCTGAGAGGTAAACCATCCCATGTTTCTCAAATTTATTTATGATTTCGTTCTTTATGCCTAAATCTTGGACCCATTTGGATCTAATCTTAGTATGTGGTGTTAAATGTGGGTCCACGTCTAGTTTCTGCCATACTACTTTCCAGTTTTCCCAGAAGTTTTTGTCAAATAATGAATTCTTATCCCAAAATTTGGGATCTTTGGGTTTGTCAAAGATTAGATTGCTATTTTTATTCACTATCTTGCCCTGTGAACCTAACCTATGCCATTGATCAACTAGTCTATTTCTTAGCAAATACCAAATGGTTTTGGTGACTGTTGCTTTATAAGATAGCTTTAAATTAGGTACACTTAGACCACCTTCCTCTCACTTTTTTTTTTCATTAGTTCCCTTGCAATTCTCGACCTTTTATTCTTCCATATGAATTTTGTTGTTATTTTCTCTAGATCATTAAAATAGTTTCTTGGGAGTCTGATTGGTATAGCACTAAATAAATAGATTAGTTTAGGGAGTATTGTCATTTTGATTATATTCGCTCGGCCTATCCAAGAGCACTGAATGTTTTTCCAATTATTTAAATCTGACTTTATTTTTGTGGCAAGTGTTTTGTAATTTTGCTCATATAATTCCTGACTCTCATTTGGTAGATATATTCCCAAATATTTTATACTATCAACCATTATTTTGAATGGAATTTCTCTTTGTATCTCTTGCTGTTGGATTGTGTTGGTAATGTATAAAAATGCTGAGGATTTAGGTGGATTTATTTTGTATCTTGAAAATTTGCTAAAGTTCTGAATTTATTCTAATAGCTTTTTAGCAGAGTCTTTGGGGTTCTCTAAGTATACCATCATGTCACCTGCAAAGAGTGATAGTTTGATTTCCTCATTACCTATTCTAATTCCTTGAATCTCTTTCTAGGTTCTTATTGCTGAGGCTAGAGTTTCTAGTACTATATTGAATAGTAATGGTGATAGTGGGCAAGGTTGTTTCACTCCTGATCTTACAGGGAAAGGTTCTAGTTTATCACCATTACATATGATGTTTACTGAAAGTTTTAAATATATGCTCCTTATTATTTTAAGGAATAGCCCATTTATTCCTATACTCTCAAGCATTTTTAGTAGGAATGGATGTTAGATTTTATCAAATGCTTTTTCTGCATATATTGAGATGATCATATGGTTTTTATTAATTTGATTATTAATATGGTGTGAATGTAAATTGTTAGCACAAATGTCTGTCTGCCCAGGTTACATGTACCTTCGGAATCTAATGCTTATTGTGCAATAAGAAAATGGTATTTACACACATGTATTGTATCTAGGTTATATTGTAACACATTTAAAATGTATGGGATTGCCTGTCATGGGGGGAGGGAGTAGAGGCAGGGGGGATAATTTGGAAAAATGAATACAAGGGATAATATTATAAAAAATATATATTAAAAAAAAAAAAAAAAAAAAAAAAAAAAGGACTTCCCTGAAGCTGAAGTCTCTCCTGGAACAACATCTTCCTTTCTTGGAAAGTAAATTGTTGCCTATCTGTCTGTGTGAATGCTTGGTGATTTCTTCTTGAAGGGAACTACAGACTACTATGTACTATGGG
This sequence comes from Sminthopsis crassicaudata, assembly GCF_048593235.1. NCBI lineage: Eukaryota > Metazoa > Chordata > Mammalia > Dasyuromorphia > Dasyuridae > Sminthopsis > Sminthopsis crassicaudata. Next base: position 187,528,432 of record NC_133619.1, read on the forward strand.
TTTGCATATGTATCTTCAGTGCCCACATGAATGCGTGGAAAAGAGCAGGTGCTATAATGTTTTCTTTGATAAAATGCTTTCTAACCAATTATGTCATGCCCCAATCCTCTCCATCCCCCAATACCCTAAAACACACACAGCATCACCACCAATTAAAAAAACAACACAATCCTCTAGTCATTTCTTAAATCATCAGAATGTCTTTCCCTGAGCAGGAGCAGGAGGACAAACTAAAACCACAACCCCCAGGGATCACGGGGGTGGGGGGAGGGGTAAAGCACAATCTCTATACTTAGTCCTATCTCATTATCTATCCTATGAATCCTCCTCCTTTCAAGATTTCTCTCTTTTCTAAACAGTCCCATCACCTTTAGGTCCTTTCCCACTTAAGGACTAGGCCAGCAGCTAGTAGCTAGCACCTAGAAGCTAACAAGTAGCACCGAATTAGAGAGCTACTCAGACGGAGAACCCCATCTCCCAGGAACAGCTCCACACACGGTTGCTTCTGTTACACTCACTGCCGGCTTAGCCCAGATACTGAAGCAAGCCCCGGAACAAGGTTGGATACATTGTAACTCCAGCAGCTGCCTCCAACCATTTTGTGAACCGACTATCCACTCTCTACAAACAGAAGGGGAGAGATTCGGGAGGGGCGGAGGGAGCAGGGAGGGAAGGAGGATGCAGTTTGGTGAGCAAAATTTAGCAGGAGAATAGTTAAATGCTGAGTAATTTCCCCTGCAGTGTAAATACGGAGCTGGGTGGATTCTGCCAACTGCACAGTATTTTTATCCTATTTAATAAACAACGATGACTAGCTGCGGGTGTTACGGGGTTCCGTGGCTTTTCGCGGCACAACTCTCTCTAGACTACGACAAAGAAGAGCTTTTTGACCTTTTATCCGGAGAGATTCCCAAAGGGCATCACCCAGCACTTGCAGAGCCACTGAGCTTTGCCAGCCTCTTCGGCTCGACTTCCACTCAACACACACAATTAGCACTCTTTTACACACACACACACACACACACACACACACACACACACACACACACACACACACACTCTTAAGGGGCGATGAGGGTCGGGAGGAGATGCTGAGGAGGAAAAAGAAGAACGTGAGGCCACAGTGGGAGTCCTCTGTGGCCACCAGATTCGCTAAAAAAAGAGGGCTTCCAGGTAATATAAGAAAAGCCTCCATCTAATCCCTTCCGGCCTTCAATGATCCCCATTTCGCGTCTCTCTCTCCTAGCTACAATTTGCACCCAGCTCCACCACCCTCAGAATGCAGACGCGCCTCCCATCTCCTCCCCCCCCCCCCCCCGCTTCATGTCTCAAGTTCATGGTTAACTCCACATAGGTTGCATTCTTCCCCACAGGGCCTAAAACGGTCTCGGACGGTTTCGGCTGAAGTTTGCTCGCAGATTACTTCCAAAGAGAGCAAAAACCGCCGAGCCTCCAGGAAAGCCGGGAGGGAGGAGAAAAGGGGTTTGGAGAGGGAAGGGGAAGAAGAGCAGGTAGAGCCAGGTGTGTAAAGGAAGGTTTAGAAAACTGGAAAAGCACCCTCCCGGCTAAAAGCGTCTGCACCCAAGAAACGTGCGCACTCGAGACACACACACACACACACACACACACACACACACACACACACACACACACACACACACACACAGAATGCAGTGTGTAGGCAACCACAGCTCCACCACCGCCTGCATCAGCACTGCCACTCACTTCTCCCATTCCTCCCTCCCTCCCTCCCTGTTCCCCGCCCAGAAGGACTCCCTACACCGGAGGGGAAACAAGAACCTCGTCCACCGCTCTCCCCCACCTCCCCCCCACACCAGTGCCCAGCAATGAATGAATGGGGGCTCTCCATCCATCCCCGCCAGCACACACTTACAGGCTACGTAGGCGACAAAGGCGATGGCCACTAGCAGCTTCATCCTCCTCGGGTTGACCGCAGTCAGCAGACGTAACAGCGGCACCTTGCTCACCATCCCTGGGAGCAGCGCGAGCCCAGGACCCTGCCGCGCGCGCGGGGACCCGCCTGCTGCCCAATACGCGAAAAACCTGGGAAGGCTCATGTGAACTGATGCAAAGTAAAGAGAGCAGAATCAGATCATTGTACACAGTAATAGCAATGGTATATGGTGATCAGCTGTGAATGACAGCTCTTCTCACCAGTACGATGATCCAAGATAGCATTTTCATTATGGGTCCTTTGGAACTCTCTGCCTCCAGAGAGAGAACTGATGAGCTCTGAATGCGAATTGAAGCAGATTTTTTTTCCTGCCGGCCTCCTTTCCCCCACTCAGAAAAGGCTTATTAGGGTAGGAAACTACACTCTAAGTCAGCCTGCACCATGCTCGCGGCAGGGCGGCAGCGGCCCGAGTAAACTCCTCCCTCTGCCTCCCAGCCTCGGAAGCTCCGCCCCTCGGCCCCAGAGGCTTCCTGCCCATAGACACCAATACACAGGCGCAATGTTAGCTCCTCCCTCTCCTTTACTTCCCTCTCTCGCCATTGCTAGCAGGCACAGGAACTATCTCTTCCCCCCGCCCCTCCGGTCATCAAAGAATGTTGGGGGCAGGTTGGGTAGAACTTCAACTGGTGCACGCATGCGTAGAATAGCGTTTCTAGACCACGCCTTCTCATCTGTCTGGCTTTTATCTTTTTCACCATCCTGCGGGCTCTCTCTGGCAAGCTTAACTTTTGATTTATTTCGGGAAAAATGTTTGAGCACTCATGCTTGCTTTTCTTATCTTTGCCTAGCCCCTTCTCTCTGCAATTAATTTATTTTTATCCCTAAAGCGCATTGAGAACGTCTCAGGAAAGTTTTTATTTTTCTATTTCATTTTCCAATTGCTTTCTAGCATCAAAGCATCAAAATGATAAAACCGAGCCTGGCACTAAGGAATCTAATCCCCCCTTCAATAAAGGAAACCTTTGTCAGGGACACAGAACGTGATTTATATTTGTGGTGTTGTTGCATCTTCCGAACCGCCAAAATAAGAACTGATGCTCTGGCAAAAGAGGCAGTGGGTGCACAATCACAGCAGGAATTTCTCCAAGTACTTTTGTGGAGTCTCGAGCCTTCTTGAGTAGTGACCCCCCTGTTGCTGGAAAATGTTCAAGAAAAGTTGCTGGAATCATTCAAAACCTGTGTATATGAGTTCCCCTTAACCCTTTATCGATAGTATAAATACTGAAGATTTCAAGTACACAGATAGAGGCTATGCCAAGGGACCTTTGAGAATGTCAGACTGTTCCTGAATAATGTCAATCCACCTTCTGCTAATTCATGTTTGCAACTCAAGCAATTCAACTTCTGTTCACTCCCAGTTAGAACTCAGACACTTATAATCACTCACTTACGGTAGTTGGAATGGGCAGAAATAAGCCCAGGGTTCTCAAACTATGGTATGAGGGCCAGATGCAGCCGTTGAGGACGTTTATGCGATGTGCGGGCTATGGTAAATGGGCTGAGGGCGGAGACAGAGTGGGAGCTTTTGTTTTTATAGTCCGGTCCTCCCAACAGTCTGAGGGACAGTGAATTGGCCCCTATTCAAAAAGTTTGAGGACCACAGTACATTCACTTCTGCTTCCCCTTGGCTTCTAGACTTGTGAAAACTAGTTGCTCCATTCTCCAGGATATCTCTTCCTGGAAGTTCTGTTGCTCCAAACATTCACATAGAGGAGGGAGAGAAGGAGCATAACTAAGAGAAAGAGAAAGATAAAAGAAGGAAGTGATATGGAAGGTAAGAAAATAAATTACTGACTTTCTTTTGTGCTCGGTAAACTACCTGAAGAAACTTCAAACATATTATCTGTAACATGACTTTTGAAGGACAACACTCATGGAATAGATTAGTAGAGAGAGAAAAGAATAAGTATTTATTAAAAGTTTATCATATGAATATTTTTGTTTTGTAATAACCAACAGGTTGATTTCAGAAAGGCCTGGAGAGACTTACACGAAGTGATGCTGAGTGAAATGAGCAGAACCAAGAGATCGTTATACACTTCAACAATGACACTGTATGATGTTCAATTCTGATGGGCGTGACTCTCTTCAACAATGAGATGAACCAAATCAGTTCCAATAGAGCAGTAATGAACTGAACCAGCTACACCCAGTAAAAGAACTCTGGGAGATGACTATGAACCACTCACTACATAGAATTCCAAATCCCTCTATTTTTGTCCGCCTGCATTTTTTATTTCATTCACAGGCTAATTGTACACTATTTCAAAGTCTGATTCTTTTTGTACAGCAAAACAACTGTTTAGACATGTATACATATATTGTATTTAATTTATACTTTAACATATTGAACATGTATTAGTCAACCTGCCATCTTGGGGGGGAGGGGAAGGAGGGAAAAATTGGAATAAAAGGTTTGGCAATTGTCAATGCTGTAAAATTACCCATGCATATTTCTGACAAATAAAAACTATTTTTTAAAAAAAAGTTTATCATATGTCAAGCATTGTGCTAATAGCTTTGCAAGCATTCATTTGATTTTTACAAGAACCTTTGGAAGCAGTTACTATTATCCCCATTTCATAGTTGAGTTAACTGAGGCAGAGGTTAAGGGACTTATCCAAGGTCACAGCAATATGTAAGGTGGGATTTGAACTCTGGTTTTCTATATGTCTCCTTGTGTTTTACTTTTTAAATTTTTTATTTGTTGTGAGAGAGATGAAAATGTATTGGTTATTGCAAAAACATTTTTCCTACGGGCAGCTAGGTGGCGCAGTGGATAGAGCACCAGCCTTGAATTCAGGAGGACCCTGAGTTCAAATTTGGTCTCAGACACTTAATACTTCCTAGCTGTGTGACCCTGGGCGAGTCACTTAACCCCAGCCTAAAAAAACAAACAAACGTTTTTCCTTAAAACATTAAAAATATCTGATTAAAAAAAAGACAAATATTGAATGTTTACAATCCTTTGTTATGAGAACAGAATTTGTTGTTGAGATAGATTTTTTAATTTGTGAATCTGGAATAAAGGTAAAATAAAGAATTAAAACAGATTTTGAGATTTTTCAGCACTGATTATAGGATGGAAAATGCTGTACAAAATTAGTGAATGTATTTTGAAGGCAATCATGTTTTGCATAAAATCAAGGGTGTAGTGTAGTTTGTTTCATTGTTAAGGTAATAACTCAAGAAATCAGGAAGATTTTCTGATTTGAAACATGAAAAGATCATCAGTTTGATCTTTGGCATCTGTTCTTCCTACAGAAAAATTTACAATGAGGGGAAAAACAAATGTCCTTGGAACCATTACTCAAGAAGCTATCAAATAGCCTGAAGATCTAAAATCATAGAATTTCAGATCTAGGAGAGACCGTGAAAACATTTAGTCTAACTAACTTAGTAAGTTTCCTCAGAACTAACACAACTTCCTCAAAAAAAAAAAAACCCTTTAAATTCTATAACCTTGAAGAAATTCTTCAAATATCTTTTAATTTTTTTTTTTTTTTTTAGTATAAGTGTCTGGAATTAAAATAATGTCATATGACATTATTTCATATTAAATATAGTTGTATGGGATTGTAGATTATGTTTGCCTATTTGATTTTTGGATACTTTAGACAGCTTTATACTGTGTAGCATACAGGCACATAATTTTAAGCCATCAATTAGCAAAAATATATCAAGCTCCTATCATATGCCAGGCACTAAGCGAGACACCTCTGACCTTAAGGAGTTTACATACATAGCTTCTATTTAAGAAGGTTAAGATTTCCAAAATGCACAATAGTGGATGTCTGAGGGAAATTTGAGAGTCTGTGTGTATGTAGGATTGGGAATGATTGATGGAGAATTGTTTTAAGAAGAGGAAAGAGGTATGGTGTTCAAAAGAAGCAGATGAACAATATATCTTGAGAGATAGAGACATGTGGAATGCAGTTGGTATCCCTGCTTTGGTTTCTCTCCAGCACTAATATCCAGAAAGACTTGGAGAACTGAAGATTCAATTGCAGGAGATGTAACCCCTGTGGTGCAGGTTCAATATAGTGTGAGATAGTCTCCTATCCTCTTATTTCCAGGGACATCTAAAGGGAAGACTGCTCATCTCTTCTGCAGCTAAGCAGGAAGTCTACTTCTTGCCATCAGAAAATCACTGATTGCCCTAAATCCAAGAGCCTAGGTGCATCATCACTCTAGTGAAATAGAACTTCTTTTCTTCACTGTTCTTTGATTTCTGGTCCTAATTTTATTTTTTTTCACCATGGACTAGTGGTGGTGCAGTGCAGACAGTGAAGAAATTGGAATCAGTAAGATCCTTGACTTAGAATCCTCAATTACAAGTTTTGTGTTTATGGACTAATCATTTAATATCTCTCCCAGCCTCGATTTCCTCATCTGTAAAATAAAGATAATAACATCATCTACCTCAATATTGTTGTGAAAATCAAATGCATTAACACACGTAAAGTGCTTTTTTTTTTTATCTGAACTGATCACTTCTTTTTTTGAATTTTTAAATCACATCTTTTTTATTTTTCTGAGAAGATCAGGTTATTTGGTAGTACAATAGTAATTGTTTTCTCAGCAGAACAGTTGAGAACCCTGATGGCATAATCTTTTTCTTCTTAGCCTCATATATGTTGTTTTGGATATTTTGCTTGAGAAGGGACTTGTACATTTTAATTCTAAATTTAGAATTTTTTAAAATGTGTTTTCCCTATAATGAGTATAGTTGTTAGTTTTTTTTTTAATTGATAATTTTATTTCATTTTCTAGTTATATACTGGAATTATAATTGCTGGAAACACTCAGAAACTAGGCATAGACCAACATCTCACATGCTATGTCAAGGTAAGGTCAAAATGGGTTTATGATTTATATATGAGTGATATTATAAACAAATTAGGAAAACAATGAATAGTTTATCTGTCAGATTTTTGGAGAAGAGAATAATTTATGACCAAACAAGAATTAGGGAACATTATGAAATACAAAATAGATAATTTTGATTTCATTAAATTAAACAGGGTTTGCACAAACAAAACCTATGCAGCTAAGGTTAGAAAGGATGCAAAAGCTGGGAAACACTTTTTACAGCTAGTGTTTCTGATTAAGATCTCATTTCTAAAATATATCGAGAACCGAGTCAAATTTATAAGAATACAAGTAATTCCCCAACTGATAAATGATCAAAGGATATGATCAGACAATTTTAAGATAAAAAAATTAAAGGTATCTATAGCCATAAGAAAAAAAATGCTCTAATTCAGTATTGATTAGGGAAATACGAATTAAAACAACTCTGAGGTAGTACCTCATACCTCTCAGATTGACTAAAATGACAAGAAAAGATAATAATAAATGTTGTAGGAGGTGTGAGAAAACTGGACTCTCATGCATTGTTGGTAGAGTTGTGAACTGATCCAGCTATTCTGGAGAGCAATTTGGTTCTCAAAGGGCTATCAAACTGTGTACATCCTTTCAGTAATGCCACCATTGGATCCATATCTCAAAGAGATCACAAAATAGGAAAAAGGACCCACATGTGCAAAAATGTTTGTTGCAGTTATTTTTGTGTGGTGGCAAAGAATTAGAAAATGAATGGATGCCCATTATTTAGGGAATAGCTAAATAAGTTATAATATAATATTTTTGTTCTATAAGAAATAAGAAATGATAAACAGAAAAATCTGGGAAGATTTACATGAACTGATGCTGAGTGAAATGAGCAAAATCAGGAAAACATACACAGCAATAACAAGATTATATGATGATTAACTATCATAGACTTAACTCTTCTTAGCAATTCAGTGTGCCAATGCAATTTCAAAAAAACTTTGGATGGAAAATGCCATCTACATGTAGAGAGAACTATGGAGACTGAATGTGGAGACTGAAACATACTGTTTTCACTTTTTTCTTCTTCTTTTTTTCTTTCTCATGCTTTTTTCTCTTTTGTTCTGACCTTTTTTCCCCATCATGACTCATATCGAATTATGTTAAAATAATGAATGTACACGTATAGTTTAAAAATCCAAAATATTGGCTATTTTATTTTATTTTATGGTTGCAATTACATTCCCCACAAATACTCCAGGAAACTTTATTTCCAATTTTATTTTATTTATTTTGTGGAGATGTGAAGTTTTTTCACAGGCAAATTTGGTATTCCATCTATCTGCTACTGATATGAAACATTATTATATGATATGTCTTGCTGAATTTTCTTAATATGCTTTGTGTTTGTAAACAAGTTCTGAATACTTGTTTTATGCAAGATTTTTGCTATGTCAACACAGAAACTATTAATAATTTTTATAAGTTTGACTTAATGCCTGCTGCTTTGATATTGTATGAGTAGTAGTTTGGTATTTATACTTATATATTAATTATATAATCATTGGCTTGCAATAGAGCAAGCAATTTTATCTCTCAAGTTAATATTTGAGATATTGATGATGTCACAAGATCAGTCTCAAAATTTGAGAGTTAAAGCAACAGAATTGGAATAGAAATAATTGACAATATAATACTAAAATGCATAGTTAAAACTTTCAATAAGGAGATAAGAGTTTTAAAACTTGACATTTAAGAGACTTACAAATTAGCTAATCTATTGAAAGTTAACCCATACAAAGCTGTTGAGAGATTAGACAATATTCCATTTATAAAATAACCCTAGAGCATGCAGGAGATCCTAACAAGGCTACTCACTAAAACCCTTTCTTAGTTTGTGGGACATTCTAATAATCAAGAAATGATGAAAACTTATTTCAACAGGTAGTGAACAAAACTAACAACATATGAGTGATGTTTTCCATGGAGAATTTGTGTATAACACATTTAATTGCGCTAAACCTAAAACCAACTTCTTGCCTAGAATTGCCCCTGTAGAGATTCCTAATGAAAAGTTGCGATCCATAGAGCACAAGAATACTGATAGCCAACCTGACCCTATCTTAAGTTTAGGTGAAGAGAAGCAAATACTGATACTGATGATCAGTCCAAATTATCTACTATCATAAATATAGGAGCAGAGAAGTGAGCAAGTAATTTAGAAAACAGACCCAAAAATTAGTTACTAGACTAACTAAAGATGAGATTAAAAGGAAAATCATTAACTGGAGAATCTATGCAGCAATTTCTCCGATAAACATCTCATTTGTAAGAAGAAGAGCCATTCCCTAAATAAAATATGGCTTAAAGATATGGTCAAATAGTTCTCAAGTGAAGAAAACAATGCAATTTGTAGCCTATGAAAAAAAATGCTCCAAATCACCATTAAATAGAGAAATGAAATTAAAGTCATTCTGAGAGTCTGTCTCATATTCATCAGAGCAACAAAAAAGGGAGAGAAAAGGAAAATGTTAAATGTTACAAGGGTTATGAGAAAATAGGAACATCTATACAATATTGACAGACCTTTAAATGGATATAACAATTCTAGAAAGCAGTTTGGCTTTATATATAAATAGTTACTAAAAAGTGAATGCCATTTGCCCCAACTATAACACTCGAGATTTAAAAAACAGGAAAAGATACTTTTTGTACCAAAAATACTCATAGGAGCTGTTTTTGTGAGAGTAAAAATTGGAAACAGAAAGAGATCTATCAAGTGATGAAAGATTGAGCAAATTTATATATGTGAAAGTGATGGAAAACTATTTTAGTGTAAAGAAATAATGAAAAAAAAGATGATTTTGAAAAGATGTAAAAAATATAACTGATGCAGAATGAAGTGAGAACCAGAAATTAATATATACAATCACATCAATATTATAAAACTACAATTCTGAGAACTGTGATAAACTAAAGAAAAAGTACAAGGACAAACCAGAATAATTTATAGAATAAGACTGTAAAAGCAAACAACTTTGAAAGCTATAAGTCATGATCAACATAATGATCATTCATGACTCCTGAGAAATGACAATGAAATATGCCAACTATTATAAATAACTAATGGATTTAATATGTAGTAAGAGACATCCATATGTCTCTTATATATATGTACATATATATTCTTTAAAAATTTTTAAATTTCTTATTCAGGACCTAAGCATCAAAAATATTACTTTTCTTTCTAAATATGCAGAACACAAAAAATTATATATGAAACTGTGATCTCCATGTTATACAATATACTTAAAAATTACATGATTACATTTTATAAATTAGTCTCTTTTTTAAAAAAAATTAATAGTATTTCATTTTCTCCCAACTACACATTAAGATAATTTTTAGCATTCATTTTTACAAGAGTTTGACTTCCCAATTTCTCTTAATAGAAAAAAAATGGAAAAATATGGTGTATTCCAGAAGTGAAATGTTGCATGAACTTTTAGATGAAGTCACTGTATTCCAATTTTACTTAACTTTTACTTTGATGTATGATGTGTTTGTAACATAAATATGAAATACATCAATGAAATTGAAATTTTTTAGAATAGTTGCATGCTTATCTAGAAGACAATACTAGATATTGCCCAAATGTTTATCTTGTTCTAATTGAATGTTTTTTGCTACACATGATAATTACTGCATGTTTCAGTATCCTTTGTTTTATTATGTTCATTTACTTATGTACCTGTGTTATGTGTATAATAGAATTATAAATATTTTCTAATTGTTTTGTTCTTTTGTATTTGCATATATGCTATAATTAATGTTAGTCAATTTTATAGATCTGTTGATAATATTACTATAGCCAACTAATTTTGCTTTGTCAGTCTTGCTTAGCTTTATTGCTTTGCTGTTTATGATTATTCCCTTTGCCAAGAAATGTTTATTAAAGTGCTTACTAAATGCGAGAAACTGTGCTAAGTGTTGAGCTTGGTGAGACATTGAAGACACCAAAGTCATCCACTGCATCTTGAGTTATCACCAGGTATTTTGACTCTGTCCTGCTTCACTACAGTGGTATCTTTAGAAGAAAGAGTGATAATGATGTCTTGGTGCATTTGGTCTGCTTCATTTAAATCCAATTTATGCATAAATCAAAAAAATAAAAAGGCATGTACTTCTAAAATATACATATGCTTTATGTCCTACATGTAACTTAGGCATCTTGTCACTGAACTGTCTGTCTTATTATAGTAATGTTTTTCATGGTGCCATGGCTATGTCAAGTAATAGTAATAAACATGTTTTCTTTATTTTCAAAGGTTTTCTAGGTTGGTCGCCTGGCATGCCAGGAAAATCACCCTTATTAAACCACAAAGTGTTAATGTTATATTTATGCTGTATGGTTATTGTTTCCAATCAAATCATTCCCCACCTTATTTTTGCAAGAGAATGCAAATTTCTGGCATTGCTGAAGAATGTAGTTCTGTTTAAAGAGACTCAGAGTCCCCAAATGTACAGCAATGGATATTTGATTTAAAAAACCCAAAGTAAAGTAAAGTAAATTCTAGAAGTTAAGCATTGGTATACATGACTAGAATTGGTTCATGGAAAATTTGGGGGAAAGGAGAGAAAGAGAAAAAGAATTCAAAGAGTGCCAGAAATGTTTTCCCTCGTGGGAGAAAAATGGGTGGACAGATTTCCTCCCCAGCATCTATATACAATGGGCCCATGTGAACCAATGACTACAGAACCACAGCTTGTAGTAGGGAAGTAGTAACACAGACTATAATCCCTTGGGAGAACCTGTCATAAATGCCATTTTTTTCCATCTTTTGTAGCCAAACCAAGAGAAAGATACCAATGAACTTTATCTCTTCAGTATCCCAAGTAGGACGTCCTCTCTGTTTCTTATCGTCAAAAGAATCACTGATTTGTTGTGTGTGTGTGTATATATATATATTTGCTGATCAGTTTCTCTCCTCTCCATTATATTTATCCTCCCATTTTTATATTCTAATTCATCTTTCTTGGTATATACAATTATTTTTAGTACAATAGCCTTTCCTCTGTGATAGAGTATAACATAAGCTCCATTACCCATTCTCCTGTAGGATAAAGCACATTCATAGATAAGTATATACTAGATATCACAACTATATAGAAATTTAGACCTAAATACAATGTCTGTGACCTTTTTTTTACTTTTAAAAATGTGGATGATGTTTAGGCAAGATACGATTAGGCAAGGTACATCAATAAAAAAAATACAGAATCAACAAATTTAAAAATAAATGTCTTTAAGGTCTTTAAACAGGCTTATAACCTTTATAATTACTGAGTCTATAGGAAAACTGAATTTGACATATATTTTTTAGAAATATAATTTCAAAAGCAGTTGTAAAGATGTCAGAGCAGGTATGAAAGACAGTTCAAGTTAACTATAATTCTAAATATGTAACCTCAATGCTTTGCAATTACATCCTCAGACTGAATTTTTGGCATCTCAAATGTATTGTTCTAGGAGAAAGCTTTTTAGAGCTGAAACTCTGAAAAGGAAAAAAATTTCCTTTATCCCAGTTTTAAAAGAATTATTTAAAGAGATGTCCATGATTCTTGAGAAGTTGGACTAATTTATTAGACCTTTTCCTATGATTGTGATACTTAATTTTCCTTTGTCCTCTTCTTTTTAAAAGCTACTGAAAACTCCCGCATTTATTGTTAAAGAATGACTGTTCTGCTTAATGCCATAACCATCCAGAGTATCCTAGAATTTCTAGGATATAATTTTAAAAATTTTATTTTTGAGAGGCAGAAGTGTATTGTAATGGTTCTCAAAGTATGCTCCAAAAACCCCAAGACCCTTTCGGGGGGGGGGTCTTTGAATTTTATTATACTATTAAGATGATTTAATTTCAAATATGGTCAGTATGAATCACTATAATCCATACCAACAAAAGGTGTTTGGGAGAGGGAGTCTTCAATAATCTTTAAAAGTTTAAAAGGTTCATAAAAGCAAAGAATTGGATGCAGAACATCCCTCTGATTCATACAGACTATGTGACCATTAAAATTAATTTAATTTTCCAATGTTTTACACAGCTCTCTACATTAATAAAGCATAGATCTATTATCAATCAAGGGCACTTCCCAAGCAGGATAAAATGCTAACAAAAATATAGGTCCGAGTCTGGCTCCCAACATTCAAAAAGCTGATTTTAATAGGATTTTGCAAAAGGAATTCTTCTTTGTCTGTCTTGCTTCTTCATTTATTTTTCTATGATATAGTCACTGAACTCAAGGTCAATTCTGAGTCCATTACTGTAAAATAACTAAAAGGTACTGGGTTATATCACCATTCATTATTTGCTTTTACAACTTAAATTCTTTGCAACAGTGATTCTTCCATGTGGGTGCCTCCATCTTAAGTGGTCAGAATGTTTGCCAAACACTTTTTTCATATTTGTGAAATTTTAGGAGTGTCACAGGATACATGAGAAAATTTTTGTAACCCTAAGGCCTATATAAATCCAAGATTATTATTTCTCCACATCATCTTGCACAGTATCTTGAATGTAATCACTTAAATGTATTTTTTAATAAATTAAGATGGGTCTTAGGTGGGTATCACAGAGAGATCAAAGAAAAAAGAAAAGGACCTACATATACAAAAAAATTATGTGGCAAAGATTATAAATCAGAAGGATGCTCATCAATTAGGGAATGACAACAATTTGTGCCATACAATTGTGATGGCATACTATTGTGCTCCAAAAAATGACAAACAGAATGGTTTCAAAAAACCTAGGAAGACTTACATGAACTGATGTGGAATAAAGTAGCAGAACTAGTAGAATATGATACACAGAAACAACAATGATATGCAATGATCAACTGTAAATGACTTATTTTTTTCTGAGCAATACAACGATCCAAGACAATTCTGAAAAACTTTTGGTAAAAAAAAAATGCTATCTACCTCCCATGAAAGAACAGAGGGAGTTTAAAACTGCAAATCAAGGCATATTTTTTTCTGGTTTGTGTTTCTTTTTGCAACATGACTAACATGGAAATTGATTTTTCCTGACTTCATAAGGATAACTATATTAAAAGATTTGTTTTCTTAAGAAGTGTGGAGGCAAGGAAAGGAAGGAGAGAATCTGAGACTCAAATTTTTAAAGAAATTAATGTTAATCATATATTGGATTGCTTGCTGTCTAGGGGTGGGGTAGGGAGGAAGGGAGAAAAATTTGGAACACAAGGTTTTGCAAGAATGTTGAAAACTATCCTTGCATATATTTTGCTAATAAAAAGCCATTTAAAAATTAATGCTAAAATTTTTTTTTTTTTATGAAGCAACTAGTTAGCATAGTTAGCACTCTGGAGTCAGGAGGACCTGACAAGCAACAGACTCCATTTTCCTGAATTTTAGAGGCAAATAAGTATAGTTCCATGGAATTTCCTGGAGAAAATATAAACAATGAAAAATCACTTTTCAATTCTAGTTTCTGATTCGGATTGACATATTATGACGGGACTTGAACTTGAAATTCTTTTGTGTGGCTGGGGAAATGTCAGCCCTACTCATATTCTTCAACATGAAAGAAAGATCAAGCTTGCTTCAGGTCCCATGAATATATAAAAATGGAGAGGAATGGGGAAATGATCTTTTTTTGGCAGCAAATTTTGAAAGGCTCAGAAATAATATTTTCCCCACTAATTATGACACTTTGACCTAAGTGTTGTCTTTTAGTCAACAAGCATTTATTAAGCACCTACTCTGTGCTAGATACTGCACTAGGTAGTGAGGATAAATGAAACAATTCTTTCCCTCAGAAAGCTTACAGTCTAATGTGAACATCTGTAAGTATATATGAAATATAATAAAATAAGTATTTTAGTTTGGGAGGGATAATTGAAGGGGATTAGGAAAGGACTCATTTAGAAAATGACACAATCTAAATATTGATGGGAATTAAGAATTCTGAGAGGTAGAAGAGAAAAGGGAGTATATTCTAGGTATGAAGGATAGATAATCTATGAAAAGGTATGAAAATGGAGATATAAATATTATGTATGGAAACTGGCAATCTGGCTATCTCTGCATATCAGTAAAAGAAATCATGGGAAGAAAAACTAAATTAAAGTTCAGAATCCTTAAGTTCTTTTCCAAAGATGCTAACACTTGGTTCTATGATCTGAGCTACATCACTTGGTTTTTTTTATCTCATTTGCCTCATTTATAAAATAAGAGTTTTGGAGAAAATCACAAAAATTCCTTTCTAATCAAAGATACTAAAATTCTATGGTTTCATCTTTCAGGACACTGGAATAGTATATATTGCAATATATCATTTAATAAGATGAATCCTCTTTTTAAAAAATGTTAATAAGTAGGCAATTTGCCTTTAATTTAAGCAGACCTTCCCCCTCCTTCTTCCCTTCCATTCTCTTATTCTGTATCATCCTAATCCCTTTCCCATTCCTTTCTCATTGTTGGGAAAGCTAGGATTAAGAATTGCCCTAAATTGTGGCTCATTGTTTCAGTGTACAAGTTTATAAATTCCTAGGCTTCCCTGCTTTAAGATGTTGACAGGCCTGGGGTAAGTTAGGACAGTAAAGGGTAGAGGGAATAAAGGCAAGGAAAGGATTGAAGCTGGAAAGTCTGGTTTTCTAAAGGGTAGATCAGCATGCAAACTGGGCAACATCATTATAAAAAAGAGCCCACGTACTTTCTCAAAGGGAAATGAGATTGAAATCAGAACTATGATCAATTCCAAAGGCAATTTCAAAAGTAAAAGTCTAAGGTCCATGTCATGTACAAAGCAGAAAATTCCTTAATTTTGAAAAGCAAATTGCTGGGGAAAGAGCATTGACTTTGGATTCAGAGGACCTAGTTTCGAATTTTTTTTGCTATATTGATTATTTTTTGCTGATTGTTTTTCTTTTCTTCATTTTCTTTTTATTTTAAAGATTATTTGTGATTTTATGGAATGTCTCTTTGCAAGGGAGGAAGGTAGGGATACAGGACAAAATTTAGGCCAATGTGAGTGTCAATAAAACTTTTTTTTTTTTAAGTACTATGTAAATTCCAACAACATGTTATTACTTTGTGCTTGGCTCTATTTTTTTAGGCTTTGCTAAATTGCTTTGAGCTGAAGAACTTCTACTATTCCTTTGGGCAATCATGGCATAACTAACCACAATATTGTTTTATCAAGCCTAGAAGGGAAATATACTCCGTCCTGTTCTTTGGGCTACATCTTTGATGTCAGATGTGCTATTCCAAATTCCACTGCTATTCTCTGTCTAGGTGGAAGGAAGAGTTCTCTTGCTCAGATGATAGATAGATGAGCCTGGGGTGTATATATGGTCCTGTGCCTGTTGTCAGACAAATTCAATGGAATCTGGGAAAAGTTGTGTGACTTGGAGAAATTCTCTAACCACAATAAGGTTTGCATGATTGGCTGGTGGTGATGGTAGGGAACCTGGGGAGTGGTATTCTGTTTTCTAAGTCTGCCTAGGAATTTCATTACCTTACCACATATAGTGGAAAAATGGAACTAGTAGATGAATAGCTCCTTCTTTATTAGTCTCTGGCTTAATTTTCTCTTTTATTGGAAACGTTGCAGAATTTTGTATTCTAGCTAGATGCTGGAAGCCCACTAAGTGCCGAATTCAGTCTTAACTGCAAACAGTTCTTTCTTCCAGATTGAATAATACTTTTTAGTTGTTGATATTTGCTATGAAAAATACATAGGGGAGCAATATTAACTTTAAAAATTTTCTTAGGTATTTCTAGACTGAGAGCATTTAGTATCAATTTTTATTCTATGCCTGTATTCAAATGATACTGATTATAAGCTAAAAATATTTAACAGTTGCACAGAAGAATAATAAGTAAGATCATCTGCCAGTAATTTCATTCTCCTTTATTGTTTTCTATAAAAATATGATTTTAGGTTGTTTTATTTATCAAATTGGAGGAGGATTTATATTCACAGCATTTTGCATTGTACATAAGTCTTGAACCAGTCTCAAATAGTAGCCTTAAAGTTCTGGGCCTGACATTTCCTAGTTTTAGGCAAATCATACCACATCTCTAGGCATAAATTTCCTCTTCTATAAAATGAAGAACTGTATATATATATATATATATATGTATATATATGTATATATGAAAGACATTATAAAAATGGAAATAACTCGGAAACCATTTGGATATGTGAGGTGAAAGAAAAATCAAATATAATGACAAAGTTTCAAATATGAGAGAATAGAAAAAAGTCATAGGATCCAGAAATATTAGAGTGAAAAGGAAGACCAAGTTTAGGGGAAATATTGTATTATTTTAAATATATAATATAATATATAATAAATATATTAATAATTAATAATATTAAATATATTAATAAATAATTATAATAAATATAATATAATAAAATAATAATATATTATATAAAATAAATATAATTATAATAAATATAATAATAAATATTAAATATATTGATAAATATATTAATAATTAATAATAAATCTATTAATACATATAATAATATATATAAATATATAATATAAATATATATCTTAAATATATAATATATAAAGTTAAAGTCCAGATCCTATATTGTGTCCTTCAAAATCCTGAATCTTTTCCTGGGGCCCGGTTAGCTTTAGTAGAGGCCTATCTCTCTTCTTGACTCCTGAGTGCTCTTGTTCGAATGTCTACAAATCCAAAAGTTAGTCCTCCAGCCTCCAGCCTCTCATCTTCTCCAATGTCTCCAGCCAGCACGAAGGTAGATGTGGGAATGTATCAGATTCCGCCTCCGAGAATGGGCTTGTGGGTACTCCCTGGGCTTGTGGGAGGTCCTTGAACATATGCTCTCTTAAAGGTGTGAATCTCATGGAATTCTAGTAAATATATTACTGAACTAGAGAATTGTTAAGTACTATGCTAAATTAGATAATTATATCCATTAGCACCTTGTAAGCATCCTAACAGTAATCAATAATAATGGGTTAATGGCTGTGATGGATGCCAATGTAATAAATGTCATCTCATTTTATAACAGGAAGAATATATCTCATCTCTTTTCCTGACTTTTTGACTTTTCCTTCAAAATATACTCTTTTTTTTTTTTTTTCTTAAGTAATTAGGGTAAAATGACTTACCAAATGTCACACACCCTTAAATAAGTGATTGAAGTCATATTTGAATTTGGGTTCTTCTGACTCCTGGGCTCATGTTCCATCTTCTGTGCCACCTCACTGTGCCTACATCTATTTTCTTGAAGAGCCTGTATATCACCATGACTCCAATGTTCATGCTGGATGTGGGTTTAAATCCTAGATCTGCTGTTTACTACCACTGATATTTTGAGCAAGTCACTTAATACTTTCTTGATCTCAGTTTCCTCATTTTTAAAACAAAGAGGTTAGAATCGGAATCTCCTAACTAACAATTTGTAATCTAATGATTTATGATAAGGTCGGTTTTTGAAAATGTCAGACTAGAGGTGGAACAACTAGAGATTTTCTTTGGGTACTTGGAACTAAAGGGCTGGAGATCAGAAAGGATGCAGAGTGAAAGCTAAAGTTTGCATAGTGTTTTAAGGCCTGCAAAGCCTATAAATTCCATTTGATCCTCATAACAATTTTTGAACTAAGGTATTCCAGCTATTAGCTCCCATTTTACAGATGATAAACATGAGGTAAAGGACTTTTCCATGGCTGTAGATTTGGATTCAGGAAGACTTTGTTCATTTGTATCAAAGTAGAGATTGAAAATCATTGAGATTGTCTTAAAATAGAATATTAGAGAGAGCTAGAGATATGTTGAAAGAAGCTCAAAACTATTTTTGATAGTGGTGAGCATTTATACCTCAGAAATAGCAAGCACTATAAATAAGAACATAATTTGTTGTTTTTCTGATTGTCTAGATTTTAAAAAGTACTGAAGAAAGTATTGTATTATAACAGATTAAATGTTAAAATTTGTCTCTTTTTTTTTCTGATGCAATTGGGGTTAAGTGACTTGCCCAGGGTCACATAGCTAGGATTAAGTTAAGTATAGGAGGCCAAATTGGAACTCAGGTCTTTTTTACTTCTGGGCTGGTGCTCTATCCACTGCGCCACCTAACTGTCCCTTTTTCTTTCTTTTTCTTTTCTTTTTTTTTTTTTTCTTTTGTTTTTCAAAGTTGCTAGTTGTTAAACAGTCTGCCTCACTAATCTGCCTTTGGGGAGAACCTATCTTAATGGTTGGCAAAGAAGACAAGAATCAGCAAAGGAAGCTAAAAAAGTCATTAATGGGGAATTAGGGAATATCAATAATTCCAAAGTTAAAGATGGAGATGGAAAACATAATTAGGAATAGTGGTTGTGGAGCTTTGAACTAGTTCAACCCTTCAAAAAAATAATTTGGAATTATGCCCAAGAGCATTATCATATATACTCTTTGACCCAGCAATACTACTATATAGATCTGTATCCCAAAGTGATCAAAGAAAAGGAAAATATTTTTTAAAAATAATAGCATGGTTGTTAAAATTTTTAAATATGAGTTTGGAAGCTTTTAATGAAATAAATAAGATTTAAAAAGAGAAATACTATTCATCTATCAAAAATCTTAGAGGGGTCTAGGAGAATGAGGACTGAAAAAAAATTAGTTACCAGGAAGTTATTAATAACTTTAGAAAGCAGTTGTTAGATAACTTCTGCATGATTTTTTTCTTTCTTCTTTTTTATTAATTACATTTTATTGAAGTTTTTTTTTACTTTCAAAACATATGCAAGGATAATTTTTCAACATTGACCCTTGAAAAACCTTATGTTCCAATTCCCCCCCTTCTTCCTCCCACATGTAATCCAAATATACATTAAACATGGTAAAATATATGTTAAATCCCATATAGGCATATATATATTTATACAATTATCTTGCTGCACAAGAAAAATCAGATCAAAAAGTTAAAAAAAATTGAGAAAGAAAATAAAACTCAAGCAAACCACAACAAAAAGAGTGAAAATGCTATAGTGTGATCCACCCTCAGTTCCCACAGTTCTCTCTCTGGGTATAGATGGCTTTCATCATCACAAGATCATTGGAACTGGCCTGAATTATCTCATTGTTGGAAAGAGCCACGTCCCAGATGTATTTTTTCAAGCACTTTAGCAGTGAGGGGGAAGAAGGAAGTAGAACAGTTGCTAGGTGGAATAAAAGGACCAAGGGAAGTCTTTTGTGAAATTGGGAGACATGCTTTTAAGCATATGAAAAGGAGCCAGTATAGAGGCAAAGAATGAAAATACATGAGAGAAAATATCAACCAATTATTTGATCAATCAAAAAGCCTTTTATTGAGTGCTTACTATGTGCCAGATGGTGTACTAAACGCTGGGAATGCAAAGGACGGTAAAACAGTCCCTTCCTGCAAGAAATTTATATTCTAATGGGGAGATTGTGTAAATAAATAGGTAAGTACAAAACAAGATACATCCAGAATAAATGGGGAGTTGTCTCAGAGGAGGCAACTAGGTAGCATAATGGATAATCTGGGAAATAAAAAGGCAGAAGTAAAGAAGGATAGAATTCCAGGTAAAGTTACTGAGGTGGAAGATAGAGTTTGGTAAGAAAAGAATAATAAATAGGCCAGCATCAGTGGATTGTGGTAACCGTAAAACAATGAAAAACTTAAAAAGACTGGAAAGTAGAAGTCATATTTTAAAAAGCCTTACGTAGCAAAGAAGGACCTTAACAAAATTCTGGAGGCAATAGGGAATCAGTAAAGTTTATTTAGTGTAGGTGGAGAGGAGTAACACTAGGAAAATTACTTAACAGTTGAATGAATGATGGATTGGAGAGGAGAGTTTTGAGGGAGGAAGATCAGTTAAAAGTCTGTTGAAATAGTCTAAGTAATATGTGATGAATGTATGGACCAAAGTGATGGTTATGTGAATGGATTAAGGGGAGATAGGTGATAGATATTGTGAAAATGGAGATAACAAGAATTAACAACAGATGGCATATGTGAATGAGGTATTGAAGAATTGTGTTGCCCTTGAAAATACTAGGGAAGTTTGAGAAGGGAAAATAAAGGGGACTTGAAATGAAATGAGCTCCAGGTTAAGAACAAAGAATACAGTAATCAGTACAGTAATCAGTATGATTGGAAGAGGTCACTTAATCCCAAATGTAACACATAATTGGCAATTTTGGAGAGAGTAGTAGTAGAGTGATATCTAAGACTTATGCTGCTTCTCTACATCCATGTATGCATCCCCTCTCAGGTTATGCTCACCACCTCTAATCTTCTCACCACACAGCAAACTCAAACCTTGATTAACACCATCTCCCTCAGCCTCCTCTCTACTCTGACTGAGACCAAATTCCTCCCAATGTCTTTCTTTATAGAAGGCTGAAATGTGATTGCTCAGCTCTCTCCGCTCTGCGTCTGCTGCTTTGTCTGGTTTCAACTACACAGATCAAGATGCTCCTCTAGATAGCTCCTGTTTCCCCCCATTCTCACATCCTTTAGGTATGTTGTCTCTCTCTACCCCCAGCCCCCCATCATTAATTGCTTGTGAGCTCCTTGAAGGCAGGGAATATTTTTCTTTTAATTAATTATGGCCCTTTTGTTTAGCTCAGTGCTGGGCCCATAGTAGGCACTTAATATATGTTTATTGCATTGGATTGTATTATCAGAATGATGAGAGGTAATTGAAAGATTTAGTGAAGGTATGTATGTTGACCATTATCGGGATAGTAAGATGAAGTAAGGATTTATTTCATTATGAATTATGGGAAAAATATTACTAGACTGGTGAGTATGTTTCTGGTATTCTGACAGATTGAATGAAGACCAAAGAATCATAATATTTCTTTTGTAAGGTCTCTTATCTGTACTACAGAAGACTATAGGATTACAGATTTAAAGTTAGAAAGAACCTCAGAGATAATCTGCCCAAGCCACCATTTTACAGGTGAGAAAACAAAGGCCCAGAAAGGTGGTGACTTGCCCAAGGTTTCAAAGTAGTAAAATCTGATTTTCCTTATGCACCATGATAATTGTGGAAATATGTATAGAAGAATTGTACATGTTTAACATATTGGATTAGAAGAGGGGGTGGGGAGAAGGGAAAGAAAAAAAATTTGGAATACAAGGTTTCATAAAAGTGAATGTTGAAAATTATTATGAAAATAAACAGTTTTAATAAAAACAGTTACCAATTGTATATGTGAGTAAAAGGAAAGTTTATAACCAAATATGTGAGTAAAAGGAAAGATTATAACCAAACAAGAAATAGAGTGAATAATGTAAGAAAAATTATTATTACATAAAATTAAGTTTTTTTTTTTATACAATTCCAATAAAGCTAAGATTAAAAAGGGAAACAATAAACAGGAAAAAATTTACACAGAAAGTTTCTTTGCCAAGGTGTATAAGGAACTGACCAAAACTTATAGGAATTAGAGCTACTCCCCAGTTGGCATAATTGGTAAATGGCATAAGAGGATGGTTTCAAGAGAAAACCATACTATCTATAAAAAATTCCAACTTCCCTCCAAAAAAATAAAAATCAACCTTCTCTTCCAAATCACTAATAACAACAGAAATGAACATTTCTGATCAGTTCTGAGGCTTTCATTCGCAAATTGGCAAAGATGACAAAAACAAAGACAATGATATGTGTTGGAGGGGATGTGATATAATAAGAAGATAAAATTACTGCTAATTAGTTCTGGCATGGGTATAACAATTCTGCAAAATAATTTGAAATTATACAAGGTTATGCAACAATTATACAACAACAAGGTCACTAAACTGTGTATGTTCTTTGACCCAGATAGACTACTTATAGGCCAATGCCCAAAGATTTTAAAAAAGACAAAAAGGTCTTATATGTTCAAACATATTTATTGTAGTTCTTTTGCTGATGGCAATTTAACCTGGAAACTAAGGGGATGACCATAAACCATGGAAAACTTGAAGAAACTGAAGCATAAAAATGTGATACAATACTATTATATTGTAAGAAATGAGAAAATAGATTATTTTCAAGAGAAATGAGAAACTTTAGGAACTGATGCAGACTAAAATGAGCACAACCAAGAGAACAATTTATACTACAATATCAATATTTTTTTTAAAAGAGAATTTAAAGACTTTAGTTAAATGTATGGGCAACTAGGTGGCATTGAGACTGAAGTCAGGAGGATCTAAGTTCAAATCTGGGCTCAAAACTTACTAGCTGGGTCATCCTGGTTAATTCATTTAATCCTGTTTGTTTCAGTTTCCTCATATGTAAAATGAGCTGGAGAAAAAGATGAAAAATTCCTGTATCTTTGCAAAACAAAAAACAAAAAAAAACCCCAAAAATACTTTAATTCAGATAGGACTGAAATGACTGAACAACATTAACTGTTGAAGAATGAAATGAAAAGCATTGGGAACAATTAATACAATAATAACAGTATAAAGACAAATCGCTTTGAAATCAGAAAGAACTATGACCAATGTCATGATCAACAAAAGACGGATGATAAAACACATTATTTACTTCCTGACAGAGAAGGGATAAATTCAGGATATAGATGAAACATACTATTTGGACACAATGAGGGAGTCTGCTTAATTATGCATATTTGTTACATATTTGTTTTTCTATTGGGAGGAAGAGAAAATAGATTTCTGTTAATTTGAAAGAAAATATTATTCATTTATTTGTAATGTTTTTAAAAAAATTTTTTTTGAGTTCTTCTTCCCTCCCACTACTCTCCCCCACAAACACACTGAAAAGGAAAGCAAACTGATGTCAGTTATACATGCAAAACTTTTCCACAGTAGTCTTATCTCAAAAAAGCAATAAGAATGAAGAAAATTATACTTTAATTTGCACACAGAGTTGATCATTGCACTTCTGGAGGGAGATAGCATTTTTTCCCATCATGATTCTTTTGGAATTATCTTGTGACATTGTATTGATCAGAGCAGTGAAGTCTTACATTATTGCTGTTACTGTAATTGATCTGCTCATTTCACTTTGCATCAGTTCCATATAGATCTTCCCATGTTTTTTCTGAAACTATTTGCCTTTTCATTTGTTATAGTGCAATGATACTCCATCAAATTATATGACACAAAATGTAGCCATTTTATTTCATCTTTTTAAGCATTTCTCATTTTTGATAGGTGTGAAGTGATAACAGTTATTTTAATTTGGATTTCTCTAATCAATAGTGATTTAGAGCCTTCTTCATATGACTATAAGTAACTTTTTTTTTTCTTCTGAAAACTGCCTTTTTGGAGAATAGCTCTGATTTTTATAAACTTGATTCAGTTCTTTCTACGTTTGAGATATGAGGCCTTTTTAAAAGTAACTTGCTGTATTTTTTAAAAAATATGATCTATGGTATCTTTTAACAAAATGTATAATATTCCTGAGAGTTTCCTTTTGGGAATCTCTTTCAGAGGGTGATAAATGGATTTTTTTTCAGTTACCCTTTTGATCTAAAATATCAGAATTTCCTGAAATATTGATGTTTAGATTTTTTTTTGATCATGGCTTTCAGGTAGACCAATAATTCTCAAATTATCTTTTCTTAATCTGTTTTTCAGGTTAGTTGTTTTTTTCCAATGACATATTTCACATTATCATCTCTTTTTGGTTCTTTTGATGTTGTTTTGGGGTTTGTCTTTCATATAGTTTTATTTTTTTTCCTGCTTATACATTCACATTAAATTTTTGTTTATATGTCTTAGTGTCAAAAAATTAAGAACAAAAGGGGAAAAACCACAAGATAAAAATAAAACAGAAGAAAAAGAATTTAAAAAGTGAACATAGTATGTGTTGGTCTCCAGAGTTCTCTCTCTGGATGCATATGGAATTTTTTATTTAAAGTTTATTGGAATTGCCTTGAATCACTGAGTAGCTGAAAAGAACCTTGTTTGTCCTACTTGATAATTGCACAATCTTGCTGCTTGTTTTGCTCAGCATTAGTTCGTGTAAATCTTTCTAGGCCTTTCTAAAATCAGCTTACTCATCATTTTTTATAAAACAATAATATTCCATTACTTTCATATGCCATATTCAACTATTATTCAACTTTTCCCCAGCTGATGGGCATCCTCTCAGTTTCCAGTTTCTTTCCACTATAAAAAAGGCTGCTACAAACATTACCATTTTTCATGACTTTCTTGGGATACAGACCTAGTAGAGACAGTGATGGATCAAAGGATATGAAGATTTTTTTTTCTTGATATGAACAGTTTTAAAGTCCTTTGAATATAGTTCCAAATTGGTCTCCAGAATGGTGGGTTCACAATTCCATGAACCATGCATTAATGTCTCAGTTTTCCCACACCCCTACCAACATTTATCATTATCTCTTCTGTCATTTTAGCCAATCTGTGACTTTCTACCTAAGAGTTCTTTTAATTTGTATTTCTCTAATCAATAGCGAATTAGAGCATTTTTATATGGTTGTAGATAGCTTTAATTTTTTCATCTTAAAACATTTTTGGAGGCTGGCTTGTATCTGTTTTCACATTAATATCTTGGTGCTTTTTACTGTAGAGGGCCAGAACTCTGGAGAAGTATACTTGAAACAAAGTGTTAACTCAGTGGAATTGATGAGATGATGGCTCTCTAGTTCACGTATATACTTAGTACTTAGTATGGTGAGGTAATAATTCTCTAGTTCAGACATATTCAGTATGCTGTAATGATGTAATTGTACTAAGGTATATAAGGGCTGAGAATGACTGGAAAAGAGACATTCCATCTTTGACCATCCTCCTGTTGTCTCTTCTGCTTTCATTACTTCTCCACCTAAAGACAAGGCCTGTCCGGAGGACCTCCAGAAAGCTAGATTGAACTTTACACTTTACCATTATAGTAGCTTTTTATGGCCAAATTGTTTTTTGTTGCTTGTTAATTTGTAGAGTTTATTTATTTACTTTGAACTCTATGTGATAGTTTGACTATGCTCATCTTGGAGTGAGCATATTCCCCAATTTTTTTTTTTTTTTTTGGTGCTGTTCTTTTCAGAACTGTTTCTGGGCTCTAAACTTGTTGGTGTTTCCAAGATGGTGTTATTGGGGAGAAATATGGTCATTTCTATCCTGATCTAAAGAGCCTTTGATGTCTTGCAAGAACAAGCTGTAATACTCCTTTGTCTTGGAACTGAGATCAGGCTCCAGCTAGTGACCAACCATAAGTGCTTTTTTCCTTCTTGGAACTGTGACTCAAAAGTACTTATGGGCAATTAAGTTGCCAATTGGTACCAATTGTACCCAGTACTAGCAAAGAATCCCTTGTAATCTTTTTCTGACCAGTTTTCTACATTAGCATACCATCACTGAGCTGAGAATTGCTGCTGTCATTGATGTTGGTTGCTATTGCAGCCCCTTCTAAGACCCACTGCTGATGCCTTTGCACTCTGGGCTCAACCCCACTCTGTGACACAGACCTTTTCTGCCACCCTCCTAAGTTGTCTTAGGCTGGAAAAAACTTCTCACTCCAAACTTTAGTTGGCTCTGGTAGTCCACAATTTGATTTGAGACATTCATTTAAAGTTGTTTATGGGTTATATTGGGAGAGTTTGATTTGGTGGCTGTTTCTGCTCTGCCATGTTATCCCTGCTCCTTAAAAAGTCCCCTAAACCCCCCTTTAATAACCAAAATATTTTCAAAGTAATAGAGACAGATATTAAATAGTAGTGGTAGTGCTGATAATTAGAAAAGGACTTCTACTGGAGGGTAGACCTGAAGTGTATTGAAGAGTATCTTATAAAGGGAAAGTGAAGAGGAAGAAAGTTCTAAGCTCTGGGGACCATTTGTGCTTTTGTATGGAAGTGAGTGATTGCTGAATGTTTTACAAATTGTTGATTCAACTTGGGATCCTTTGTTTCAGCATAATGCTCAATAGCACAATGCCTATAAATAATTGTGAGATATTCTTTTTCAAGTTAAATTGACTAACTCCTAAAGATATGATATGAAGAGAAAATGACACAAGGCCCATTACAACTGCAAATGTGACATATTTAATATGACCAATTCCTTGGGATTAACTGTAAAAATTATGCAGGACAATGGGATCTGGATACTTGGGGAATAGCTTCTGTCTAGAAATAGATGCTGCTTTAAATGAGCCAACATCAAACGAATGAGATTTCCTTTAAGTCATTCTCAAGAAAGATTTCTCTTGAGATGAAATGTAGCTGCTCCTTGGTGCATATTTAGGTCAGAAACGTTTTTTCCTTACTAAAATGGTCTGGAATCCTAGACTTTCATCAGTGCCCTGTCCTGATTTGTCTAAACAAAGGATGAAACGGTAGTTTGTAAGGCTTATAAATCTCAGTTTTCTTCACTCTGTGGGATTCCTTCATTAGGCACAATCAAATCATGCCTAGATAAGAGTATCAACAATCATTAGGGACCCTCTTGGCCTATGCTTTATATGTCTAAACTTTTATCATGGCAATTTTTTTGCTGGGGGAGGTTCTATCTAGACTTTTCACTTCAATAATACAGAAACCTCCTAATGCAGGAATTCCTGTCAGTGCAGAATAGCAAATGCTCTCCTAGTCCTAAGAATGTGAGGGAGACCAGACCAGCCCTGCCTCGAACGAGGCCGCTGCTGCCTGGTGGGGTGGGGTAGGGTGGGGTGGGGTTTTCCAACAGACTACAAGGCATCAACTTGTGAGGAAGGTAGAAGACACTTACCCCAAAGGGCTGCTCAGAGATCACTCAGTAGCAAACACAAAGATTGTTTATTAAAACCTCCAGAGGATGAACCCTTCTGTCACAACATAAGGGAAAGGAAAGCTTGTGGTAGGAGGGCTAAAGAAGCAGTAAAGATACACAGCCACATCAAGGAAGAGAGCATCGAGAAGGGCAGGGGGAGGCATTTAATTAGTTGTTGCTATGGGAGAGATTGTAATGGAAGGTTTCCATTTCCCCAGAATCACCTGAATCCAGAATCCCCACAATCATCCAAGAAATCCTAGGAAACAGAAAAGCGGGCCTTCAGGCTTCCCAAGACTAAATATCGCTAAGTGTCCAAAACTGATCAATGTCATCAGCTCAGGTTAAGTAAATGTGGTTATAGCTGCCCAAGGCTCAAGTAAATATGAGCCTATACATATTATACGGGTCATAGGGGAAACACAGAAATAATGAAAATAAAATACAGAAAAATAATTCATACATTCATGTAAGTTCTTCACCCTATCTCTCTATTCCCCAGTTTCCCTCTGGAATATATAAATGATTTCATCTATCATATTTCTATGAACTTACACACTGTTCAAAATCAGTTGACGTATCTATACATCGTTTATCAAGTTCACCATCGAGACCATACTCCTCTAATACATTCCAGCCTTTTCTCTGAAGAATCATCATTTTAATAGCATCTTCTGTGTGCAATATTTTGATAGGGACTGTTGAACTATTCCGGTTACTAATGTAATTATATAGGGTAGACATTTCGCAATCAGTGAGGTTATCCTGTTGCCACAAAGTCCATACCATAAAAATTGCTTCCACTGACTGTCTTGGAAACAGTTATCCCAGAACAGATTGGCATTTGGCAGACATAAAGATACAAAGATGACAATCTAGGGAAACTGAGGCACATTACACACTCTGCTTCTGAATATTTGAATTATTGAATTACCTCTCCCTGGATACCTGGGAGGTCTCAGCACTATCATTTTGACCAACCTGATGTGAAGCAAATAAATCAAAAATAAAACTAGAAAATGCAAGAACTTATGTCAAGGGCAACCCTCTTCCTGACATCCCCAAAGTTATCAGCAGTACAAAGGCCCTCATCTCAGCCAGAGAATCCAGTTTGACACGGACGGTTCACTGTGTTGGTGGTCTGTAGTCATTTGTGCACTTAACTCAGTTTCTGCTTATATAGGGAGTAGCAGTGCTCAAGACAGCCCATGCTAGGAGAGGCACCCCAAGTCTGTCAGGGATTCCAAAGGAGAGAAAGAGTGGGGGTTGGAGTAGCTCCACCTGTCCCCTCTGATAGAACAAGAACTGCTTCCAGGATCCAGAAAGGATTTCTGAGCAGAATATGCGCAGTTTAGACCGCGAAGGCAGGCAAACCCGAACTTTAGAGGCTTCATCCCAAAACGGCAGGGTCTTCTGAAAATGCTGACATACCAAGTAAGAAACTGGGGTTACAGGGCTGGAGAGTGCCAGTCCCAAGACAGATGTCTATATCTTGGAGATTTCCTAAAAACAGGCAATCAGAGAACAGTCTGCCAGAGCAATTCCAACAGAATAAGGGATTTCTAACTTAAAGCATCAAATAATCATCCCACATTTAAAGTTCCCATACATCCATAACGGCAATAATTGCGCAACTTAATTTCCATCCCAAATCTTAAACACACACACAGACCTTATCTCTCTATTCCACACAAACTGAGGCAGAGAAGTCTGATAGAAATAAAAAACCTTAACTTTGGGATTCCACGCCAGGAGAAAGAAGGTAGAAGCTCATCCATTAATTCAATCTCCTAACTGGAAGTGAATAATTTCAGAGTTTAACTGAAAAGAAAACCACATGTTTATTTGAAACTATTTTGGGTGTCCCTTACTAAGAAGTGACTTTCTGTTGGAATACGTGAGAACCATCCAACAGTGGCTGTTGAAGATCCAAGCCAGAATGGATCTCCTCTCGTGAAGGGATGAAACAAGGAGATTGAGACAGTTGCTGTTCTCTGACTGAGAGGCTGTTGCATTGTCTCACCTCCCTCCTCTTCCCTTTGCCTCCAACTTATCTCCTTCCCAGTCCCCAATACCTGTGTCAGTAAAGGTTGCTCTGCAACCCAGTTTTTTTTTTTTTTTTTTGCTGTTATTTCCCTCCCCCCTTCCCCCACCCCCAACCGAATGGTCCCCACACTGAGGAACACAAGGGGCATTGTCACTTCTGGATGGTTGTAGTAGGTGTAGATCTTGTGAAATGTCATGGAGGTAAACTTTCAAACTGAGAAGAGGACCGGGGTTAGAACAAGCATTTAAGTGTCTTATCAGTCTCCTGGCTTGGCCCTTTGATGTGTCTTTGCTGGTGGAGTTGTGAAAGAATCCAGCCATTCTGGAGAGCAATTTGGAACTATGCCGAAAAAGTTATCAAACTGTGCATACCCTTTGACCCAGCAGTACTACTACTGGGCTTATATCCCAAAGAAATACTAAAGAGCGGAAAGAGACCTGTATGTGACAAAATGTTTGTAGCATATCTTTTTGTTGTAGCTAGAAACTGGAAGAAGAATGGATGTCCATCAGTTGGAGAATGTTTGGGTAAATTATGGTATATGAAAGTTATGGAATATTATTGCTCTGTAAGAAATGACCAGCAGGAGGAATACAGAGAGGCTTGGAGAGACTTACATCAACTGATGCTGAGTGAAATGAGCAGAACCAGAAGATCACTGTACACTGCAACAACAATACTGTATGAGGATGTATTCTGATGGAAGTGGAAATGTTCAACATAAAGAAGAGCCATCTCACTCCCAGTTGATCAATGATGGACAGAGGTAGCTACACCCAGAGAAGAAACTCTGGGAAGTGAATGTAAATTGTTAGCACTAATATCTGTCTGCCCAGGTTACAGGTACCTTTGGAATCTAATGCTTATTGTGCAACAAGAAAATGGTATTTACACATATGTATTGTATCTAGGTTATATTGTAACACATGTAAAATGTATGGGATTGCCTGTCATCGGGGGGATAGAGTGGAGGGAGGGGGGGATAATTTGGAAAAATGAATACAAGGGATAATATTATATATATATATATATATATATATATATATATATATATATATATATATATATATATATATATATATAAGGTGGTGGGTTGGGATAGGAAAAGACACTGTCATAAACTAACATTAAACAAGCGGAATTTTGCTCTGCTGATTATTTCTTACCTGCATGACTTTTTATTATCACTTAAACTCCCTGAGCCTCAGTTTCCTCACATGTTAAATGAGAGACTTGAGCTCCATGACCACTAGGAAACTACATTTCCAGTTCTAAAATTGTGATTCCACAGCTGAAAATCAAGGAACATTGCCTCCTAATGTAAGATCTGTATTTGATCATTAATGAATCATATATTTTCTCTTGGATTTCATATAGTTCATTTGTAGCAACATTAAGCTGACATGCTTGTCTGTGGGCTGACCCCATCCTTGTTGTGGTGACTGTTACAGGTGATGATCTCGCCACAACAACCCAGTTGGATCCTGAAAGCAAAGGGAGTAGGATGTGTGTATAGAAGAATGGATGAGTGGACAAATAGACTATTAGACTAGATACATAGATAACTGGTGATGGATTGATGGGATAGATAGTATAGACAAATAGATTGAATAGATACACTTGATGCATAGATAAAAAGATAATGGATAGATAAGTGAAAACATAGATTTATGGTAGAAAAGTTTATAGGCAGAAAAGAGATTTATAGTTAGAAAAGCGATTCATAGGTAGAAAAGAGATTTATAGGAAGAAAAGCGATTCATAGGTAGAAAAGAGATTTATAGGAAGAAAAGCAATTTATAAGTAGAAAAGTGATTTATAGTAATTAAAGCGATTTATAAGTAGAAAACAGATTATTAGATAAAAAAGTGATTTTTAGGTAGAAAAGAGATTTATAGGCAGAAAAGAGGTTTATAGGCAGAAGAGAATAAATAGCTGCATTAAATATACATAGATAATGATTGAGTCAATGGAGGGTTAGGTAAATCAGTAAATAAATTACTGGAAAAAGAGATCCTTTCTGGTCCTCATCAGCATCATACCAAGTGCTCCTGTCAAAGATTGAGACTGCCTTCAGGTCAGTATTAAACTATTATATTTTATTCTTCAATATTATACATGCTAAAATGGTTGCTTTCTATCTGGCTTGGGAAATATTCGACTTCTCTTTCCTACCCTCTTCCCACACGTGCAAAAAATTCCACTTTGTGGATGGTTATTCCAGTAGATCAATTGGACACATATCTTTCACTTATGCTGTAACATTTTACCTTTTCAGAAATCCTATAAGCCACTGCTAAAGCAGAGGAGATACTGAACCACTTGTGATCAGATGCTTGTGATATTGAAGGCATGTCTTTGGACCTCAGTGATCTACAGAAAACGGGATTTAGCATGCTCATGAAGGTAAAGCAGCTATATAGAGATAATCTATCTTCAGCTTCCCTCCTGCAGTCAGTGTTAATAAGGGGTTCAAGGTAGGGCCAGGTTGCTGACTAACCCTATATATACTAGAAGTACAAATAATCTGGGAAATAGAGAGCCTACCTTTAAAAACAAACAAACAATCAAAAGCAGATTCTTTGAGTTCACAAACTATTTTCTTTTTCATCATCCTATGCCTGGTTCCCAGAAAAAAGATGACTTGCTCATTTTAGAGATTTCATAAATGCTTATTGAATTCAATTACATATAGATGAAGACTTTTTCTAAAATTATTGGCAGCTGGCTGGTATAGTGGATAACACTGTTGGACCACACTTGAATCAGCACCTGATTTCAAACACCAGCTGTAGGACTCTGGGCAAGTCACTTAATCTGTGTTTGCCTCAATTTCCTCATCTGTAAAATGGGAATGGTACAATCATTGTTGCTCCAAAGAGAATAAGCCTTTGAGAACTATTTGTTTCTAGAAGAGTCACAGCATCGTGGATTTTGAGCTGGCTGGAATATTTCAGGGTTTCTCCTTTCATATTTTACAGAGAAAGTTATTGAGACTCAGGGTGGTTTAGTATATTTAGTATATTGTCCCAGCGCATACAGATTGTAAAAGGCAGAAACAAGATTCAAACAGATCCTGTTTATACTATCATGTTAACTCTAAGTGTTCATTACATATGTGTGTATGTGTGTGCATATATGTGTGTGTATATTTCCATACTTCAATCTTTTAACCTATAGCTAAACATATTAACTCTTTAAAAAAATGAAAAAAGGTGATGGGATGGGGTATGGAAAAGACACTGTAATAAAGTAACATTAAAGAAGTGGAATTATGCTCTGCTGATTATTTCTTACCTGCATGACTTTTTATTATCACTTAAACTCCCTGAGCCTCAGTTTCCTCACATGTTAAATGAGAGAGTGGAGCTCCATGACCATTAGGAGACTACATTTCTAGTCCTAAAATTCTGATTCCACAGCTGAAAATCTATGAACATTATGTCCTACCATAAGATCTTTATTTGATCATTAATGAGTCATATATTAACCTGACATGCTTGTCTGAGGGCTGACCCCATCCTTGTTGTGGTGAATGTTACAGGTGAGCCGACCTCATCCCGGTGACCATCCACTCCACATCCTCTGTGTGGTTGGTGGGGTAACGATATCGGAAGCCAAAATGGTGAAAGATCTTGTTTCTTCCCTGAAGCCTGGAACACAGGTACTGAACCCTAAATAACAGGACATGCATCTCCCTGGCTCAAGGATGGGAAAGTCTGGCTGTTCCCACAAGGGTGGGTCTGAGCCTTAGGGGTAGCATCAGAGAAAACATGGTCTATATTACTTTGGAGATGGTGAAGCACTGTGTAAATGTCAGATACTATTCTTACTACTACTATTATTGCTCGTATTCCTACACCTATTATTATTACTACTACTTCTACTATTACTCCTCTTTCTACCCCTATTAGTATCACTCTTAAGATTACTACTATTACTCTTCCACCAACTACTACAATTACTCCCACTCTTATTATTGTTACTATTCATACTACTCCCATTCCTTCTAGTTCTCTTCCTCCTGCTACTACTACTATCATTGCTCTTATTCCTATTAATACTCCTTCTACTACCACTACTACTATTATTTGTAATACTACCTTTACTATTATTATTACTACTATTTCTACTACTACTAGTGTAACTCCTATTCCAGTATTATTACTATTGCTATTACTACTTATTCTGCTACTATTATTCCTACTTTTATTACTTTTACTACTCATACTACTACTACTTCTTCTCCTCCTCCTCCTCCTACCACTATTCCTTTCTCCCTACTATTACTATAATTATTACGACTACTACTACTATTGCTACTCTTACTTCTATTACTATTAGTACTCCTCCTATGAGTACTGTTAAATTTTCTAGTGCCATGACCAATTTATTGCCCTTCTAGGAGCGTACAACTTAACCATTACAACACCAGAAAGGGTTTCAGTGACATGGTACAGTGGATAGAAGGCAGTGGCTTCAAGGCAGGAAGACTTAGAGTTCTAAATTTTCTTCCAACACTTTCTGTTTTGACCTTAAATGAGTCATTCTACATCTGCCCTCGGTTTTCCCAATAGTAAAACGGTGTTTACAAGAATCACTATTTCCTAAGTTGTTTTGAGGGTCAAACGAGATAATGATTATAAAATAGTACAGTGCCTGACACATAGTACAAATGTTAGCAAGTTATTATTATTTTTTATTAATTTTTAATTATAGCATTTTTTGACAGTACATATGCATAGGTAATTTTTTTTTACAACATTATTCCTTCTACTCCTTTCTGTTCTGAATTATTCCCCTACTTCCCTCCATGCCCTCCAATAGAGGGCAGGCATTCCCATATATATTAAATATCTCATAGTATATGCTTGGTACAATATATATGTGCAGAACCAAATTTTATTGTTGTTGTTGTTGCAAAGGAAGACTTGTATTCAGAAGGTAAAAATAATCTGTGAAGGAAAACAAAAAACAAACAAATAAAAAAACGCTCACAGTTTACATATCCCAGTGTTCAGGTTCTGGGTGTAGCTGATTCTGTCCATCATTGCTCAATTGGAATTGGATTAGCTCTTCTCCATATTGAAGATACACACTTCCATTAGAATACATCCTCATACAGTATCATTGTTGAAGTGTATAAAGATCTCCTAGTTCTGATCATTTAACTGTGCATCAGTTGATGTAAGTCTCTGCAAGCCTCTCTGCATTCCTCCTATTGGTCATTTCTTAGAGAACAATAATATTCCATAACATTCTTATACCATAATTTACCCAACCATTCTCCAATTGATGGACATCCGTTCATTTTCCAGTTTCTAGCCACTACAAAAAGTGCTGCCACAAACATTTTGGCAAATACAGGCCCTTTTTCCCTTCTTTAGTATTTCCTTGGGATATAAGCCTAGTAGTAGCACTATTGGGTCAACGGATTTGCAGATTTTGATAACTTTTGGGGCATAATTCCAGATTGCTCTCCAGAATCGTTGGATTCTTTCACAACTCCACCTACAATGCATCATTTTCCAAATTTTCTCACAACCGCTCCAACATTCACCATTATTTGTTCCTGTCATCTCAACAAATGTGACTAGGGTGTAGTGCTATTTCAGAATTGTGATTTGAAACTTGTGAGTGAAAATAGTTCTGATTTCATCATCTGAAAATTGTCTGTTCATATCCTTTGACCACTTTTCAATTTTGGAATGGCTTGATTTCTTATAAATTAGCGTCAGTTCTCTTTATATTTTGGAGATGAGGCCTTTATCTGAACCTTTAACTGTAAAAATGTTTTCCCAATTTCTTACTTCCCTTCTAATCTTGTTGGCATTAGTTTTTCTTTTTTTTTTTTTTAATGCAGGAACTTTGTAATTTGATGTTATCAAAATTTTCTATTTAGTGATCAATAATGATGTCTAGTTCTTTTTTGGACACAAATTCCTTTCTCCTCCACAAGTCTGAGAGGTAGAGTATCCTATGATCCTCTAATTTATTTATGTTCTCGTTTCTGCCTAAATCATGGACCCATTTTGATCTTATCTTAGTATGTGGTGTTAAATGTGGTTCCATGCCTAGTTTCTGCCCTACTAATTTCCAGTTTTTCCAGCACTTTTCGTCAAATAATGAATTCTTATGCCAAAAGTTGGGATCTTTGGGTTTGTCAAACACTAGATTGCTATTTTTATTCACTATCTTGCCCTGTGAACCTATCCTTCTCCACTAAACAACTAGTCTATTTCTTAAGCAATACCAAATGGTTTTGGTGACAGTTGCTTTATAATATAGTTCTAGATCAAGTACAGCTAGACAGCTAGACCACCTTCATTTTTTTTCATTCCTTCCCTTGAAATTCTCGAACTTTTGTTGTTCCATATGAATTCTGTTGTTATTTTTTCTAGGTCTTTAAAAAAGTTCCTTGGGAGTCAGATTGGTATAGTACTAAATAAATAGATGAGTTTAGGGCGTATTGTCATCTTCATTATATTCTCTCGGCCTATCCAAAAGCACTGAATGTCTTTCTAATGAAATCTGACTTCCTTTTTGTAGCAAGTGTTTCCTAATTTTGCTCATATAATTCCTGACTTTCCTTTGTTAGATATATTCCAAATATTTTATACTATCGACAGTTATTTTGAATGGAGTTTCTCTTTGTATCTCTTGCTGTTGGATTGTGTTGGTAATGTATAAAAATGCTGAGGATTTCTGTGGATTTATTTTGTATCCTGCAATTTTGCTAAAGTTCTAAATTATTTCTAATAGCTTTTTAGCAGAGTCTTTGGGGTTCTCTAAGTATATGTATATATAAGTAAATATATATATATATATATATATATATATATATATATATATATATATATATATATATATATATATATATATATATATATATAT
The DNA here is from genome assembly GCF_048593235.1 of Sminthopsis crassicaudata. Taxonomy (NCBI): domain Eukaryota; kingdom Metazoa; phylum Chordata; class Mammalia; order Dasyuromorphia; family Dasyuridae; genus Sminthopsis; species Sminthopsis crassicaudata. The sequence goes on from NC_133619.1 coordinate 187,564,931, forward strand.
ATAAGTCTTCTGCAAAGAGTGATCGTTTGATTTCCTCATTTCCTACTCTTAATTCCTTGAATCTCTTTCTCGGCTCTTTTTGCCGAGGCTAGCGTTTCTAGTACTATATTGAATAGTAATGGTGATAATTGGAAACCTTGTTTCACTCCTTATCTTACAGGGAAAGATTCCATAAGATATTTACTGACGGTTTTAAATATATGTTCCTTATGATTTTAAGGAATAGTCCACTTATTCCTATAATTTCAAGCGTTTTTTGTAGGAATGGATGTTGGGTTTTATCAAATGCTTTTTCTGCACCTATTGAGATGATCATGTTTTTTATTTATTTATTAATGTGGACAATTTTACTATTAGTTTTCCTAATATTAAACCAACCGTCCATTCCTGGTATAAATCCTCCTTGATCATAGTGTAATATCCTGGGAAGATTTCCTGAAGCCTTTTTGCTAATATCTTATTTCAATTTTAACAGCAATATTCATTAAGTAAATTGGTCTATAGTTTTCTTTCTCAGTTTTCAATCTACCTGGTTTTAGGTATCTGTACCATGTCTGGATCATAAAAGGAATTTGGTAGGACTCCTTCAATCCCTTTTTTTTTTTTAATAGTTTATATATCATTAGACTTAGTTTTTCTTTAAATGTTTGGTAGAATTCACATGTCAATCCATCTTTTCCTAGGGATTTTTCTTAGGGAGTTGGTTAATAACTTGTTCTCTTACTTTTTATGAAATGGGACTATTTAGACTACTTACTTCTTCCTCTGTTAATCTGGGCAAGCTATAGTTTTGAAGGTATTCTTCCATTTCTTTTAAGTTATCGAATTAATTGGCATAAAGTTGAGCAAAGTAGCTCTAACTATTGTTCTAATTTCCTCTTCATTAGTGGTGAGTTCTCCCTTTTCATTTTCAAGGCTAAGAATTTGCTTTTTCTCTTTCCTTTTTTTAAATCAGATTTACTAAGGGTTTGCCTATTTTATTGTTTTTTTATAGAACCAACTCTTACTTTTAACTAAAAGTTTTGTTTTTTTTTTACATTCAATTTTATTAATCTCACCTTTTATTTTTAGTATTTCAAGTTTTGTTTTTTGTCTCGGGGTTTTTAATTTGTTCCTTTTTGAGCAATTTTACTTGTAAGCCCAATTCATTGACCCTCTCTTTCTCTATTTTATGCAAGTAGGCCTCTAGAGATAAAAAAATTTCCCCTTATTACTGCTTTGGCTGTATCCCACACATTTTGGTATGATGTCTCATGATTGTCATTTTCTTGGGTGAAGTTATTAATTAATTATGTCTTTGATTTGCTGTTTTACCTAGGCATTCTTTAGTATAAGATTATTTAGTTTCCAATTATTTTTTGGTCTATTTTCTCCTGGCTTTTTATTAAATGTAATTTTCATTGCATTGTGGTCTGAAAAAGATGAATTTACTATTTCTGCCTTAATGCATTTGATTTTGAGGTTTTTCTGTCTTAGTATGTGATCAATTTTTGTATAGGTTCCATGAACTGCTGAGAAGAAAATGTACTCCTTTCTGTCTCCATTTAGCTTTTGGCAAAGATCTATCATATCAAACTTTTCTAGTATTCTATTTGCCTCTTTGACTTCTTATTTATTTTGTGGCTTGATTTACTTAATTCTGAGAGTGCAAGGTTGAGATCTCCAACTATTATAGTTTTGCTGTCGATTTCTTTTTGAAACTCTCTTAATTTCCCTTTTAAGAATTTAGATGCTGTCCCACTTTGTATGTGTATAGGTTTAATATTGATACTGCTTCATTATCTATACTACCCTTTAGCAGGATATAATGCCCTTTCTTATCTCTGTTAATTAGGTCAATTTTTGTTTTTGCTCCATCTGAGATGAGCATGTGTACCCCTGCTTTTTTGGCTTCACCTGAAGCATAGTAGATTCTGCTCCACCCTTTTACTTTTATTTTGAATGTATCACGTATTTTTAGGTGTGTTTTCTGCAAATAATATATAGTAGGATTCTGGCATTTAATCCAGTCTGCTAATTGCTTCCTCATTATGAGGAAATTTGCACCATTCACATTTATGGTTAGAATGACTAATTCTCCATTGCTTGCCATCTTGTTGACCTCTGCTTATGCTTTTCTCCTTTCCTTCCCTCTTTCATCCATTCATGGGAGGTTGGGTACATCATCAGTTACCTGTCTTCCCACTAATCAGACCCTTTACAGAAAAGATTATAGAGAACAAAAAGGAAAGGAAAAAGAGGGGAAAAAGGGAGAAAAGAGCAAGTCATATCTTTATCAGTCAACAGCAGATTTTCATCAACAATTTCCTTGGTTACAATTCTAGGATACCAGGCCATCAGTTTCCTTGAGAGTAGTGGGATGGAGTCCCTATGCCTATGATGAGAGAAAGCCTGCAGGTCAATTTAATGAGAAGACTATTGGACTGAGAGGTCCATGACCTGAATCTAAGTCATCATTTCCTTTCTTCTATTTTCCTTATTTAGAAAATGTAGTTGGATAAGGAGGAAGAAAGGGCTGCTTCTCTGTAGAGAAGTGAGAAAGGGGGGAATTCTCAGCCTCACGGGGAACAGGACCAAGCCCATTTTGGCTTAGACAGCCTAAAGAGCCTCTTGCATTGTGTCCTATGTAACAGAAGGTCTCAATTCCATGGAATGGGAAGGTTTCAAGAGTTAGAATTACTTAACCCCAATCATACTGCTCCTAAACAACATGGTGCTCATAAAGCTTCCATTAAATTTCAATCTCCCTTTCCCTTCCTAATAAGATACCTTCATATATACTTTAGGGCCAGCATTTTCAAAGCCTAAAGCTGATGTGTTTTGACTATTTGGGTGAATTATTTGGCCATTGTGGCTGAATATAGTGTGTGTGTGTGTGTGTGTGTGTGTGTGTGTGTGTGTGTGGGTGGGTGTATGTGTGTGTGTGTGTGTAATCATGTGTGAGTACATATCTGTATATTCCATATAAAAACTCATACTATACCACAGTCTCTGAGGGCCTTGTTGATAGTGAGATTATGTAAACTACAAATGGAGAAGTGTTTTCCTTGAGTTCGAACTTTATATTATTCATAGAAGGATTTGTCCTTCTTTTGTTGTATTTAAGATTTTTTGTTTCTGCCTCAAAAAGAGCAAGGATGACACCATATTGATTTTAAAAAGCCATTTCCTCTTTGGAAAGGAAGTAAGATAACCAACTATTGTAGAGACCATGCTTTCCTCTGGAATCTATCTTACATAAAACCCAAGGTTTATGGCCTAAATAATCAATGATACGTTCATAATATATTTTTACTTTGAAAGACAAATTTTTTTTAAGGGTAAGGCCTATATTTAAACCAGAATGAGTAGATGTTGCCAAGTATGCTTAGATTGCACTTCTAGTTAGATTTTTTCTTCTCTGACCCAAATTAGAATTCTTCCACTTTTTTTTATAAGTTTTATTGTCATTTACATTTTTTATATCACAGCTTCTAATAATAATAATAATAAATTAATGAAATTACATTTATTTAATGTTTGAAAGTTTGCAGAAATATTTCATCTGATGCAGTAATACAAGGTGGGAACTTTTGTCTCCATTTTATAGATGAGGAAACTAAGGACAGCAGCTTTGTTCACTGTCACTTGTGGTTCACCCTTTATTTCTAAAGAGGACTAACAACATTCAGCCTCAAGGTCACAATAATTGACATTTATATGGCACTTTTGTTGTTTAGTTGTGACGACATTTGGGGTTTTCTTGACAAAGACACTGGCTACCACTGCCCTCTGACCCTAGATTTAGAGCTGTCCAACTCCATTTTACACAGCCAATGCAGAAGATCTGGTATTTGAATCCACAGCCCCCAGGTCCAAAGCCAGACCTTCCCAGTGTACCAGACTTCCTCCATTCTACGTAGACAAGCCTAAAGCAAAGATCATCTTTCACCCAATGCTTGCTTGGTTCTGGAAGGCCCCTTGTGCCAGGAATGGGGACCCAAATCAGAGGAAGGTTTGAGTTAGGAGGTGGAGCACCCAGAGCCTCAGGATCCCACACTTGAAAATGGAGCAGTTATTCATCTTTGGAGCGAGAGAGTGGTATTAGAAGGAGGGAGCAATTCTAACTGAAAGCAAAATAACTTTCTGTCCAAATTCTCCGCAGTAGAGTTGCTGTCCACAGTAGTAGAGAACAAAAACCAAGTGTACAGGTTCTGAGGGAAGGTTGAAGAGTGATGAGCACAGATTCTGAGGATCCAAGTTGGGAGGGAGGATGAGCAGTGATGAGCACAGATTCTGAGGGTCCAAGTTTAGAGTGATGATGAGGAGTGATGAGCACAGATTCTGAGGATCCAAGTTCAGAGTGATGATGAGGAGTGATGAGCACAGATTCTGAGGGTCAAAGTTCAGAGTGATGATGAGGAGTGATGAGCACAGATTCTGAGGGTCCAAGTTGGGAGGGATGATGAGGAGTGATGAGCACACATTCTGAGATGGAGCATAAGGTAGCCACCATCTTGCTGCCCCAAGCCATGAACCTCAGAAAATCTTAAATTAGATTGCATTCCGTTCTTGAAACTTGGAAATGGTGTTTGCCCCAAAACCTGAGTCAATTAAAAGGAGATAACCCTTGCCCTTTGTGTTTCTTTCACCATGGCTGAGGCAGGAGAGGACTTTCCTTCCCTAATTATATGTGGTGTTTCCCCACCCCCTCCTCTTCATAGGTATTGTGCTTTCCAGGGGACTCCTGAGCCCACTTAACATTACAGAGCTGTTATTTGCAATGGATCTACTTCATCCTGACATTGGCAACTGAGCCAGATCCATCTGCTAAGAAGATAAGACTTAGCCATCTGCAAAGACCCTCTCTCTTGACACCAGTAGAGATATGTTTCCTAAACTCTACCCTGTTACTAATTGTGGGAATAATTGAATCCTGCCATAAGGCACTGGATAATGGGGAGGGGGGTGGGGGAGAAGGAGAGAGATTGCTGTTGTGGAGTTTTGATCTATACTCTGGAGTTTATTGTACTGGTGGTGGGAAGGGGAGAGATGATGTTGCTGAGTTAGATGTGGTTTAAAAAAAAAAGTTTTTTTTCTGTTTCCAAAAGTGTCAAGTTGTCATTTTTCAGCTCCCACATGATTAGTGATCTTTCCCAATTTCGTCTGGGCTATCTGGTGATTAGGTTTGCCAGCTCGTTAATCATAAAGAAATACTTGTTGGCAAACTTATTGGATAAATTACATTGTCCCTTATTTACAACTAGCCCATACTGCTGATGGGTAAAGCTGGCTATCCTATCTGGGTTTGGGAATAAGAGAGGGAGGCAGATTTGTTCTTCTTTGAGATTGTGAAACAATTGTAACCAGGACCTTTGCCATCAGAGGCTGGGGACCGTCTGAAAATCTGGGAGCAAAGAGCTATTGGGGGTTAACAAGCAGCAGGGCTGTTGTGTTCTAGCCAGAGAAGTCCCAGAGAAGCTAGGAACTGGCCCTGCTGAAGTTTTTTGGATCTTCTTGGAGGAACAGAGCAGCCATTCCACACCTGGAGGGCAATTCAGAATGACAAGGGACTGGCTTAGAGATTTGCATCCAGGTGCTTTTCCTCAGCTCCAGGGGAAGGCTGAGCCAGAAAATAATTGGTGTCCCCACAGGCTTGTGCTGGATCTGCCCATTCCCCCTTTGAAGTTTCTTCTGCCTGACTTGTGCTCATTATAATCTATATGACTGAAATGTAAAACTTCTGTTTCTGAAAATCTAACCTTTCTTCAGCAGCTGGGAACCTAAATCCCCTGGATGAAGAAGGGGGATAGTAAGAGTGCTAGAAAAGCTAATGGGTGCTCTGGTGCTGGCAAGATTGGAGATGGGAAAACTCCTTCTGATTTGATTCCATAGATAGTGGCAAAAGTCAGGTTAGCCACAAAAGATGTTTGCACTGATTGATAAAGCTGGAACAATACCTCTTGTTAATTGATGTATAGGCCCTGGCAAAGAAATGAAACCAAACTAACTCCCAAGCAAGGATGCAGCCTTAATTGGATGAAGGGCTCCAGAAGGCCCTGAACAAGCCAGTCAAGCCAGCTTCCAGAGCTAGTCCTTAGCTTGGGCTTGGGAATCCTCCTAGGGGGTGGAAGAGGACGACGACTGGATTGCTCTCTGACAGCACCTTCTCATCCTCCATCTTGGGCTTTCCAATTCTGGGCTTGGGCTTGGAGGGTCTCATCTACAGAAAACTACCTCCCTGAGGGCAAGAACAGTTGGAGTTTTTCCATGGTAGCTCTGCCATTTTTCCACTTTGAATCACTTCCAATTTACCAATATTTCTTAAGGAAACAAGCATTTATTAAACTCCTATGTACCAAGCACTGTGCTAAGCACTTTACATATATTCTCTCTTCAACAACACTGGGAGGTAAGTGCTATTATCCACACTCTCAGTTAAAGAAACTGAGGCAACAGGTCAGCAAAATAGAGGCTAGATTGAAACAGATCTTATCTTGTACACACAACCCTGGCCTTATTAACAAGGGGATTCTAGATCTGCAGCGTTCAATTGGGTGTTCTCCAAATTCTACATGAAGAAAGGTACCTGATGAAGGAGTCTGGGTTGTTAACCATGGCCCTAGCTCCTTCTGCTTTTCAGCCAAACTCTAGGCTCCTTCCCAAGAGCAATATGTGGGCTTAGCTCCCTTTCCCCCTGCTGCTTCTACTCATGTCCCCAGATTCTGGTCCCTGTGTCTTTTGTGACCGTATCATTCATCTGGTAGCCCACCTCATCCATCTTCCTTAGACTACTCAATCAGCAAAGCACAACTAAAGAAGGAGCAAACATATATTACATACTTACTAGGGGTCATATATTACACTAGACCCTGGAGCCATAAAGATAAAAACAAAATGGTCTTGCCCTCAACGTTTATATTCTATTGGGGAAAATGATGTCTACAAAAAGAACTAGGAAGAAATCTATGCATAACTAAGATAATTGGATAAATATTTTTACATACATTGGATTAAGCATATATTTTCACATATTTAACATATAATTACCTGTCATCTAGGGGAAGAGGTGGAAGGAAGGAGGGGAAAAGGTGGAAGAGAAGGTTTTGCAAGGGTCAGTGTTAAAAACTTACTCCTTCATATGTTTTGTAAATAAAAAGCTTTCCTAAAGCAATTTTTAAAAGAAAAAACTCCACATACAGGCTGAGCACTATCCTCATCTGATGAGCATTTGCTTTGCTTAGCTTCTCCATGGAGACCTCATTGTGTCATGCCCATTGTGACACGCCTGAGAACACCCAAGGTTTTCTGACTTAAAGGTGATGTTCTCTCCCCAATAACCCAGCTGGATCCTGACAGCAAAGGGCAAAGGAAGTGTGAATAGAAGGATGGATGAGTGGACAAATAGACTAATAGATTAGATACATAGATAACTGGTGATAGATGGGATAGAAAGGATAAACAAAAAAAATCAAATGGATACACTTGATGCATAGTTAAATAGATAATGATGGGTAGATAAGTGAAAAGATAGATTTATAGTAGAAAAGTTTATAGGTAGAAAAGATTTATAGGAAGAAAAGCGATTTATAGTTAGAAAAGAGATTTATATGATAAAAAGCGATACATAAGTAGAAAAGATATATATATATATATAGGTAAAAAAAAGTGATTTAAAAGAAAAAAAGAGATTTATAAGTAGAAAAGAGGTTTATAGGCAGAAGAGAATGAATAGCTGCATTAAATTATACATAGGTAATGAATGAGTCAATGGAGGGTTAGGTAAATCAGTAAATAAATTACTGGATAGAGAGTTCCATTCAGGCCCTCATCAGCATGATACCAAGGGCCTTTGTCAAAGATTGAGACTACCTTCACATCAGTACTAAACTATTATATTTTATCCTTCAAGATTATAGAAGCTAAAATGGTTGCTTTCTATCTGTCTTGGGAAGTTGTTGACTTCTCTTTCCTCCCCTCTTCCCCTGCCTCCCCAAAATTTTTTAATTTGTGGATGGTTATTCCAGTAGATCATTTGGACACATATCTTTCACTCATGCTGTAACATTTTACCTTTTCAGGCATCCTATAAGCCACTGCTGAAGCAGAGGAGATACTGAACCAGTTGTTACCAGATGCTGGCGATATTGAACGCATCTTCGGGCCTTGGGATCTACTTAAAACGGGATTTAACATGTTCATGAAGGTAAAGTAGCTATATAGAGATAATCTATCTGCAGCTTCCCTCCTGCAGTCAGTGTTAATAGGAGATCAAGGTAGGACCAGGTTGCTGACTAGCCCTATATATACTAGAAGTACAAATAATCTGGGAAATAGAGAGCCTCCACTTAAAAACAAACAAACAAACAAAAGCAAATTATTTTAGTTTGGAAACTATTTTCTTTTTTCCTCATCCTATGCCTAGTTCCCAGAAAAAAAGATGACTTGCTCATATTAGAGGTTTCATAAATGCTTGTTGAATTCAATTACATATAGATTAAGAGTTTTTCTAAAATTATTGGCAGCTGGCTGGGTCAGTGGATAACACTGTTGGACCTCGCTTGAATCAGCAAGAGATTTCAAACACCAGCTGTAGGACTCTGGGCAAGTCACTTAATCTGTGTTTGCCTCAATTTCCTCCTCTATAAAATGGGAATGATACAATCATGTTGGCTCCACAGAGAATAAGCCTCTGAGAACTATTTGTTTTCAAGTAGAGTCACAGCATCATGGATTTTGAGCTGGCAGGAATATTTCAGGGTTTCTACTTCCATATTTTACAGAGAAAGTCACTGAGACTCAAGGAGGTTTAGTAGAGTTAATATATTGTTCAAGTGCATACAAGTTATAAATGGCAGAGACAAGATTCAAACAGATCTTGTTAATACTATCATGTTACCTCTAAGTGTTCATTATATATGTGTGTATGTTTGTGCATATATGTGCGTGTATATTTCCATACTCCAGTCTTCTAACCTATAGCTAAATATATTAACTCTTAAAACAAAAATGATGGGATGGGGTAGGGAAAAGACACTTATAATAAAGTAACATTAAACAAGTGGTATTTTGCTCTGCTGTTTATTTCTTACCTTCATGACTTTTTATTATCACTTTAAACTCCCTGAGCCTCAATTTCCTCACATGTTAAATGAGAGACTTGAGCTCCATGACCACTAGAAAACTACATTTCCAGTTCTAAAATTATGATTCCACAGCTGAAAATCTAGGAACATTGCCTCCTAATTTAAGATCTGTATTTGATCATTAATATTTTGTCTTGGATTTTATATAGTTCATTTGTAGCAACATTAACCTGGCATTCTTGTCTGAGGGCTGACCCTGTCCTTGTTGTGGTGACTTTTACAGATGAGCTGCCCTCATCCCAGTGATCATCCACTCCAGATCCTCTTTGTGGTTGGTGGGGTGACAATATCAGAAGCCAAAATGTTGAAAGGTCTCGTTTCTTCCCTGAAGCCTGGAACACAGGTAACAAACCTGAAATAACAGGACATGCGTCTCCCTGGCCCAAGGATGGGAGCCAAAGATGGCTGTTCCCACAAGACTTGTTCTGACCCTTAGGGGTAGCATCAGAGGAGATGATCTATAGAACTTGAGAGATTGTGAAGCACTGTGTAAATGTCAGATACTACTCTTACTACTACTATTATTACTCATACTCTTACCCCTATTATTATTAATAATACTTCTACTATTAATCCTCTTCCTACTCCTATTAGTATTACTCCTACAATTACTACTATTACTCTTTCCCCAACTACTACAATTACTCCCGCACTTATTACTGTTATTATTCCTTCTAGATCTCTTCCTCCTGCTACTAGTATTATCATTGCTCCTATTCCTATTAATACTCCTTTTACTACCACTACTATTATTTCTACTACCACTTTTACTATTACTATTGCTACAACAACTCCTATTCCTACTACTCCTACTACTAGTGTAACTAGTATAGTGGAGAAAATGCAGCTACAGAAATAATGACCAGACATCTGGCTAAAGAAAATGCCAATGAGATTTGCAAAAGAATTATATGGGGATTAGACAAAGATGCTCCTTTAGAGGAGATCATAAGACGCTGTGCTACAGTGGGAACAAATGCTTTTTACACCTGGACAATGATGAATGTGGAAAGGCAGGGTCCCTCCTGGCAAGGGCCTTCTAGAGAAACTCGGCGATGTTTTTCAATGTGGAAAAAATTGGGCATCTAAGAGCTCAGTGTAGGTATGGAGATACAGTGAGAAGACAGGGTGAAAGAAGACCCTAAAACCCCATGTCCAAAATGCAACAGAGGACTCCATTGGGCATCAGAGTGTAGAGTAATTCAGAGAAATGGGATGAGGGGCCCAGGTCCAGGGCCCCCAGGCAAAAAAGACTTGGGGCATGATGGCAGCTGATGTTACACCCAAAGAGCCTTTAGAAGGTCAGGACTCTGATTTGATCAACCAGCAGAAAAGCAATCACATGGCAGAAAGGGATTACCTGATAAGTGAGCCAAAAGGCAATCAGATTGCAAAAATGGATTACACTTGGGGAGAATACAGGCCTTTTAAACCAACAGGGCTGTGTCCAGTGCAAACAATTCCAATGTAATTGCCAGATGATGTGAAGAGATTTAGAAAGTGGTAAATAGAAGGAAATTAGATAGGTTAACTGCCTGGGAGAGAGGGTTTGCTTGTATTTCTTCAGCAGGAGAAGGAATCAGATGGGTGCCAACGAGTCATATTTGCCTTGTCCATCAGAAAGAGACAGAAAAAGAGAAAGACCTCAAAATAAAGGAGAATATCTAAGAAACATCTGACACTGAAAGAGCATGGATAATAAGAAGACTGTTAAAGAACTTTAAAAACCAGCAGGAATCATTGGACTTCCTCATACAAGATGAGACTAATGGACAATGGACTTATGGACATTTATAAATTTTCAATTTATGATTATTTGATTATGTTATTTGTCATATACTTCTAGCATGTGTTATGTTACTATGTTACTATGTGCTTATGTAATTTATGTAATTATCTGTAATACTTCCCATATTGATGGATTTATGTTTCAAGGTCATGACTGTCCTATGTTCTGAATCAAAAGAAAGGGGGAGATGTTAGGATTACTAAGTGAGAACTCAGGTTGTCTGGATAGTGACAAGGTGAGAATTCAGGTTGGACAATTACAAGGTGAGAACTCAGGTTGACTTGATGGAAGGAGCAGGCTCATTGGCTGAGGTGGTTCTTCCCAGAAGCCCTTGCATTATCCCATGCCCATTCTCTGGGAGGATAAAAAGCAACAGTGGGCCTGGAAAGTGAGTCTGCCTGCAGAAGGATAAGAGCTGGAGGAGATTCAATAAAAAGACTCTGCATTGCATCAGGCTTGACGGGGCTCTCTGCAGGAAGGGAAGTCACTTCTCTGGACAAGAGTTAACAGCAACTGCCTGGAGACAACGGTTCACTACAGGAAGAAGAATCTGTCTGAGAGATTTGAGTAGACACAGCAGATCTCTTCCCAGAGAGCGATCCAGCAGCTTCTGGAGACAACAGCTCGCTACACCTATTATTATTACTATTGCTATTACTACTTCTTCTACTACTATTATTCCTACTGCTATCATTATTAGTACTACTACCATTACTATACTTTTATCATTACTACTCTTCCTACTACTTTTATCACTATTATTTTTTCCTCCTCCTATTACTGTTACTACTCAGGACTACTCCTACTTCTTGTACTCCTCCACCTCCTACTACTACCACTACTCCTTTCTCACTACTATTACTATAATTACTAATATTACTACTACTACTACTACTACTACTACTACTACTACTACTACTACTACTACTTCTACTAATACTACTACTATTACTACTACTATTGCTACTCTTACTTCAATTAGTATTATTATTCCTACTATGAGTACTGTTAAGTTTTCCTAGTGCCATGACCAATTTCTTGCCCTTCTAGGAGCAGACAACTTAACCATTACAACACCAGAAAAGGTGAAAGTGAGATGGGTACAGCTGATAGAGGGCAGGGGCTTCAAGGCAGGAAGACTTAGAGTCTAATTTTACCTTCCAAAACTTACTATATGTTTGAAATTAAATAAGTCATTTTACATCTGGCCCCAGTTTTTCTGAATAGTGAAACATTGTTTACAATAATCCCTATTGCCTAAGTTGTTGTGAGAGTCAAAATGATAAAATAATTTTAAAATAGTACAAATGCCAGCAAGTTATTTTTATTTTTTATTGATTTTTAATTATAGCATTTTTTTTGAAAGTACATATGCATAGGTAATTTTTCTTTACAACATTATCCCTTCTACTCCTTTCTGTTCTGAATTATTCCCCTACTTCCCTCCATGCCCTCCAATAGAGGGCAGGCATTCCAATACATATTAAATATCTTATAGTATATTCTTAGTACAATATATATGTGCAGAACCAAGTTTTATTGTTGTTGTTATTGCAAAGGAAGAATTGTATTCAGAAGGTAAAATTAATCTGTGAAGAAAAATAAAAAACAAAAAAACAAAAAAAATGCTCACAGTTTACATATCCCAGTGTTCAGGTTCTGGGTGTAGCTGATTCTGTCCATCATTGCTGAATTGGAATTGGATTAGCTCTTCTCCATATTGAAGATACACACTTCCATTAGAATACATCCTCATACAGTATCATTGTTGAAGTGTATAAAGATCTCCTAGTTCTGCTCGTTTGACTCTGCATCAGTTGATGTAAGTCTCTCCAAGCCTCTCTGTTTTCCACCTGTTGGTCATTTCTTAGAGAACAATAATATTCCATAACATTCTTACACCATAATTTACCCAACCATTCTCCAATTGATGGGCATCCGTTCATTTTCCAGTTTCTAGCCACTACAAAAAGTGCTGCCACAAACATTTTGGCACATACAGGTCCTTTTCCCTTCTTTAGTATTCCCTTGGGAGATAAGCCGAGTAGTAGCACTGCTGGCTCAACGGATTTGTAGATTTTGATAACTTTTGGGGCATAATTCCAGATTGCTCTCCAGAATCGTTGGATTCTTTCACAACTCCACCAACAATGCATCATTTTCCCAATTTTCTTACAATCCCTCCAACATTCATCATTGTTTTTTCCTGTCATCTTAACAAATGTGACAGGTGTGTAGTGGTATCTCACACTTGTGATTTGGAACTTGTGAGTGCAAATAGTTTTGATTTCATCATCTGAATATTGTCTGTTCATATCCTTTCACCATTTTTCAATTTGAGAATGGCTTGATTACTTATAAATTAGCGTCAATTCTCTGTATATCTTGGAGATGCGGCCTTTATCAGAACCTTTAACTGTAAAAAATGTTTTTCCAATTTGTTACTTCCCTTCTAATCTTGTTTGCATTAGTTTACCCCCGTTGGGGAAACTTTTTAATTTGATGTAATCTAAATTTTCTATTTTGTGATCAATTATGATCTCTTGATTTCCTTTGGTCACATAATTCTTCCTCCTCCATAAGTCTGAGAGGTAAACTATCCTATGTTCCTCTAATTTATTTATGATCTCATTCTATATGCCTAAATCATGGACCAATTTTGATCTTATCTTTGTATATGGTGTTAAGTGTGGGTCCATGCCTAGTTTCTGCCTTACTAATTTCCAGTTTTTCCAGCAGTTTTTGTCAAATAATGAATTCTTATGCCAAAAGTTGGGATCTTTGGGTTTGTCAAACATTAGATTGCTATTTTGATTCACTATCTTGCCCTGTGAAAGTATCCTAATCCACTGAACAACTAGTCTATTTCTTAAGCAATATCAAATGGTTTTGGTGACTGTTGCTTTATAATATAGTTCTAGATCAGGTACAGCTGGACAGCTAGACCACCTTCATTTCTTTTCATTCCTTCCCTTGAAATTCTCGAACTTTTGTTGTTCCAAATGAATTCTGTTGTTATTTTTTCTAGGTCTTTAAAAAAAGTTCCTTGGGAGTCAGATTGGTATAGCACTAAATAAATAGATTAGTTTAGGGAGTATTTTCATCATCATTATATTCTCTTGTCCTATCCAAAAGCACTGAATGTCTTTCTAATCATTTGAATCTGACTTCCTTTTTGTGGCAAGTGTTTCGTAATTTTGCTCATATAATTCCTAACTTTCCTTTGTTAGATATATTCCCAAATATTTTATACTATCAACAGTTATTTTGAATGGAATTTCTCTTTGTATCTCTTGCTGTTGGATTGTGTTGGTAATGTATAAAAATGCTGAGGATTTATGTGGATCTATTTTATATCCTGCAATTTTGCTAAAGTTCTGAATTATTTCTAATAGCTTTTTAGCAGAGTCTTTGGCGTTCTCTAAGTTTACCATTATGTCACCTGCAAAGAGTGATAGTTTGATTTCCTCATTTCCTACTCTAATTCCTTGAATCTCCTTCTCAGCACTTTTTGCCAAGGCTAGCGTTTCTAGTACTATATTGAATAATAATGGTGATAGTGGGAAACCTTGTTTCACTCCTTATCTTACACGGAAAAGTTCCATAAGATATTTACTGACTGTTTTAAATATATGTTCTTTATTATTTCAAGGAATAGTCCATTTATTCCTATACTCTCAAGTGTTTTTTGTAGGAATGGATGTTGGATTTTATCAAATGCTTTTTCTGCAATTATTGAGATGATCATATGTTTTTATTAATTTTATTATTAATATGGACAATTATACTAATAGTTTTCCTAGTATTAAACCAACCCAGCAATCCTGGTATAAATCCTGCTTGATCATAATCTATTATTCTGGGGATGATTATTTGAAGTATTTTTGCTAATATCTTATTTAAGATTTTAGCATCAATATTCAAGAAGGAAATTGGTCTTTAGTTTTATTTCTCAGCTTACAGTCTACTTGGTTTTAGGTATCAGTACCATGTCTGGGGCTTAAAAGGAATTTGGTAGGCCTCATTCAATTCCTTTTTTTTTTTTTTCAAATTTTTATATAGTATTAGAGTTAGTTGTTCTTTAAATGTTTGGTAGAATTCACATGTCAATCCATCTCTCCCTGACGATTTTTTCTTAGGGTGTTGGTTAATAAGTTGTTCTATTTCTTTTTCTGAAATGGGACTATTTAGACTTCTTACTTCTTCCTCTGTTAATCTGCACAAGCTATATTTCCTCCACAAGTCTGAGAGGTAAACTATCCTATGTTCCTCTAATTCATTTATGATCTCATTCTTTATTCCTAAATCATGGACCCATTTTGATCTTTTCTCAGTAATTGGTGTTAAGTGTGGGTCCATGCCTAGTTTCTGCCATACTAATGTCCAGTTTTCCCAGCAGTTTCTGTCAAATAATGAATTCTTACTCCAAAATTGGGGATCTTTGGGTTTGTCAAAAACTAGATAGCTATTTTTATTCAATATCTTGCCCTGTGAAGCTGACCTATTCCACTGATCAACTTGTCTATTTCTTAGCCAACACCCAATGGTTTTGGTGACTAATGCTTTATAATATAGTTTAGATCAGGTACAGCTAGGCTACCTTCATTTGATTTTTTTTTTTCATTACTTCCCTTGCAATTATCGATTTTTTGTTCTTTCCTATGAATGTTGTTATTTTTTCTAGGTCATTAAAATAGTTTCTGATTGGTGTAGCACTAAATAAATAGATTAATTTAGAGAGTATTGTCATCTTGATAATATTCGCTCTGCTTATCCAAGAGCACTGAATGTCTTTCCAATTATGTAAATCTGACTTTATTTTTGTGGCAAGTGTTTTGTAATTTTTCTCATATAATTCCTGACTATTCTTTGGTAGATGGATTCCCAAATACTTTATACTCTCAACATTTGTTTGGAGTGGAATTTCTCTTTGTATCTCTTGCTGATGGATTGTGTTGGTAATGTATAAAAATGCTGCAGATTTAGGTGGATTTATTTTGTATCTTGAAACTTTGCTAAAGTTCTGAATTTATTCTAAGAGCTTTTTAGCAGAGTCTTTGGGGTTCTCTAAGTATACCATCATGTCATCTGCAAAGAGTGATAGTTTTATTTCCTCTTTACCTACTCTAATTCCTTGAATCTCTCTGGGGTCTTATTAGTAATGGTGATAGTGAGCAACCGTTGTTTCACTCCTTATCTTACTGGGAAAGGTTACAGTGTATCACCATTACATATGATTTTTACTGACACTTTTAAATTTATAATCATTATTTTAAGGAATAGTCCATTTATTCCTATACTCTGAAGCGTTTTTAGTAGGTATGGATGTTGGATTTTATGAAATGGTTTTTCTTCATCTATTGAGATGGTTTCTGTTAATTTGGTTATTGATATAGTTGATTATACAAATAGTTTTCCTAATAATTGAACCAGCCCTTCATTCCTGGTATAAATCCCACTTGGCCATGGTTTATTATCCTGGGGATGGTTTTCTGTAGTCTTTTTGATATTTTATTTAAGATTTTATCATCATTAGGGAGATTGGTCTATAATTTTGTTTCTCTGTTTTCAGACTACCTGGTTTAGGTATCAGTACCATGTCTGTGTCATAAAAGGAATTTGGTAGGACTCCTTCAATCCCTATTTTTTCAAAGAGTTTATACAGTATTGGAGTTAGTTGTTCTTTAAATTTTGGTAGAATTCACATGTAAATCCATCTGGTCCTGGGGATTATTTTTTCTTAGCAGTTGGTTAATAGATTCTTCTATTGCTGTTTCTGAAATGTGACTATTTAGACTATTTACTTCTTCCTCTGTTAATCTGGGCAAGCCTATTTTTGAAGGTATTCTTCCATTTCATTTAAGTTATCGAATTTATTGCTGTAAAGTTGGGCCAATTAGCTCCTAAATATTGTTATAATTTCCTCTTCATTAGTGGTAAGTTCTCCCTTTTCATTTTTAAGACTAACAATTGTTGTTTCAAATATAGACAACTACAGGCACACAATAGTAGACAGAGTCTAAAGTCGAGTCCTGTCTTCTTTTTAACATCCTTTCTTTCTTAACTTTTTTGGATCATGGACTTTTTTGACAGTCTGGTGACTGCCTCTTCTAGGAATAGTCGTTTTTAAATGCTTAAAATAAAGGACCAGGATAACAAGGGAATCAGTCTTACTGAAATTCAGTTTTAAAATATGTTTTTTTCTCAATAGTATTTTATTTTTTTCCAAATACAGGTAAAGATAGTTTTCGACATTCATTATTACAATTCATTTTATTACAATTCATTTTGAAAATCAACCCGATATATCCCAGGTTTAGAACCTCTGCACTAGGCACTCTCCGATCCTGAAAATGTCTCCATTCTTTGAGGTCACTCTGTTGGTCCCCTCTTTCCAACCTGAGGTTGCTCTGAGTTCCTTGGGAAACTGAAGGAGGGATAGACCTGGCTGAGTCTCCCCCTTGGTTACTTGAGCTGTGGTTCTATGAGGAACCCATACAGAACTCTCAGCTTCCACCTTGAAGCTGGTGAAGAACCAGTTCTAATTCTGTGGGCAATGCCAGAGGCACTTGTTGCTTCTCTTTTGCCAATTACTTCTTTAAAAGCCTGGCTGTATTTATTAATACAGACAGAATAATTTCTCATAGATCCACAGAATGCACTCCCTGGGATGTAAGGCACACACAGACACACAAAGGGAGGCTTTGCATCCCACAGCACCAAGCTCTAACCCTCTTAGTCTGCAAACTCAAAAATTCCATTACTCAGGACAATCATGAAGCATGAAAGAATGGTAAATAATTGTAGGGAGTCACCCTAGTATCCTTTTAGGAAGGTCTCTGCAAACAGCTTAGAGCCCTATTCCGCCTCCAAGGCTGTAAATCTTAACCATGCTCACTGAGCAGAGAAGGAGCTCGGCATGAATGGTAAATAATTGTAGGGAGTCACCCTGGTATCCTTTTAGGAAGGTCTCTGCAAACAGCTTAGAGCCCCTTCCGCCTCCAAGGCTGTAAATCTTACCCATGCTCACTGAGCAGAGAAGGAGCTCCCCGGCTGCCGTGATACTGGCATGGGAAGGCGCTGAGTGCTTTTCTTTCATTGTGCATTGGTTACCAGGAGATGCAGCTGCTCCAGTGTCCATGGCACAGCCTTGGGCTTCACGGGGCAGAGACAGGTTACTGAGGGGAGGGGTAAGTTGGAGGTCTGAGCCAGTGAGGCAGTGGTAATGTTCTTGGTTCTTAGTCACCAAGCAGTCATCAGATGCCCAGTGCAGGAGACAGATCCCAGGCCTGAAGCCAGATGTGGCCTCAGGCTCACTGGCCTTGTCACCCAGGGAGAGGTTGCCCAGCTGCCTCATTTTTAAAAGGGAGAAAAAAGAATACCCTCACTTCCAAGTTTGAGAGGAGGATCCAACTGAGATAAATGCAAAGTTTAGCATGGGAGGTAGCATCTGGGGAGCGCTGGGCTAGCTGAGATGGTGAGGGTGCTGGGGCCTGGAATGGGGATGATGAAGATGATGATTACCAGGCATTGTACAAAGCACTTTCTTAAGGATAGAATGTCCCTATCACCTTTTTTTCTTTTTGGAAAGCCTGGTAGGAGAAATATTTGCCAGGGTTTCTCCACAACCTGGATTAGGGCCATACCTCCCTCTAACCTCAGCAGCTCCAGACCCACTCCCCTTCAATTCACTCTCCCTAAAAGGGAGACATCCTGGCCTGTTCTTAGCCCTCGATTTAAATTCGTTGGATTTATTCAGGGGACTCGGCTGCCTGACGATTGGAACATATCGTTTGATTTCATTGAAAAGGGTCTTTACCCTACAATTTCTCAAAGCAAATGCTTCTGTTTAATGTGAGCTTCAATCTCTTCCCCCAGTTGTTGCAACATTTGATTTATTGGTGTATTAAGCAGATGTAGTTCTCAGGGCATGTTGCTTGTGACCTCTTCCAGACTTACTATCCTATGGATCTAACATGATAACCTTGGTATAAGATTGGACTTGTCTTGTACAGACAACCCTGGCCTAATTAACAAAGGGATCCAAGATCTGCATCGTTCAAAGGGGTATTTTCCAAATTTTCCAAGATGGAAGGTACCTGATGAAGAGGGCCGGGGACTTACCCGTGGCCCTAGGCTCCATCCCAAGAGAAATATGTGGGCTTAGCTTCTTTTCCCGCTGGCAGCTTCTACTCATGTCCCCAGATTCTGGTCAATGTGTCTTTTGTGACCGTATCATTCATTTGGTAGCCGACCTCATCCATCAGCCTTAGACTACTCCATCAGCAAAGCACAAATAAACAAGGACCAAACATATATTACAGACTTGCTATGTGTCATATGTTACACTACACCCTGGAGACATAAAGATAAAAACAAAATGGTCTTGCCCTCAAAGGTTATATATTATTGCAGAAAATGATGTCAACAAAAAAAAAGTAGGAAGAAAATCTCTGCATAAGCAAGATAATTGCATAAATATTTTCTATACATTGGATTTATCATATATTTTCACATATTTAACATGTAATTACCGGTCATCTAGGGAAGAAGGTGGAAGGAAGGAGGGGGAATGATGGAACAGGAGGTTTTACAAGGCTCAGTGTTGATAATTGCCCCTTCATATGTTTTCTAAAATAAATAGGTTTCTCAAAAAATATTTTTAAAAGAAAACCTCCCATTAAAGCCTGGCACAATCCTCAGATGATGAGCAGTTTCCTTGCTTACCTTGGCCATGGAGACTTCATTGTGTGATGCTCATTGTGACACGCCGGAGAACACCCAAGCTTTTCTGACTTAAAGGTGATGATCTCGCCACAACAACTCAGTTGGATCCTGACAGCAAAGGGAGTAGTATGGGAATAGAAGAAGGGATGAGTGGACAAATAGACTAATAGACTAGATACATAGATAACTGGTGATGGATGGATGGGATAGATAGGATACACAAATAGATTGAATAGATACACTTGATGCATAGTTAAAAAGATAATGATGGATAGATAAGTGAAAAGATAGATTTGTAGTAGAAATGTGTATAGGTAGAAAGTGATTTATAGGAAGAAGAGTGATATATAGGTAGCAAAGAGCTCTATAGCAAGAAAAGTGATTTATAGGTAGAAAAGAGATTTATAGGAAGAAAAGCAATTTATAGGTAGAAAAGAGATTTATAATAATTAAACTGATTTATAATAGAAAAGAGATTTTCAGATAAAAAAAGGGATTTATAAGTAGAAAAGAGATATATAGGTAGAAAAGAGATTTATAGGCAGAAGAGAATGAATAGCTGGATTAAAATATACATACACACCACCTAAAATATTGCAGTTTGTGGATGGTTTTTCCAGTATATCAAATGGACACATATCTTTCACTTATGCTGTAACATTTTACCTTTTCAGGCAACCTATAAGCCAAAACTGAAGCAAAGGAGATACTGAACGCAGAGTGACCAGATTCTGGTGATATTGAACACATGTTTTTGGGCCTCAGTGATCTACTTCAAACGGGATTTAGATTGTTGTTGGGGAGTTTTGATCTATACTTTGGAGTTTATTGTACTGGTGGGGGGGAAGGGGAGAGATGATGTTGCTGAGTTTGATGGGGTTTTAAAAAAAAAAAAGTTTTTTTCTGTTTCCAAAAGTGAAAAGTTGTCATTCTTTCAGCGCCCACATGATTAGTGATATTTCCCAGTTTCTTCTGTGCTATCTGGTGATTAGATTTGCCAGCTCGTTAATCTAAAGAAATACTTGTTGGCAAACTTATTGGGTAACTTACATTTTCCCCTTATTTGCAGCTAGCCCATACTGCTGATGGGTAAAGCTGGCTATCCTATCTGGATTTGGGAATAAGAGAGGGAGGCAGATTTGTTGTTCTTTGAGATTGTGAAACAATTGTAACCAGGACCTTTGCCATCAGAGGCTGGAGACAGTCTGAAAGTCTGGGAGCAAAGAGCTATTGGGGGTTAACAAGCAGCAGGGCTGTTGTGTTCTAGCCAGAGAAGTCCCAGAGAAGCTAGGAACTGGCCCTGCTGAAGTCTTTTGGATCTTCCTGGAGGAGCAGAGCAGCAATTCCACACCTGGAGGGCAATTCAGAAGGACAAGAGACTGGCTTTGAGATTTGCATCCAGGTGCTTCTCCTCAGCTCCAGGGGAAGGCTGAGCCAGAAAATAATTGGTGTCCCCACAGGCTTGTGCTGGATCTGCCCATTCCCCCTTTGAAGTTTCTTCTGCTTGACTTGTGCTCATTATAATCTATATGACTGAAATGTAAAACTTCTGTTTCTGAAAATCTAACCTTTCTTCAGCAGCTGGGAACCTAAATCCCCTGGATGAAGAAGGGGGATAGTAAGAGTGCTAGAAAAGCAAATGGGTGCTCTGGTGCTGGCAAGATTGGAGATGGGAAAACCCCTTCTGATTTGATTCCATAAATAGTGGCAAATGTCAGGTTAGCCACAAAAGATGTTTGCACTGAATGATAAAGCTGGAACAATGCCTCTTGTGAATTGATGTACAGGCCCTGGCAAAGAAATTATACCAAACTAACTCCCAAGCAGAATGCAGCCTTAATTGGATGAAGGGCCCCAGAAGGCCCTGAACAAGCCAGTCAAGCCAGCTTCCAGAGCTAGTCCTTAGTTTGGGCTTGGGAATCCTCCCAGGGGGTGGAAGAGAAGGAGGTCTGGATTGCTCTCTGACAGCACCTTCTCATCCTCCATCTTGGGCTTTCCACTTCTGGGCTTGGGCTTGGAGGGTCTCATCTACAGAAAACCACCTCCTTGAGGGCAAGAACTGTTGGAGTTTTTCCATGGTAGCTCTGCCATTTTTCCACTTCGAATCACTTCCAATTTACCAATATTTCTTAAGGAAGCAAGCATTTATTAAACTCCTATGTACCAAGCACTGTGCTAAGCACTTTACATATATCCTCTCCTTAACAACACTGAGGGGTAGGTGTTATTATCCACACACTCAGTTAAAGAAACTGAGGCAACAGGTCAGCAAAATAGAGGCTAGATTGAAACAGATCTTGTCTTGTACAGACAACCCTGGCCTAATTAACAAGGATTCTACATCTGCAGCATTCAAGGGAATTACAAAGCAGGGAGATACATACAGAGTAAAGGTAAAAGGTTGGAACAGAGCCTATTATGCTTCAGGTAAAGCCAAAAAAGCAGGGGTAGCTATCCTTATCTCAGATCAAGCAAAAGCAGAAGTAGATCTAGTTAAAAAAGATAAGGAAGGAAACTATATCCTGTTGAAAGGTAGCATAAATAATGAAGCCATATCAATACTAAACATATATGCACCAAGTGGTATAGCATCTAACTTTCTAAAGGAAAAGTTAAGAGAGTTGCAAGAAGAAATAGACAGTAAAACTATAATAGTGGGAGATCTCAACCTTGCACTCTCAGATTTAGACAAATCAAACCACAAAACAAACAAGAAAGAAATTAAAAAAGTAAATAGAACATTAGAAAAACTAGGTATGATAGACCTTTGGAGAAAACTGAATGGCAATAGAAAGGAATATACTTTCTTCTCAGCAGTTCATGGATCCTATACAAAAATTGACCATATATTACGACAGAAAGATCTCAAAATTAAATGTAGGAAGGCAGAAATAATAAATGCCTTCTTCTCAGATCACAATGCAATAAAAGCTACATTCAGTAAAAAGTTAGGGATAAATAGACCAAAAAGTAATTGGAAAATGAACAATCTCATCTTAAAGAATGACTGGGTGAAACAGCAAATTATAGAAAAAATTAATAATTTCACCCAAGATAATGACAATGATGAGACATCATACCAAAATCTGTGGGATGCAGCTAAAGCAGTAATAAGGGGAAATTTTATATCTTTAGAGGCTTATTTGAAGAAAATAGAGAAAGAGAAAATGAACGAATTGGGCCTGCAACTTAAAAGGCTAGAAAAAGACCAAATAAAAAACCCCCAACCAAAAATTAAACTTGAAATACAAAAATTAAAAGGAGAAATCAATAATATTGAAAGTAAAAAAAAAAAAAAACTATTGAATTAATAAATAAAACCAAGAGTTGGTTTTATGAAAAAGCCAATAAAATAGATAAACCTTTAGTAAATTTGATCAGAAAAAAAGAAAGAGGAAAATCAAAATGAAAAAGGGGATCTTTCCACCAATGAAGAGGAAATTAGAGAAATAATAAGGAGTTACTTTGCCCATCTTTATGCCAATAAATTTGATAACTTAAGTGAAATGGATGACTTCCTCCAAAAATATAGGCTCCGTAGATTAACAGAGGAGGAGATAAATTGCTTAAATAGTCCCATTTCAGAAAAAGCAATAGAACAAGCTATTAATCAACTCCCCAGGAAAAAATCCCCATGACCAATGGATTCACATGTGAATTCTACCAAACATTTAAAGAACAATTAGCCCCAATGTTATATAAATTATTTGAAAAAATAGGGGATGAAGGAGTCCTACCAAACTCCTTTTATGACACAGACATAGTACTGATACCTAAACCAGGTCGTTCGAAAACTGAGAAAGAAAATTATAGACCAATTTCCTTAGTGAATATTGATGCTAAAATCTTAAATAAGATATTAGCAAAAAGACTTCAGAAAATCATCTCCAGGATAATATACTATGGTCAAGTAGGATTTATTCGAGGAATGCAGGGCTGGTTTAATATTAGGAAAACTATTAGTATAATTGACCATATTAATAATCAAATTAATTAGAACCATATGATCATCTCAATAGATGCAGAAAAAGCATTTGACAAAATCCAACATCCATTCCTACTAAAAACTCTTGAGAGTATAGGAATAAATGGACTATTCCTTAGAATAATCAGGAGCATATATTTAAGACCGTCAGTAAGCAAAATATGCAATAGAAATAAACTGCAACCTTTCCCAGTAAGATCAGGAGTGAAACAAGGTTGTCCACTATCACCATTACTATTCAATATAGTACTAGAAACACTAGCCTTGGCAATAAGAGCCGAGAAAGAGATTCAAGGAATTAGAGTAGGAAATGAGGAAATCAAACTATCACTCTTTGCAGATGACATGATGGTATACTTAGAGAACCCCAAAGACTCTGCTAAAAAGCTATTAGAAATAATTCAAAATTTCAGCGAAGTGGCAGGATACAAAATAAATCCACATAAATCCTCAGCATTTTTATATATCACTAACAAAATGCAACAGCAAGAGATAGAAAGAGAAATTCCATTCCAAACAAATGTTGAGAGTATAAAGTATTTCGGAATCCATCTACCAAAGAATAGTCAGGATTTATATGAGAAAAATTACAAAACACTTGCCACAAAAATAAAGTCAGATTTAAATAATTGGAAAGATATTCAGTGCTCTTGGATAGGCCAAGCGAATATAATAAAGATGACAATACTCCCCAAACTAATCTATTTGTTTAGTGCTATACCAATCAGACTCCCAAGAAACTATTTAAATGACCTAGAAAAAAATAACAACAAAATTCATATGGAAGAATAAAAGGTCGAGAATTGCAAGGGAACTAATGAAAAAAAAAGTCAGAGGAATGTGGTCTAAGTGTACCTGATCTAAAGCCATATTATATAGCAGCAGTCACCAAAACCATTTGGTACTGTCTAAGAAATAGAAAGGTAGATCAGTAGAACAGATTAGATACAAAGGACGAAAAAGGGTACATCTATAGCAATCTAATCTTTGACAAATCCAAAGATAACAACATTAGGGATAAAAATTCATTATTTGGAAAAAAACTGTTGGGAAAACTGGAAATTAATATGGCAGAAATTAGATATGGATCGACATTTAACACCATATACCAAGATAAGATCAAAATGGGTCCATGATTTAGGCATAAAGAATGAGATCATAAATAGATTAGAGGAACAGAGGATAGACACTTGTGGAGGAGGAAGGAATTTATGACCAGAAGAGAACTAGAGATCATTATTGATCACAAAATAGAAGATTTTGATTACATAAAAATAAAATGTTTCTGTACAAACAATATTAATGCAAACAAGATTAGAAGGGAAGTAACAAATTGGGGAAATATTTTTAAAAGCAAAGGTTCTGACAAAGGTCTCATTTCCAAAATATATAGAGAATTGACTTTAATTTATAAGAAACCGAACCATTCTCCAATTGATAAATGGTCAAAGGATATGAACAGACAATTCTCAGATGAAGAAATTGAAACTATATCCACTCATATGAAAGAGTGTTCCAAATCACTACTGATCAGAGAAATGCAAATTAAGACCACTCTGAGATACCACTACACACCTGTCAGATTGGCTAAGATGACAGGAAGAAATAATGATGAATGTTGGAGGGGATGTGGGAAAACTGGGACACTAATACATTGCTGGTGGAGTTGTGAAAGAATCCAGCCATTCTGGAGAGCAATTTGGAACTATGCCCAAAAAGTTATCAAACTGTCCATACCCTTTGACCCAGCAGTACTACTACTGAGCTTATATCCCAAAGAAATACTGAAGAGCAGAAAGAGACCTGTATGTGACAAAATGTTTGTAGCATCTCTTTTTGATGTAGCTAGAAACTGGAAGAAGAATGGATGTCCATCAGTTGGAGAATGTTTGGGTAAATAATGGTATATGAAGGTTATGGAATATTATTTCTCTGTAAGAAATGACCAGCAGGAGGAATACAGAGAGGCTTGGAGAGACTTAAATCACCTGTTGCTGAGTGAAATGAGCAGAACCAGAAGATCACTGTACACTGCAACAACAATACTGTATGAGGATGTATTCTGATGGAAGTGGAAATCTTCAACATAAAGAAGAGCCAACTCACTCCCTGTTGATCAATGATGGACAGAGGTAGCTACACCCAGAGAGGAAACACTGGGAAGTGAATATAAAGTGTTAGCACTAATATCTGTCTGCCCAGGTTACATGTACCTTCGTAATCAAATGCTTATTGTGCAACAAGTAAATGGTATTTACACACATGTATTATATCTAGGTTATATTGTAATACATGTAAAATAAATGGGATTGCCTGTCATCGGGGGGATAGAGTGGAGGGAGGGGGGGAATAATTTGGAAAAATGAATACAAGGGATAATATTATAAAAATATATATTAAAAAAAGTGGTGGGTTGTGATAGGGAAAAGACACTGTAATAAAGTAACATTAAACAAGTGGAATTTTGCTCTGCTGATTAATTCTTACCTGCATGACTTTTTATTATCACTTAAACTCCCTGAGCCTCAGTTTCCTCACATGTTAAATGAGAGACTTGAGCTCCATGACCACTAGGAAACTACATTTCCAGTTCTAAAATTGTGATTCCACAGCTGAAAATCAAGGAACATTGCCTCCTAATGTAAGATCTGTATTTGATCATTAATGAGTCATATATTTTCTCTTGGATTTTATATAGTTCATTTGTAGCAACATTAAGCTGACATGCTTGTCTGTGGGCTGACCCCATCCTTGTTGTGGTGACTGTTACAGGTGAGCCGCCCTCCTCCCGGTGACCATCCACTCCAGATGCTCTTTGTGGTTGGTGGGGTGATGGTATCAGAAGCCAAAATGGTGAAAGATCTCATTTCTTCCTTGAAGCCTGGAACACAGGTATCGAACCCGAAATAACAGGACATACGTCTCCCTGGCTCAAGGATGGGAGAGTCTGGCTGTTCCCACAGGGTGGATCTGAGCCTTAGGGGTAGCATTAGAGGAGATGTTCTATAGAACTTGGGAGATGGTGAAGCACTGTGTCAATGTCAGATAATTCTCTTACTGCTACTATTATTACTCGTACGCTTACCCCTAGTATTATTACCACTCCTTCTACTATTACTCCTCTTCCTACTCCTATTAGTATCACTCCTATGATTACTACTATTACTCTTCCACCAAATACTACAATTACTCCCACTCTTATTACTGTTACTATTCATACTATTCCTGTTCCTTCTAGTTCTCTTTCTCCTGCTACTAGTACTATCATTGCTCTTATTCCTATTAATACTCCTTCTACTACCACTACTACTATTTCTACTACTACTTTTACTATTACTATTACTGCTGCTACTACTAGTGTAACTCCTATTCCTATTATTATTACTGTTGCTATTACTACATATTCTGCTACTATTATTCCTACTTCTATTACTTTTACTACTCATACTACTCCTACTTCTTCTACTCCTCCTCCTCCTCTTCCTACTACCTCTATTCCTTTCTCCCTACTATTACTATAATTATTACTACTACTACTATTATTGTTACTCTTACTTCTATTACTATTATTACTCTCCTATCAGTAGTGTTAAATTTTATTTTATTCTTTTTTTATTTTTTTATTCATTTTTCCAAATTATCCCTTCCATCCCTCCACTCCATCCCCCCGATGGCAGGTAATCCCATACATTTTACATGTGTTACAATATAACCTAGATACAATATATTGTATAAATACCATTTTCTTGTTGCACATTAATTATTAGCTTCCGAAGGTATAAGTAACCTGGCTAGATGGACAGTAGTGCTAACAATTTACATTCGCTTCCCAGTGTTCCTTCTCTGCGTATAGTTATTTCTGTCCATAATTGATCAACTGGAAGTGAGCTGGATCTTCTTCATGTTGAAGATTTCCACTTCCATCAGAATACATCCTCATAAAGTATTGTTGTTGAAGTGTATAGTGATCTTCTGGTTCTGCTCATTTCACTCAGCAACAGGTGATTTAAGTCTCTCCAAGCCTCTCTGTATTCCTCCTGCTGGTCATTTCTTACAGAGCAAAAACATTCCATAACCTTCATATACCACAATTTACCCAACCATTCTCCAATTGATGGACATCCATTCAACTTCCAGTTTCTAGCTACAACAAAAAGACCTGCCACAAACATTTTGTCACATAGAGGTCCCTTTCTGCTCTTTAGTATTTCTATGGGAAATAATCCCAATAACAGCAATGCTGGGTCAAAGGGTATGCACAGTTTGACAACTTTTTGGGCATAATTCCAAATTGCTCTCCAGAATGGCTGGATTCTTTCACAACTCCACCAGCAATGTATTAGTGTCCCAGTTTTCCCACATCCCCTCCAACATTCATCATTATTTCTTCCTGTCATCTTAGCCAATCTGACAGGTGTGTAGTGGTATCTCAGAGTTGTCTTAATTTGCATTTCTCTGATCAGTAGTGATTTGGAACACTCTTTCATATGAGTGGATATAGTTTCAATTTCTTCATCTGAGAATTGTCTGTTCATATCCTTTGACCATTTAGCAATTGGAGAATGGTTCGGTTTCTTATAAATTAAAGTCAATTCTCTATATATTTTGGAAATGAGACCTTTGTCAGAACCTTTGCTTTTAAAAATATTTTCCCAATTTGTTACTTCCCTTCTAATCTTGTTTGCATTAGTATTGTTTGTACAGAAACTTTTTAGTTTGATGTAATCAAAATCTTCTATCTTGTGATCAATAATGATCTCTAATTCTCCTCTGGTCATAAACTCCTTCCTCCTCCACAGGTCTGAGAGGTAGACTATTCCCTGTTCCTCTAATCTATTTATGATCTCATTCTTTATGCCTAAATCATGGACCCATTTTGATCTTATCTTGGTATATGGTGTTAAGTGTGGATCCATATCTAATTTCTGCCATACTAATTTCCAGTTTTCCCAACAGTTTTTTTCCGAATAATGAATTTTTATCCCTAATGTTGGTATCTTTGGATTTGTCAAAGATTAGATTGATATAGATGTACCCTTTTTTGTCCTTTGTATCTAATCCGTTCCACTGATCTACCGGTCTATTTCTTAGCCAGTACCAAATGGATTTGGTGAATGCTGCTATATAATATAGCTTTAGATCAGGTACACATAGACCACCTTCCTCTGACCTTTTTCATTAGTTCCCTTGCAATTCTCGACCTTTTATTCTTCCATATGAATTTTGTTGTTATTTTTTCTAGGTCATTAAAATAGTTTCTTGGGAGTCTGATTGGTATAGCACTAAACAAATAGATTAGTTTGGGGAGTATTGTCATCTTTATTATATTCACTCGGCCTATCCAAGAACACTGAATGTCTTTCCAATTATTTAAATCTGACTTTATTTTTGTGGCAAGTGTTTTGTAATTTTTCTCATATAATTCCTTACTATTCTTTGGTAGATGGATTTCCAAATACTTTATACTCTCAACATTTGTTTGGAATGGAATTTCTCTTTCTATCTCTTGCTGTTGCATTTTGTTAGTGATATATAAAAATGCTGAGGATTTATGTGGATTTATTTTGTATCCTGCCACTTTGCTGAAATATTGAATAGTAATGGTGATAGTGGGCAACCTTGTTTCACTCCTGATCTTACTGGGAAAGGTTGCAGTTTATTTCTATTGCATATTATGCTTATTGAAGGTCTTAAATATATGCTCCTGATTATTCTAGAAATAATCTATTTATTCCTATACTCTCAAGAGTTTTTAGTAGGAATGGATGTTGGATTTTGTCAAATGCTTTTTCTGCATCTATTGAGATGCTCATATGGTTCTTATTAATTTGATTATTAATATGGTCAATTATATTAATAGTTTTCCTAATATTAAACCAGCCCTGCATTCCTGGAATAAATCCTACTTGATCATAGTGTATTATCCTGGAGATGATTTTCTGAAGTCTTTTTGCTAATATCTTATTTAAGATTTTAGCATCAATATTCATTAAGGAAATTGGTCTGTAATTTTCTTTCTCAGTTTTCCATCAACCTGGTTTAGGTATCAGTACCATGTCTGTGTCATAAAAGGAGTTTGGTAGGACTCCTTCATCCCCTATTTTTTCACATAGTTTATATAGCATTGGGGCTAATTGTTCTTTAAATGTTTGGTAGAATTCACATGTAAATCCATCTGGTCCAGGGGATTTTTTCCTGGGGAGTTGATTCATAGCTTGTTCTATTTCTTTTTTCTGAAATGGGACAATTTAAGCAATTTATCTCCTCCTCTGTTAATCTAGGGAGTCTATATTTTTGGAGGAAGTCATCCATTTCACTTAAGTTATCAAATTTATTGGCACAAAGTTGGGCAAAGTAACTCCTTATTATTTCTTTAATTTCCTCTTCATTGGTGGAAAGATCCCCCTTTTCATTTGTAAGACTGACAATTTGATTTTCCTCTTTCTTTTTTCTGATCAGATTTACCAAAGGTTTATCTATTTTATTAGCTTTTTCATAAAACCAACTCTTGGTTTTATTTATTAATTCAATAGTTTTTTACTTTCAATATTATTGATTTCTCCTTTTAATTTTTGTATTTCAAGTTTAATTTTTGGTTGGGGGTTTTTTATTTGGTCTTTTTCTAGCCTTTTAAGTTGCAAGCCCAATTCGTTAATCTTCTCTTTCTCTATTTTCTTCAAATAAGTCTCTAAAGATATAAAATTTCCCCTTATTACTGCTTTAGCTGCATCCCACAGATTTTGGTATGATGTCTCATCATTGTCATTATTTTGAGTGAAATTATTAATTGTTTATATAATTTGCTCTTTCACCCAGTCATTCTTTAAGATGAGATTATTCAGTTTCCAATTACTTTTTGGTCTATTTATCCCTAACTTTTTACTGAATGTAGCTTTTATTGCATTGTGATCTGAGAAGAAGGCATTTATTATTTCTGCCTTCCTACATTTAATTTTGAGATCTTTATGTCCTAATATATGGTCAATTTTTGTATAGGATCCATGAACTGCTGAGAAGAAAGTATATTCCTTTCTATTGCCATTCAGTTTTCTCCAAAGGTCTATCATACCTAGTTTTTCTAATGTTCTATTTACTTTTTTAATTTCTTTCTTGTTTGTTTTGTGGTTTGATTTGTCTAAATCTGAGAGTGCAAGGTTGAGATCTCCCACTATTATAGTTTTACTGTCTATTTCTTCTTGCAACTCTCTTAACTTTTCCTTTAGAAAGTTAGATGCTATACCACTTGGTGCATATATGTTTAGTATTGATATGGCTTCATTATTTATGCTACCTTTCAGCAGGATATAGTTTCCTTCCTTATCTCTTATAATTAGATCAACTTCTGCTTTTGCTTGATCTACGATAAGGATAGCTACCCCTGCTTTTTTAGCTTTACCTGAAGTATTATAGATTCTGCTCCAACCTTTTACCTTTACTCTATATGTATCTCCCTGCTTTAAGTGTGTTTCCTGTAAACAACATATTTTAGGGTTCTGATTTTTGATTCAGTCTGCTATCCATCTCCGTTTGATGGGAGCGTTCATCCCATTCACATTTACAGTTAAAATTACTAATTCTGTATTTCCTGCCATCATATTATCCCCAGATTATGCTTTTTCCCTTGACCCCCCTGAACCCCTTCCCCATTATTCAATTTATAGACCCCCCTTGAGACACACAGCCCTCCCTTGTTTTTTTTTGTATTCCTCCCTCCTCCCTTCAAGTCCCTTCACTTATTCTCCTTTTCCTTTTCCCTTTTCCTCTCCCCCCTTTTAACGAGGTGAGAGAATTCTCTGAAAAACAAATATGACAATTATTTACTCTTTGAGCCTCTTCTGATGAGAGTAAGATTTACACAATGATTCTCCCCCTCTCTAAATTCCCTCAGATATGGTGTATTTTCTATGCCTCTTCCTGGGATGTAGTTTCCCTCTTTTTATCACTCCCTTCCCCTTTTTCTGATACTACCCCCTTCCCTTTACCACACCCCCTCCTTTTTTTTCTTTTATATCATTAAAATCAAATTATCCATGCGTACTTTCTATATACCCACAACAGAGATATAGTTGTCAAGGGTTCTGTGTACCTTTTTCTGTTTCTCTTCAGTCTTGTGGATGTAGATCAAATTTTTTGTTTAAGTCTGGTTTTTTTCTTAGAAACATATGGAATTCCTCTATTTCATTGAATGACCATCTTCTTCCATGGAAAAAGATGCTAAACTTAGCTGGGTAGTTTATTCTTGGTTGCAATCCTTTATCTTTTGCCTTTAGGAATATCAGGTTCCAGGCCTTTCTATCTTTTAATGTGGAGGCAGCCAGATCTTATGTGACCCTTATTGTGGCACCTTGGTATTTAAATTGTTTTTTTCTATCTGCTTTCAGGATTTTCTCCTTTATGTGGTAATTCTGCAGCTTAGCCACAATATTCCGTGGTGTTCTTTTTTTAGGGTCTATTTCAGAAGGAGTTCGATGAATTCTTTCCACATCTACTTTCCCCTCTGTTTCTATTATCTCTGGACAGTTCTCTTTGATAATTTCCTATAAAACAGAATCTAGGCTCTTTTTTGGGTCATAGTTTTTGGGAAGTCCAATGATCCGCAGATTATCTCTCCTAGATCTATTTTCCAGTTCTATAGATTTTCCCAGTAAATATTTGACGTTGTTCTCCAGCTTCTCATTTTTTTTTTGTTTTGTTTGACTGATTTTTGGGTTCTCAATGAATCATTCATTTCTATTTGTTCCATCCTGACTTTTAAGGAGTTATTTTCTTCATTCACAGGTTTTAGTTCTTTTTGTAAATGCCCAATTTCATTTTAAATGAATTATTTTGCTCTATTGAATTTTTTTCCATTTCCCTAATTTTTTTTTTTTTTGAGAATTATTTTCTTTTTCCAATTCAGAAATCCTTTTTTCTTGTGACTTTATTATCTTTTCTAATTCAGAAATCCTATTTTCTTGAGACTTTTTTATCTTCTCCAATTCAGAAATCCTACTTTCCTGTGATTTTTTTACCTTTTCTAATTCACAAATTTTGTTTCCCTGCATCTCCTGTGAATTCTTTATTTTTTCCAACTCCAATTTCAGGATGTTGTTATTCTCTATCATCGCTTCCCTTTCCTTTTCCCATTTTTCTTCAAACTCTCTTAACATTTTAATAGTCTCTTCTAGGAGAGAGTTATGTGATGGGGGTCAGGAATCATTCCCCTTTAGGTTGTTATCTGCTGACTCTCTGCTGTTAACTTCCTCGGGGTTGGATACCCGCTCTTTCTCTGTGTAGAAGGAATCTATGGTTTTTCTGGGCTTTTTGCTCATACTTGAAAAATCTTTTGGGGTCTGTCCCTGGGTTAGGAAATTATTTATTTATTTCTTTGCCAGGTTCCTCCCAGACCAGATGGATGCAGCGGCTCCTGAGCCTGAGCTAAGAGAGAGCTCTGGGAGAGAGTTCCCCACCCCCTCCCTGGAAGTGCCTCAGAGGTGACTAGCACTGCTGATGACTTGAGAGCGCTGTGTTTTAGAGGCTTCCCTGAGGTTTGAGATTGAACAGTAAAGGCGACAAAAAGCATGGCCTATGCATCCTTGTGGGGCGTGGATGTCAGTAGCAGGTGACCTGAAAAGCCCCTGCTCTGAAACTGGAAGTGTCTGCCAGAAACCGCGGTCCCTAGTTCAAAGGTTCCGCTTCTCTGGGACTTCTGTTCCACAGCCTCCAGCCAGCTGAGCCAGGCACTATGAGTTACTGCCCCACCCACTCTTCAATCTCTTAACTTCCCTGAGGTAAAAGCCTGGATTGCCTGTATCAGCCACAGCCCTGGTGCCGAGATCTGCTGAGTCACTCCCGGGATCTGCGATGACCTCTCTACTTCCTCCCCTGGGAGCTGGCCTTTCCTGCTGAAACTCCAGATTCTCTTCAGCTGGTAAGTCGTGCTTCCAGTCCTTGTGGATTCTATCAGTCCAACGCTATTTCTGAGGCTGATTAAATCTAGTTGGTTGTGAGGGAAGAAAGGAGCTTACACAGTGGTGTGTATCTTCTCTGCCATCTTGGCTCCACCCCCAAATGTGCTCAGTACTGTTAAATTTTCTAGGGCCATGACCAATTTATTGCCTTTCTAGCAGTGGACAACTTAACCATTACAACACCAGAAAGGGTTTCAGTGAGATGGTACAGTGGATGGAAGGCAGAGGCTTCAAGGCAGGAAGACTTAGAGTTCTAATTTTCTAATTCTATTCTAATAATAATCTAGGAAGAAAATCTCTGCATAAGCAAGATAATTACATACATATGTTTACATACATTGTATTAAGCATATATTTTCACATATTTAACATGTAATAACCAGTCATCTAAGAAAGGAGGTGGAAGGAAGGAGGGGGAAAGTTGGAACAGGAGGTTTCACAAGGGTTAGTGTTGAAAACTTACCAATTCATATGTTTTCTAAATAAAAAGGGTTCCTAAAAAAAATTTAAAAGAAAACCTCCGCATACAGCCCTAGCAAAATCCTCATCTGATGAGCAGTTGCCTTGCTTACCTTCTCCATGGAGACCTCATTGTGTGATGCCCATTGTGACATGCTCTAGCTCATTGTGACATGCCTGAGAACACCCAAGGTTTTCTGACTTAAAGATGATGATCTCGCCACAACAACCCAGTTGGATCCTGAAAGCAAAGGGAGTAGGATGTGTGTATAGAAGAATGGATGAGTGGACAAATAGACTATTAGACTAGATACATAGATAACTGGTGATGGATGGATGGGATAGATAGTATAGACAAATAGATTGAATAGATACACTTGATGCATAGTTAAAAATATAATGATGGATAGATAAGTGAAAAGATAGATTTATAGTAGAAAAGTTTATAGGTAGAAAAGAGATTTATAGGAAGAAAAGCGATTCATAGGCAGAAAAGAGATTTATAGGAAGAAAAGCAATATATATAAGTAGAAAAGAGATTTATAGTAATTAAAGCGATTTATAAGTAGAAAACAGATTATTAGATAAAAAAGTGATTTTTAGGTAGAAAAGAGATTTATAGGTAGAAAAGGGGTTTATAGGCAGAAGAGAATAAATAGCTGCATTAAATATACATAGATAATGACTGAGTCAATGGAGGGTTAGGTAAATCAGTAAATAAATTACTGGAAAAAGAGATCCTTTCTGGCCCTCATCAGCATCATACCAAGTGCTCCTGTCAAAGATTAAGACTGCTTTCAGGTCAGTATTAAACTATTATATTTTATTCGTCAATATTATAGAAGCTAAAATGGTTGCTTTCTATCTGTCTTGGGAAGTTGTTGACTTCTCTTTCCTCCCCTCTTCCCCCACCCGCAAAAATTCCAGTTTGTGGATGGTTATTCCAGTAGACCAAATGGACACATATCTTTCACTTATGCTGTAACATATTACCTTTTCAGGCATCCTATAAGCCACTGCTGAAGCAGCGCAGATACTGAACCATTTGTGACCAGATTCTGGCTCTATTGAACGCATGTTCTGGCCACGGGATCTAC
The DNA here is from genome assembly GCF_048593235.1 of Sminthopsis crassicaudata. NCBI lineage: Eukaryota > Metazoa > Chordata > Mammalia > Dasyuromorphia > Dasyuridae > Sminthopsis > Sminthopsis crassicaudata. The sequence goes on from NC_133619.1 coordinate 187,600,063, forward strand.
TTAAAATAAGATTTAGCATGATCATGAAGGTAAAGCAGCTAAATAGAGATAATCTATCTGCAGCTTCCCTCCTGCAGTCAGTGTTAATAAGGGGTTCAAGGTAGGGCCAGGTTGCTGACTAACCCTATATGTACTAGAAGTACAAATAATATGGGAAATAGAGAGCCTACCTTTAAAAACAAACAAACAATCAAAAGCAGATTCTTTGAGTTCAGAAACTATTTTCTTTTTCATCATCCTACTCCTGGTTCCCAGAAAAAAAGATGACTTGCTCATATTAGAGGTTTCATAAATGCTTGTTGAATTCAATTACATAGAGATGAAGACCTTTTCTAAAATTATTGGCAGCTGGCTGGTACAGTGCATAACACTGTTGGACCACACTTGAATCAGCACCTGATTACAAACAACCAGCTGTAGGACTCTGGGCAAGTCACTTAATCTGTGTTTGCCTCAATATCCTCATCTGTAAAATGGGAATGGTACAATCATTTTTGCTCCACAGAGAATAAGCCTTTGAGAAATATTTGTTTTCAAGTAGAGTCACAGCATCATGGATTTTGAGCTGGCAGGAATATTTCAGGGTTTCTGCTTCCATATTTTACAGAGAAAGTTACTGAGACTCAGGCTGGTTTAGTATATTTAGTATATTGTTACAGCGCATACAGGTTGTAAAAGGCAGAGACAAGATTCAAACATATATGTGTGTGTATATTTCCATACTTCAATCTTTTAACCTATAGCTAAACATGTTAACTCTTTAAAAAAAAATTGGTGGGATGGGAAAAGACATTGTAATAAAGTAACATTAAACAAGTGGAATTTTGCTCTGCTGATTAATTTCTTACCTGCATGACTTTTTGTTATCACTTAAACTCCCTGAGCCTCAGTTTCCTCACATGTTAAATGAGAGAGTTGAGCTCCATGACCTTTAGGAGACTACATTTCTAGTTCTAAAATTCTGATTCCACAGCTGAAAATCTACAAACATTATGTCCAAAGGCAGATCTTTATTTGATCATTAATGTGTCATATATTAACCTGACATGTTTGTCTGAGGGCTGTACCCATCCTTGTTGTGGTGAATATTACAGGTGAGCCGACCTCATCCCGGTGACCATCCACTCCAGATCCTCTTTGTGGTTGGTGGGGTAATGATATCGGAAGCCAAAATGGTGAAAGATCTTGTTTCTTCCCTGAAGCCTGGAAAACAGGTACTGAACCCTAAATAACAGGACATGCATCTCCCTGGCTCAAGGATGGGAAAGTCTGGCTGTTCCCACAAGGGTGGGTCTGAGCCTTAGGGGTAGCATCAGAGAAAACATGGTCTATATTACTTTGGAGATGGTGAAGCACTGTGTAAATGTCAGATACTATTCTTACTACTACTATTATTACTCGTACTCCTACACCTATTATTATTACTACTTCTACTATTACTCCTCTTCCTACTCCTATTAGTATCACTCATAAGATTACTACTATTACTCTTCCACCAACTACTACAATTACTCCCACTCTTATTACTGTTACTATTCATACTACTCCCATTCCTTCTAGTTCTCTTCCTCCTGCTACTACTACTATCATTGCTCTTATTCCTATTAATACTCCTTCTACTACCACTACTACTATTATTTGTAATACTACCTTTACTATTACTATTTCTACTACTACTAGTGTAACTCCTATTCCTTGTATTATTACCATTGCTATTACTACTTATTCTGCTACTATTATTCCTACTTCTATTACTTTTACTACTCATACTACTACTACTTCTTCTACTCCTCCTCCTCCTCCTCCTACCACTATTCCTTTCTCCCTACTATTACTATAATTACTCCTACTACTCCTACTACTCCTACTACTACTACTGTTGCTACTCTTACTTCTATTACTATTAGTACTCATCCTATGAGTACTGTTAAATTTTCTAGTGCAATGACCAATTTATTGCCCATCTAGGAACGGACAACTTAACCATTACAACACCAGAAAGGGTTTCAGTGACATGGTACAGTGGATAGAAGGCAGTGGCTTCAAGGCAGGAAGGCTTAGAGTTCTAAATTTTCTTCCAACACTTACTATCTGTTTTGACCTTAAACAAGTCATTGTACATCTGCCCTCAGTTTTCCCAATAGTAAAACTGTGTTTACAAGAATCACTATTTCCTAAGTTGTTTTGAGGGTCAAATGAGATAATGGTTATAAAATAGTACAGTGCCTGACACATAGTACAAATGTTAGCAAGTTATTATTATTTTTTATTAATTTTTAATTATAACATTTTTTGAATGTACATATGCATAGGTAATTTTTTTTAACAACATTATCCTTTGTACTCCTTTCTGTTCTGAATTATTCCCCTACTTCCCTCTTTGCGCTCCAATAGAGGGCAGGCATTCCCATATATATTAAATATCTCATAGTAAATGCTTGGTACAATATATGTGTGCAGAACCGAATTTTATTGTTGTTGTTGTTGCAAAGGAAGAATTGTATTCAGAAGGTAAAAATAATCTGTGAAGGAAAAGAAAAAACAAACAAATAAAAAAAATGCTCACAGTTTACATATCCCAGTGTTCAGGTTCTGGGTGTAGCTGATTATGTCTATCATTGCTCAATTGGAATTGGATTAGCTCTTCTCCATATTGAAGATATACACTTCCATTAGAATACATCCTCATACAGTATCATTGTTGAAGTGTATAAAGATCTCCTAGTTCTGCTCGTTTGACTCTGCATCAGTTGATGTAAGTCTCTCCAAGCCTCTCTGTATTCCTCCTGTTGGTCATTTCTTAGAGAACAATAATATTCCATAACATTCTTATACCATAATTTACCCAACCATTCTCCAGTTGATGGACATCCGTTCATTTTCCAGTTTCTAGCCACTACAAAAAGTGCTGCCACAAACATTTTGGCACATACAGGTCCTTTTCCCTTCTTTAGTATTTCCTTGGGATATAAGCCCAGTAGTAGCACTGCTGGCTCAACGGATTTGCAGATTTTGAAAACTTTTGGGACATAATTCCAGATTGCTCTCCAGAATGGTTGGATTCTTTCACAACTACACCTACAATGCATCATTTTCCGAATTTTCTCACAACCGCTCCAACATTCACCATTATTTGTTCCTGTCATCTCAACAAATGTCACTACTGTATAGTGCTATCTCAGACTTGTGATTTGAAACTTGTGAGTGAAAATAGTTTTGATTTCATCATCTGAAAATTGTCTGTTCATATGCTTTGACCACTTTTCAATTTTGGAATGGCTTGATTTCTTATAAATTAGCGTCAATTCTCTTTATATTTTGGAGATGAGGCCTTTATCTGAACCTTTAACTGTAAAAATGTTTTCCCAATTTCTCACTTCCCTTCTAATCTTGTTGGCATTAGTTTTTCTTTTTTTTTTTTTTTAATGCAGGAACTTTGTAATTTGATGTTATCAAAATTTTCTATTTAGAGATCAATAATGATCTCTAGTTCTTTTTTGGACACAAATTCCTTCCTCCTCCACAAGTCTGAGAGGTAGAGTATCCTACCTTCCTCTAATTTATTTATGTTCTCTTTTCTGCCTAAATCATGGACCCATTTTGATCTTATCTTAGTATGTGGTGTTAAATGTGGGTCCATGCCTAGTTTCTGCCCTACTAATTTCCAGTTTTTCCAGCACTTTTCGTCAAATAATGAATTCTTATGAAAAAAGTTGGGATCTTTGGGTTTGTCAAACACTAGATTGCTATTTTGATTCACTATCTTGCCCTGTGAAAGTATCCTACTCCACTGAACAACTAGTCTATTTCTTAAGCAATACCAAATGGTTTTGGTGACAGTTGCTTTATAATATAGTTCTAGATCAGGTACAGCTAGACAGCTAGACCACCTTTATTTTTTTTTTCATTCCTTCCCTTGAAATTTTTGAACTTTTGTTGTTCCATATGAATTCTGTTGTTATTTTTTTCTAGGTCTTTAAAAAAGTTCCTTGGGAGTCAGATTGGTATAGCACTAAATAAATAGATGAGTTTAAGGCGTATTGTCATCTTCATTATATTCTCTCGGCCTATCCAAAAGCACTGAATATCTTTCTAATTAAATCTGACTTCCTTTTTGTGGCAAGTGTTTCCTAATTTTGCTCATATAATTCCTGACTTTCCTTTGTTAGACATATTCCCAAATATTTTATACTATCGACATTTATTTTGAATGGAGTTTCTCTTTGTATCTCTTGCTGTTGGATTGTGTTGGTAATGTATAAAAATGCTGAGGATTTCTGTGGATTTATTTTGTATCCTGCAATTTTGCTAAAGTTCTAAATTATTTCTAATAGCTTTTTAGCAGAGTCTTTGGGGTTCTCTAAGTATATGCATATATAAGTGTGTATATATATATATATATATATACACTTCTTCAAAGAGTGTTTGTTTGATTTCCTCGTTTCCTACTCTTAATTCCTTGAATCTCTTTCTCAGGTCTTTTTGCCGAGGCTAGCGTTTCTAGTACTATTTTGAATAGTAATGATGATAGTGGGAAACCTTGTTTCACTCCTTATCTTACAGGGAAAGGTTCCATAAGATATTTACTGACGGTTATAAATATATGTTCCTTATGATTTTAAGGAATAGTCCATTTATTCCTATACTCTCAAGCGTTTTTTGTAGGAATGGATGTTGGGTTTTATCAAATGCTTTTTCTGCATCTATTGAGATGATCATGTTTTTTATTTATTTGATTATTAATGTGAACAATTATACTAATAGTTTTCCTAATATTAAACCAACCGTCCATTCCTGGTATAAATCCTCCTTGATCATAGTGTAATATCCTGGGAAGATTTCCTGAAGCCTTTTTGCTAATATCTTATTTCAATTTTAACAGCAATATTCATTAAGTAAATTGGTCTATAGTTTTCTTTCTCAGTTTTCAATCTACCTGGTTTTAGGTATCTGTACCATGTCTGGATCATAAAAGGAATTTGGTAGGACTCCTTCAATCCCTTTTTTTTTTAATAGTTTATATATCATTAGACTTAGTTTTTCTTTAAATGTTTGGTAGAATTCACATGTCAATCCATCTTTTCCTAGGGATTTTTCTTAGGGAGTTGGTTAATAACTTGTTCTCTTACTTTTTATGAAATGGGACTATTTAGACTACTTACTTCTTCCTCTGTTAATCTGGGCAAGCTATATTTTTGAAGGTCTTCTTCCATTTCTTTTAAGTTATCGAATTAATTGGCATAAAGTTGAGCAAAGTAGCTCCTAACTATTGTTCTAATTTCCTCTTCATTAGTGGTGAGTTCTCCCTTTTCATTTTCAAGGCTAAGAATTTGCTTTTTCTCTTTTTTTTAAATCAGATTTACTAAGGGTTTGCCTATTTTATTGTTTTTTTCATAGAACCAACTCTTACTTTTAACTAATAATTTTTTTTTTTTTTAACTTTCAATTTTATTAATCTCACCTTTTATTTTTAGTGTTTCAAGTTTCGTGTTTGTCTCGGGGTTTTTAATTTGTTCTTTTTCTAGCAATTTTACTTGTAAGCCCAATTCATTGACCCTCTCTTTCTCTATTTTATGCAAGTAGGCCTCTAGAGATATAAAACTTCCCCTTATTACTGCTTTGGCTGTATCCCACACATTTTGGTATGATGTCTCATGATTGTCATTTTCTTGGGTGAAGTTATTAATTATGTCTTTGATTTGCTGTTTTACCTAGGCATTCTTTAGTATAAGATTATTTAGTTTCCAATTATTTTTTGGTCTATTTTCTCCTGGCTTTTTATTAAATGTAATTTTTATTGCATTGCGGTCTGAAAAGGATGAATTTACTATTTCTGTCTTAATGCATTTGATTTTGAGGTTTTTCTGTCCTAGGATGTGATTGATTTTTGTATAGGTTCCATGAACTGCTGAGAAGAAAATGTACTCCTTTCTGTCTCTATTTAGCTTTCGGTGAAGATCTATCATATCAAACTTTTCTAGTATTCTATTTGCCTCTTTGACTTCTTATTTATTTTGCGGCTTGATTTACTTAATTCTGAGAGTGCAAGGTTGAGATCTCCAACTATTATAGTTTTGCTGTCTATTTCTTTTTGCAACTCTCTTAATTTCCCTTTTAAGAATTTAGATGCTGTCCCACTTGGTATGTGTATAGGTTTAATATTGATACAGCTTCATTATCTATGCTACCCTTTAGCAGGATATAATGCCCTTTCTTATCTCTGTTAATTAGGTCAATTTTTGTTTTTGCTCCATCTGAGATGAGCATGTGTACCCCTGCTTTTTTGGCTTCACCTGAAGCATAGTAGATTCTGCTCCACCCTTTTACTTTTATTTTGAATGTATCACCTATTTTTAGGTGTGTTTTCTGCAAATAATATATAATAGGATTCTGGCATTTAATCCAGTCTGCTAATTGCTTCCTCATTATGAGGAAATTTGCACCATTCACATTTATGGTTAGAATGACTAATTCTCCATTGCTTGCCATCTTGTTGACCTCTGCTTATGCTTTTCTCCTTTCCTTCCCTCTTTCCTCCATTCATGGGAGGTTGGGAACATCATCAGTCACCTGTCTTCCCACTAATCAGACCCTTTACAGAAAAGATTATAGAGAACAAAAAGGAAAGGAAAAAGAGGGGAAAAAGGGAGAAAAGAAAAAATCATATCTTTATCAGTCAACAGCAGATTTTCATCAACAATTTCCTTGGTTACAATTCTAGGATACCAGGCCATCAGTTTCCTTAAGAGTAGTGGGATGGAGTCCCTATGCCTATGATGAGAGAAAGCCTGCAGGTCGATTTAATGAGAAGACTATTGTACTGAGAGGTCCATGACCTGAATCTAAGTCATCATTTCCTTTCTTCTATTTTCCTTATTTAGAAAATGTAGTTGGATAAGGAGGAAGGGCGGGCTGCTTCTCTGTAGAGAAGTGAGAAAGGGGGGAATTCTCAGCCTCACGGGGAACAGACCCAAGCCCATCTTGGCTTGGACAGCCTAAAGAGCCTCTTGCATTGTGTCCTATGTAACAGAAGGTCTCAATTCCATGGAATGGGAAGGTTTCAAGAGTTAGAAATACTTAACCCCAATCATACTGCTCCTAAACAACATGATGCTCATAAAGCTTCCATTAAATTTCAATCTCCCTTTCCCTTCCTAATAAGATACCTTCATATATACTTTAGGGCCAGCATTTTCAAAGCCTAAAGCTGATTTGTTTTGACTATTTGGGTGAATTATTTGGCCATTGTGGCTGAATATAGTGTGTCTGTGTGTGTGTGTGTATGTGTGTGTGTGTGTGTGTGTGTGCGCATGTATGTGTGTGTGTGTGTGTGTGTGTAATCATGTGGGAGTAATCATGTGTGAGTACATATCTGTATATTCCATATAGAAATTCAAACTATACCACAGTCTCTGAGGGCCTTGTTGATAGTGAGATTATATAAACTACAAATGGAGAAGTGTTTTCCTTGAGTTGGAACTTTATATTATTCATAGTAGGATTTGTCCTCCTTTTGTTGTATTTAAGATTTTTTTTTCTGCCTCAAAAAGAGCAAGGATTACACCATATTGATTTTAAAAAGGCATTTTCTCTTTGGAAAGGAAGTAAGATAACCAACTATTGTAGAGACTATGCTTTCCTCTGGAATCTATCTTACATAAAACCCAAGGTTTATGGCCTAAATAATCAATGTTACTTTCATAATATATTTTTACTTTGAAAGACTAATTTTTTTAAGGGTAAGGCCTATATTTAAACAAGAATGAGTAGATGTTGCCAAGTATGCTTAGATTGCACTTCTAGTTAGATTTTTTCTTCTCTGACCCAAATTAGAATTCTTCCACTTTTTTTTTATAAGTTTTATTGTCATTTACATTTTTTATATCACAGCTTCTAATAATAATAATAATAATAATAATAAAGTAATGAAATTACATTTATTTAATGTTTGAAAGTTTGCAGAAATATTTCATCTGATGCAGTAATACAAGGTGGGAACTTTTGTCTCCATTTTATTGATGAGTAAACTAAGGATGGCAGCTTTGTTCACTGTCACTTGTGGTTCACCCTTTTTTTTGTAAAGAGGACTAACAACATTCAGCCTCAAGGTCACAATAATTGACATTTATATGGCACTTTTGTTGTTTAGTTGTGACGACATTTGGGGTTTTCTTGACAAAGATACTGGCTACCACTGCCCTCTGACCCTAGATTTAGAGCTGTCCAACTCCATTTTACACAGCCAATGCAGAAGATCTGGTATTTGAATCCACAGCCCCCAGGTCCAAAGCCAGACCTTCCCAGTGAACCAGACTTCCTCCATTCTACGTAGACAAGCCTAAAGCAAAGATCATCTTTCACCCAATGCTTGCTTGGTTCTGGAAGGCCCCTTGTGCCAGGAATGGGGACCCAAATCAGAGGAAGGTTTGAGTTAGGAGGTGGAGCACCCAGAGCCTCAGGACCCCACACTTGAAAATGGAGCAGTTATTCATCTTTGGAGCGAGAGAGTGGTATTAGAAGGAGGGAGCAATTCTAACTGAAAGCAAAATAACTTTCTGTCCAAATTCTCCGCAGTAGAGTTGCTGTCCACAGTAGTAGAGAACAAAAACCAAGTGTACAGGTTCTGAGGGAATGTTGAAGAGTGATGAGCACAGATTCTGAGGATCCAAGTTGGGAGGGAGGATGAGCAGTGATGAGCACAGATTCTGAGGATCCAAGTTGGGAGGGAGGATGAGCAGTGATGAGCACAGATTCTGAGGGTCCAAGTTGGGAAGGATGATGAGCAGTGATGAGCACAGATTCTGAGGGTCCAAGTTCAGAGTGATGATGAGGAGTGATCAGCCCACATTCTGAAGGTCCAAGTTCAGAGTGATGATGAGGAGTGATGAGCACAGATTCTGAGGGTCCAAGTTGGGAGCAATGATGAGGAGTGATGAGCACACATTCTGAGATGGAGCATAAGGTAGCCACCATCTTGCTGCCCCAAGCCATGAACCTCAGAAAATCTTAAATTAGATTGCATTCCGTTCTTGAAACTTGGAAATGGTGTTTGTCTGCCCTGAAACCTGAGTCAATTAAAAGGAGATAACCCTTGCCCTTTGTGTTTCTTTCACCATGGCTGAGGCAGGAGAGGACTTTCCCTCCCTAATTATATGGTGTTTCCCCACCCCCTCCTCTTCATAGGTATTGTGCTTTCCAGGGGACTCCTGAGCCCACTTAACATTACAGAGCTGTTATTTGCAATGGATCTACTTCATCCTGACATTGGCAACTGAGCCAGATCCATCTGCTAAGAAGATAAGACTAAGCCATCTGCAAAGACCCTCTCTATTGACACCAGTAGAGATATGTTTCTGATCAGTAAAGCAGGCTATCCTATCTGGGTTTGGGAATGATAGAGAGGAGGCAGATTTGTTCTTCTTTGAGATTGTGAAACAACTGTAACCAGGACCTTTGCCATCAGAGGCTCGGGACCATCTGAAAGTCTGGGAGCAAAGAGCTACTGGGGGTTAACAAGCAGCAGGGCTGTTGTGTTCTAACCAGAGAAGTCCCAGAGAAGCTAGGAACTGTCCCTGCTGAAGTCTTTTGGATACTCCTGGAGGAGCAGAGCAGCCATTCCACACCTGGAGGGCAATTCAGAATGACAAGGGACTGGCTTAGAGATTTAGATCCAGGTGCTTCTCCTCAGCTCTAGGGGAAGGCTGAGCCAGAAAATAATTGGTGTCCCCAAAGGCTTGTGCTAGAGCCCCCCATTCCCTCTTTGAAGTTTCTTCTGCATGACTTATGCTCATTATAATCTATATGACTGAAATGTAAAACTTCTGTTTCTGAAAATCTAACCTTTCTTCAGAAGCTTGGAACCTAAATCCCCTGGATGAAGAAGGGGGATAGGAAGAGTGCTAGAAAAGCAAATGGGTGCTCTGGAGCCGGCAAGATTGGAGATGGGAAAACCCCATCTGATTTGATTCCATAGATAGTGTCAAACCTCAGGTTAGCCACAAAAGATGTTTGCACTGATTGATAAAGCTGGAACAATACCTCTTGTTAATTGATGTATAGGCCCTGGCAATGAAATGAAACCAAACTAACTCCCAAGCAGGATGCAGCCTTAATTGGATGAAGGGCCCCAAAAGGCCCTGAACAAGCCAGTCAAGCCAGCTTCCAGAGCTAGTGCTTAGTTTGGCCTTGGGAATCCTCCCAGGGTGTGGAAGAGAAGGAGGTTTGGATTGCTCTCTGACAGCACCTTTTCATCCTCCATCTTGGGCTTTCCACTTCTGGGCTTGGGCTTGGAGGGTCTCATCTACAGAAAATCACTTTCTTGAGGGAAAGAACTGTTGGAGTTTTTCCATGGTAGCTCTGGCATTTTTCCACTTCGAATCACTTCCAATTTACCAATATTTCTTAAGGAAACAAGCATTTATTAAACTCCTATGTACCAAGCACTCTGCTAAGCACTTTACACATATTCTCTCCTTCACAACACTGGGAGGTAGGTGCTATTATCCACACACTCAGTTAAAGAAACTGAGGCAACAGGTCAGCAAAATAGAGGCTAGATTGAAACAGATCTTGTCTTGTACAGAAAACCCTGGCCTAAATAACAAGGGGATTCTACATCTGCAGCATTCAATGGGGTGTTTTCCAAATTCTACATGATGAAAGGTACCTGATGAAGCAGTATGGGTTGTTAACCATGGCCCTAGCTCCCTCTGCTTTTCAGCCAAACCCTAGACTCCATCCCAAGAGCAATATGTGGGCTTAGGTCCCTTTCCCGCTGGCTGCTTCTACTCATGTCCCCAGTTTCTAGTCCCTGTGACTTTTGTGACCATATCATTCATCTGGTAGCCCACCTCATCCATCTTCCTTAGACTACTCAATGAGCAAAGCACAACTAAAGGAGGAGCAAACATATATTACATACGTACTAGGTGTCATATATTACACTAGACCCTGGAGAAATAAAGCTAAAAACAAAATGGTCTTGCCCTCATCGTTTATATTCTATTGCGGAAAATGATGTCTACAAAAAGAACTAGGAAGAAAATCTATGCATAACCAAGATAATTGGATAAATATTTTACATACATTGGATTAAGCATATATTTTCAAATATTTAACATGTAATTACCTGTCATCTAGGGGAAGAGGTGGAAGGAAGGAGGGGAAAAGGTGGAAGAGAAGGTTTTGCAAGGGTCAGTGTTAAAAACTTACCCCTTCACATGTTTTGTAAATAAAAAGCTTTCCTAAAACAATTTTTTAAAAGAAAAAACTCCACATACAGGCTGAGCACTATCCTCATCTGATGAGCATTTGCTTTGCTTACCTTCTCCATGGAGACCTCATTGTGTCATGCCCATTGTGACAGGCCTGAGAACACTCAAGGTTTTCTGACTTAAAGGTGATGTTCTCTCCCCAATAACCCAGTTGGATCCTGACAGCAAAGGGCTAAGGAATTGTGAATAGAAGGATGAATGAGTGGACAAATAGACTAATAGAATAGATACATAGATAACTGGTGATAGATAGATGGGATAGAAAGGATAAAGAATTAAATGGAATGGATACACTTGATGCATAGTTAAATAGATAATGATGGGTAGATAAGTGAAAAGATAGATTTATAGTAGAAAAGTTTATAGGTAGAAAAGATATTTATAGGAAGAAAAGCGATTTATAGTTAGAAAAGAGATTTATATGAAAAAAGCGATACATAAGTAGAAAAGAGATAAATAAGTTAAAAAAAAAGTGATTTAGAAGAAGAAAAGAGATTTATATGTAGAAAAGAGATTTATAGGTAGAAGAGAATGAATAGCTGCATGAAATTATACAAAGATAATGAATGAGTCAATGGAGGGTTAGGTAAATCAGTAAATAAATTACTGGATAGAGAGATCCATTCAGGCCCCCATCAGCATGATACCAAGTGCTGCTGTCAAAGATTGAGACTGCCTTCACGTCAGTATTAAACTATTATATTTTAGTGTTCAAGATGATAGAAGCTAAAATGGTTGCTTTCTATCTGGCTTGAGAAATTGTTGACTTCTTTTTCCTCCTCTCTTCCCCTACCTCCCCAAAAAATTTAATTTGTGGATTGTTATTCCAGTAGATCAATTGGACACATATCTTTCACTTATGCTGTAACATTTTACCTTTTCAGGCATCCTATAAGCCACTGCTGAAGCAGAGGAGATACTGAACCAGTTGTGACCAGATGTTGGCGATATTCAACGCATCTTTGGGCCTTGGGATCTACTTAAAACGGGATTTAACATGTTCATGAAGGTAAAGCATCTACATAGAGATAATCTACCTGCAGCTTCCCTCCTGCAGTCAGTGTTAATAGGAGATCAATGTAGGACCAGGTTGCTGACTAGCCCTATATATACTAGAAGTACAAATAATCTGGGAAATAGAGAGCCTACCTTTAAAAACAAACAAACAATCAAAAGCAAATTATCTTAGTTCGGAAACTATTTTCTTTTTCCTCATCCTATGCCTGGTTCCCAGAAAAAAGATGGCTTGCTCATATTAGAGGTTTCATAAATGCTTGTTGAATTCAATTACATATAGATGAAGAATTTTTCTAAAATTATTGGCAGCTGGCTGGTTAAGTGGATAACACTGTTGGACCTCCCTTGAATCAGCAAGTGATTTCAAACACCAGCTGTAGGACTCTGGGCAAGTCACTTAATCTGTGTTTGCCTCAATTTCCTCGTCTGTAAAATGGGAATGATAAAATCATGTTTGCTCCACAGAGAATAAGCCTCTGAGAACTATTTGTTTTCAAGTAGAGTCACAGCATCATGGATTTTGAGCTTGCAGGAATATTTCAGGGTTTCTACTTCCATATTTTACAGAGAAAGTCACTGAGACTCAAGGAGGTTTAGTAGAGTTAATATATTGTTCAAGTGCATACAAGTTGTAAATGGCAGAGACAAGATTCAAACAGATCCTGTTAATACTATCATGTTACCTCTAAGTGTTCATTATATATGTGTGTATGTTTGTGCATATATGGGTGTGTATATTTCCATACTCCAATCTTCTAACCTATAGCTAAATATATTAACTCTTAAAAAAAAAAAAAGAAGTGGTGGGATGGGGTAGGGAAAAGACATTGTAATAAAGTAACATTAAACAAGTGGTATTATGCTCTGCTGTTTATTCCTTACCTTCATGACTTTTTATTATCACTTTAAACTCCCTGAGCCTCAGTTTCCTCATATGTTAAATGAGAGACTTGAGCTCCATGACCACTAGGAAACTACATTTCCATTTCTAAAATTGTGATTCCACAGCTGAAAATACAGGAACATTTCCTCCTAATGTAAGATCTGTATTTGATCATTAATGAGTCATATATTTTCTCTTGGATATTATACAGTTCATTTGTAGCAACATTAACCTGGCATTCTTGTCTGAGGGCTGACCCCGTCCTTGTTGTGGTAACTATTACAGGTGAGCCGCCGTCCTCCCGATGACCATCCACTCCAGATCTTCGTTGTGGTTGGTGGGGTGACAATATCAGAAGCCAAAATGTTGAAAGATCTAGTTTCTTCCCTGAAGCCTGGAACACAGGTAACAAACCTGAAATAACAGGACATGCGTCTCCCTGGCCCAAGGATGGGAGCCAAAGATGGCTGTTCCCACAAGACTTGTTCTGAGCCTTAGGGGTAGCATCAGAGGAGATGATCTATAGAACTTGAGAGATTGTGAAGCACTGTGTAAATGTCAGATACTACTCTTACTACTACTATTATTACTCATACTCTTACCCCTATTATTATTAATAATACTTCTACTATTAATCCTCTTCCTACTCCTATTAGTATTACTCCTACAATTACTACTATTACTCTTTCCCCAACTACTACAATTACTCCCACACTTATTAGTGTTATTATTCCTTCTAGATCTCTTCCTCCTGCTACTAGTACTATCATTGCTCCTATTCCTATTAATACTCCTTTTACTACCACTACTATTATTTGTACTACCACTTTTACTATTATTATTACTACTACAACTCCTATTCCTACTACTCCTACTACTAGTGTAACTCCCATTCCTATTATTATTACTATTGCTATTACTACTTCTTCTACTACTATTATTCCTACTGCTATCATTATTAGTACTACTACCATTACTATTACTTTTATCATTATTACTCTTCCTACTACTTTTATCACTATTATTATTCCTCCTCCTATTACTGTTACTACTCAGAGTACTCCTACTTCTTCTACTCCTCCACCTCCTACTATTACCACTACTCCTTTCTCACTACTATTACTATAATTACTAATATTACTACTACTACTACTACTACTACTACTACTACTACTACTACTACTACTATTGCTACTCTTACTTCTATTAGTATTATTACTCCTACTATGAGTACTGTTAAGTTTTCCTAGTGCCATGACCAATTTCTTGCCCTTCTAGGAGCAGACAACTTAACCATTACAACACCAGAAAAGGTGAAAGTGAGATGGTACAGCTGATAGAGGGCAAGGGCTTCAAGGCAGGAAGACTTAGAGTCTAATTTACCTTCCAAAACTTACTATATGTTTGAAATAAAATAAGTCATTTTACATCTGCCCTCAGTTTTCTGAATAGTGAAACATTGTTTACAATAATCCCTATTGCCTAAGTTGTTGTGAGAGTCAAATGATATCATAATTTTAAAATAGTACAAATGCCAGCAAGTTATTATTATTTTTTATTGATTTTTAATTATAGCATTTTTTGACAGTACATATGCATAGGTAATTTTTCTTTACAACATTATCCCTTCTACTCCTTTCTGTTCTGAATTATTCCCCTACTTCCCTCCATGCCCTCCAATAGAGGGCAGGCATTCCCATACATTTTAAATATCTTATAGTATATTCTTGGTACAACATATATGTGCAGAACCAAATTTTATTGTTGTTGTTATTGCAAAGGAAGAATTGTATTCAGAAGCTAAAAATAATCTGTGAAGAAAAATAAAAAACAAACAAACAAAAAAAATGCTCACAGTTTACATATCCCAGTGTTCAGGTTCTGGGTGTAGCTGATTCTGTCCATCATTGCTGAATTGGAATTGGATTAGCTCTTCTCCATATTGAAGATACACATTTACATTAGAATACATCCTCATACAGTATCATTGTTGAAGATCTCCTAGTTCTGCTTGTTTGACTCTGCATCAGTTGATGTAAGTCTCTCCAAGCCTCTCTGTTTTCCTCCTGTTGGTCATTTCTTAGAGAACAACAATATTCCATAACATTCTTATACCATAATTTACCCAACCATTCTCCAATTGATGGACATCCGTTCATTTTCCAGTTTCTAGCCACTACAAAAAGTGCTGCCACAAACATTTTGGCACATATAGGTCCTTTTCCCTTCTTTAGTATTTCCTTGGGATATAAGCCCAGTAGTAGAACTGCTGGGTCAACGGATTTGCAGATTTTGATAACTTTTGGGGCATAATTCCAGATTGCTCTCCAGAATGGTTGGATTCTTTCACAACTCCACCAACAATGCATCATTTTCCCAATTTTCTCACAGCCCCTCCAACATTCATCATTAATTTTTCCTGTCATCTTAACGAATGTGACAAGTGTGTAGTGGTATTTCACCCTTGTGATTTGGAACTTGTGAGTGGAAATAGTTTTAATTTCATCATCTGAATATTGTCTGTTCATATCCTTTCACCATTTTTCAATTTGAGAATGGCTTGATTACTTATAAATTAGCGTCAATTCTCTGTATATCTTGGAGATGCGGCCTTTATCAGAACCTTTAACTGTAAAAAATGTTTTTCCAATTTGTTACTTCCCTTCTAATCTTGTTTGCATTAGTTTACCCCCGTTGGGGAAACTTTTTAATTTGATGTAATCTAAATTTTCTATTTTGTGATCAATAATGATCTCTTGCTTTCCTTTGGTCACATAATCCTTCCTCCTCCACAAGTCTGAGAGGTAAACTATCCTATGTTCCTCTAATTTATTTATGATCTCGTTCTGTATGCCTAAATCATGGACCCATTTTGATCTTATCTTAGTATATGGTGTTAAGTGTGGGTCCATGCCTCGTTTCTGCCTTACTAATTTCCAGTTTTTCCAGCAGTTTTTGTCAAATAATGAATTCTGATGCCAAAAGTTGGGATCTTTGGGTTTGTCAAACACTAGATTGCTATTTTTATTCACTATCTTGCCTGTGAAAGTATCCTACTCCACTGAACAACTAGTCTATTTATTAAGCAATACCACATGGTTTTGATGACTGTTGCTTTAAAACATAGTTCTAGATCAGGTACAGCTAGACAGCTAGACCACCTTCATTTTTTTTTTTTCATTCCTTCCATTGAAATTTTCGAACTTTTGTTGTTCCATATGAATTCTGTTGTTATTTTTTCTAGGTCTTTAAAAAAAGTTCCTTGGGAGTCAGATTGGTATAGCACTAAATAAATAGATTAGTTTAGGGAGTATTTCATCATCATTATATTCTCTCGGCCTATCCAAAAGCACTGAATGTCTTTCTAATTATTTGAATCTGACTTCCTTTTTGTGGCAAGTGTTTCATAATTTTGCTCATATAATTCCTAACTTTCCTTTGTTAGATATATTCCCAAATATTTTATACTATCAACAGTTATTTTGAATGGAATTTCTCTTTGTATCTCTTGCTGTTGGATTATGTTGGTAATGTATAAAAATGCTGAGGATTTATGTGGATCTATTTTATATCCTGCAACTTTGCTAAAGTTCTGAATTTATTCTAATAGCTTTTTAGCAGAGTCTTTGGGGTTCTCTAAGTATACCATTATGTCACCTGCAAAGAGTGATAGTTTGATTTCCTCATTTCCTACTCTAATTCCCTGAATCTCTTTCTCAGCACTTTTTGCCAAGGCTAACATTTCTAGTACTATGTTGAATAATAATGGTGATAGTGGGGAACCTTGTTTCACTCCTTATCTTACACGGAAATGTTTCCATAAGATATTTACTGACTGTTTTAAATATATGTTCCTTATGATTTTAAGGAATAGTCCATTTATTCCTATACTCTCAAGTGTTTTTTGTAGGAATGGATGTTGGATTTTAACAAATGCTTTTTCTGCATCTCTTGAGATGACCATATGGTTTTTATTAATTTGGTTATTAATATGGATAATTATACTAATAGTTTTCCTAATATTAAACCAACCCAGCATTCCTGGTATAAATCCTGCTTGATCATAATGTATTATCCTGGGGATGATTATCTGAAGTATTTTTGCTAATATCTTATTTAAGATTTTAGCATCAATAAAATTTTAGCATCAATATTCAAGAAGGAAATTGGTCTTTAGTTTTCTTTCTCAGTTTACAATCTACTTGGTTTTAGGAATTAGTACCATGTCTGGGGCATAAAAGGAATTTGGTTGGCCTCCCTCAATTCCTTTTTTTTTCAAATTTTTTATATAGTATTAGAGTTAGTTATTCTTTAAATGTTTGGTAGAATTCACATGTCAATCCATCTCTCCCTGACGATTTTTTCTTAGGGTGTTGGTTAATAAGTTGTTCTATTTCTTTTTCTGAAATGGGACTATTTAGACTTCTTACTTCTTCCTCTGTTAATCTGCACAAGCTATATTTCCTCCACAAGTCTGAGAGGTAAACTATCCTATGTTCCTCTAATTCATTTATAATCTCATTCTTTATTCCTAAATCATGGACCTATTTTGATCTTTTCTCACTATTTGGTGTTAAGTGTGGGTCCATGCCTAGTTACTGCCATACTAATTTCCAGTTTTCCCAGCAGTTTCTGTCAAATAATGAATCCTTATTCCAAAATTTGGGATCTTTGGGTTTGTCAAAAACTAGATTGCTATTTTGATTCAATATCTTGCCCTGTGAAGCTAACCTATTCCATAGATCAACTTGTCTATTTCTTAGCCAACACCCAATGGTTTTGGTGACTGCTGCTTTATAATATAGTTTAGATCAGGTACAGCTAGGCTACCTTCATTTGATTTTTTTTTCATTACTTCCCTTGCAATTCTCGATTTTTTGTTCTTTCCTATGAATGTTGTTGTTATTTTTTCTAGGTCATTAAAATAGTTTCTCATTGGTGTAGCACTAAATAAATAGATTAATTTAGAGAGTATTGTCATCTTGATAATATTCGCTCTGCTTATCCAAGAGCACTGAATGTCTTTCCAATTATGTAAATCTGACTTTATTTTTGTGGCAAGTGTTTTGTAATTTTTCTCATATAATTCCTGACTATTCTTTGGTAAATGGATTCCCAAATACTTTATACTCTCAACATTTGTTTGGAATGGAATTTCTCTTTGTATATCTTGCTGATGGATTGTGTTGGTAATGTATAAAAATGCTGAGGATTTAGGTGGATTTATTTTGTATCTTTAAACTTTGCTAAAGTTCTGAATTTATTCTAATACCTTTTTAGCAGAGTCTTTGGGGTTCTCTAAGTATACCATCATGTCATCTACAAAGAGTGATAGTTTGATTTCCTCATTACCTACTCTAATTCTTTGAATCTCTCTGGGCTCTTATTGCCCAGGCTAGCATTTCTAATACAATATTGAATAGTAATGGTGATAGTGAGCAACCGTTGTTTCACTCCTTATCTTACTGGGAAAGGTCCCAGTGTATCACCATTACATATGATGTTTACTGACAGTTTTAAATATTTAATCATTACTTTGACTATTCCTATACTCTCAAGCGTTTTTAGTAGGAATGGATGTTGGATTTTATGAAATGCTTTTTCTTCATCTATTGAGATGATCATATGGTTTCTGTTAATTTTGTTATTGATATAGTGGATTATACAAATAGTTTTCCTAATATTGAACCAGCCCTTCATTCCTGGTATAAATCCCACTTGGCCATAGTTTATTACCATCCATAGTGGATTATACAAATAGTTTTCCTAATATTGAACAAGCCCTTCATTCCTGGTATAAATCCCACTTGGCCATAGTTTATTATCCTGGGGATGGCTTTCTGTAGTCTTTTTGATAATATTTTATTTAAGATTTTATCATCATTAGGGAGATTGGTCTATAATTTTGTTTCTCTGTTTTCAGCCTACCTGGTTTAGGTATCAGTACCATGTCTGTGTCATAAAAGGAATTTGGTAGGACTCCTTCAATCCCTATTTTTTCAAAGAGTTTATACAGCATTGGAGTTAGTTGTTCTTTAAATTTTTGGTAGGATTTACATCATGTCTGTGTCATAAAAGGAATTTGGTAGGACTCCTTGAATCCCTATATTTTCAAAGAGTTTATACAGCATTGGCATTGGAGTTAGTTGTTCTTTAAATTTTTGTAGAATTCACATGTAAATGCATCTGGTCCTGGGGAGTATTTTTCAATCCCTATTTTTTCAAAGAGTTTATACAGCATTGGAGTTAGTTGTTCTTTAAATTTTTGGTAGAATTCACATGTAAATCCATCTGGTCCTGGGGAATATTTTTTCTTAGCAGTTGGTTAATAGCTTCTTCTATTGCTTTTTCTGAAATGGGACTATTTAGACTATTTACTTCTTCCTCTGTTAATCTGGGCAAGCTTATTTTTGAAGGTATTCTTCCATTTCATTTATTTCTGTAAAGTTGGGCCAATTAGCTCCTAAATATTGTTCTAAATTCCTCTTCATTAGTGGTGAGTTCTCCCTTTTCATTTTTAAGACTAACAATTTTTGTTTCAAATACAGACAACTACAGGCACACAGTAGTAGACTGAGTCTAATCTTCTTTTTAACATCCTTTATTAACTTTTTTGGATCATGGACTTTTTTGACAGTCTGGTGACTGCCTCTTCTAGGAATAGTCGTTTTTAAATGCTTAAAATAAAGGACCAGGATAACAAGGGAATCAGTCTTACTGAAATTCAGTTTTAAAATATGTTTTTTTCTCAATAGTATTTTATTTTTTTCCAAATACAGGGTAAAGATAGTTTTCGACATTCATTATTACAATTCATTTTATTACAATTCGTTTTGAAAATCAACCCGATATATCCCAGGTTGAGAACCTCTGCACTAGGCACTCTCCGATCCTGAAAATGTCTCCATTCTTTGAGGTCACTCTGTTGGTCCCCTCTTTCCAACCTGAGGTTGGTCTGAGTTCCTTGGCAAACTGAAGGAGGGATAGACCTGGCTGAGTCCCCCTTGGTTACTTGAGCTGTGGTTCTATGAGGAACCCATACAGAACTCTCAGCTTCCACCTTGAAGCTGGTGAAGAACCAGTTCTAATTCTGTGGGCAATGCCAGAGGCACTTGTTGCTTCTCTTTTGCCAATTACTTCTTTAAAAGCCTGGCTGTATTTATTAATACAGACAGAATAATTTCTCATAGATCCACAGAATGCACTCCCTGGGATGTAAGGCACACACAGACACACAAAGGGAGGCTTTGCATCCCACAGCACCAAGCTCTAACCCTCTTAGTCTGCAAACTCAAAAATTCCATTACTCAGGACAATCATGAAGCATGAAAGAATGGTAAATAATTGTAGGGAGTCACCCTAGTATCCTTTTAGGAAGGTCTCTGCAAACAGCTTAGAGCCCTATTCCGCCTCCAAGGCTGTAAATCTTAACCATGCTCACTGAGCAGAGAAGGAGCTCGGCATGAATGGTAAATAATTGTAGGGAGTCACCCTGGTATCCTTTTAGGAAGGTCTCTGCAAACAGCTTAGAGCCCCTTCCGCCTCCAAGGCTGTAAATCTTACCCATGCTCACTGAGCAGAGAAGGAGCTCCCCGGCTGCCGTGATACTGGCATGGGAAGGCGCTGAGTGCTTTTCCTTCATTGTGCATTGGTTACCAGGAGATGCAGCCGCTCCAGTGTCCATGGCACAGCCTTGGGCTTCATGGGGCAGAGACAGGTTACTGAGGGGAGGAGTAAGTTGGAGGTCTGAGCCAGTGAGGCAGTGGTAATGTTCTTGGTTTTTAGTCACCAAGCATTCATCAGATGCTCAGTGCAGCAGACAGATGAGGCCTTGTCACCCAGGGAGAAGTTGCCCAGCTGCCTCATTTTTAAAAGGGAGAAAAAAGAATACCCTCACTTCCAAGTTTTAGCTGAGATGGTGAGGGTGCTGAGGACTGGAATGGGGATGATGATTACCAGGCATTGTACAAAGCACTTTCTCCTTAAGAATGTCCCTATCACCTTTTGGTAGGAGAAATATTTGCCAATGTTTCTCCACAACCTGGATTAGGGCCATACCTCCCTCTAACCTCAGCAGCTCCAGACCCACTCCCCTTCAAGTCACCCTCCTGGCCTGTTCTTAGCCCTCGATTTAAATTGGTTGGATTTGGATTTATTCAGGGGACTCGGCTGCCTGACGATTGGAACACATCGTTTGTAAGGGTTTTTACCCTACAATTTCTCAAAGCAAATGCTTCTGTTTAATGTGAGCTTCAATCTCTTCCCCCAGTTGTTGCAACATTTGATTTATTGGTGTATTAAGCAGATGTTGTTCTCAGGGCATGTTGCTCGTGACTTCTTTCAGACTTACTATCCTATGGATCTAACATGACATGATAACCTTGGCATAAGATTGGACATGTCCCAAGATCTGCATCGTTCAAGACTTACTATCCTACTATCCTATGGATCTAACATGACATGATAACCTTGGCATAAGATTGGACATGTCTTGGACAGACGATCCCTGTCCTGTCCAAGATCTGCATCGTTCAAAGGGGTATTTTCCTAGACGAAAGGTACCGGGACTTAACCGTGGGCTTAGCTCCCTTTCCCACTGGCTGCTTCTACTCATGTCCCCAGATTCTGGTCCCTGTGTCTTTTGTGACTGTATCATTCATTTGTTAGCCTTAGACTACTCAATCAGCAAACATATATTACAGACTTGCTGTGTGTCATATGTTACACTAGATCCTGGAGACATAAAGATAAAAACAAAATGGGCTTATTGCGGAAAATGAGTAGGAAGAAAATCTCTGCATAAGCAAGATAATTGCATAAATATTTTTATATACATTGGATTTATCATATATTTAACATGTAATTACCGGTCTTCTAGGGAAGGAGGGGGGATGTTGGAACAGGAGGTTTCACAAGGCTCAGTGTTGAAAACTTGCCCCTTCATATGTTTTCTAAAAAATATTTTTAAAAGAAAACCTCCACATAAATCCTGAGCACAATCCTCATCTGATGAGCAGTTTCCTTGCTTACCTTGGCCATGGAGACCTCAACACTTGCCCCTTCATATGTTTTCTAAAAAATATTTTTAAAAGAAAACCTCCACATAAATCCTGAGCACAATCCTCATCTGATGAGCAGTTTCCTTGCTTACCTTGGCCATGGAGACCTCATTGTGTGATGCTCATTGTGACACGCCGGAGAACACCCAAGATTTTGTAACTTAAAGGTGATGATCTCGCCACAACAACCCAGTTGGATCCTGACAGCAAAGGGAGTAGTATGTGAATAGAAGAATGGATGAGTGGACAAATAGACTAATAGACTAGATACAGAGATAAGTGGTGATGCATGGATGAGATAGATAGGATACACAAATAGATTGAATAGATACACTTGATTTGTAGTAGAAAGTGATTTCTTTGAGATAAGTGGTGATGCATGGATGGGATAGATAGGATACACAAATATACACTTGATTTGTAGTAGAAAGTGATTTATAGGAAGAAAAGTGATATATAGGTAGCAAAGAGCTCTATAGCAAGAAGAGAATGAATAGCTAGATTAAATTATACATACACCCCCCCAAAATATTGCAGTTTGTGGATGGTTTTTCCAGTATATCAAATGGACACATATCTTTCACTGATGCTGTAACATTTTACCTTTTCAGGCAACATATAAGCCAATACTGAACCCAGAGTGACCAGATTCTGGCGATCTACAGTTTTGATCTATACTTTGGAGTTTATTGTACTGGTGGGGGGAAGGGGACAGATGATGTTGCTGAGTTTGATTCTTCTTCCAAAAGTGTCAAGTTGTCATTCTTTCAGCTCCCACATGATTAGTGATATTTCCCAGTTTCTTCTGTGCTATCTGGTGATTAGATTTGCCAGCTCGTCAATCTAAAGAAATACTTGGAAGGGGACAGATGTCATTCTTTCAGCTCCCACATGATTAGTGATATAATTTCCCAGTTTCTTCTGATTTCCCAGTTTCTTCTGTGCTATCTGGTCAATCTAAAGAAAAGAAATACTTGTTGGCAAAATTATTTTTCCCTTATTTATAGCTAGTGCATACTGCTGATGGGATTACCCATCTGGGTTTGGGAATAAGAGAGGGAGGCAGATTTGTTGTTCTTTGACAGGACCTTTGCCATCTGAAAGTCTGGGAGCAAACAAGCAGAGAGGGAGGCAGATTTGTTTGTTCTTTGACAGGACCTTTGCCATCTGAAAGTCTGGGAGCAAACAAGCAGCAGGACTGTTGTGTTGAAGCTAGGAACTGGCCCTGCTGAAGTCTTTTGGATCTTCCTGGATCTTCCTGGAGGGCAATTCAGAATGACAAGGGACTGGCTTAGAGATTTGCATCCAGGGGAAGGCTGAGCCAGAAAATAATTGGTGTCCCCACAGAGCCCCCCATTCTCCCTTTGAAGTTTCTTCTGCCTGACTTATGCTCATTATAATCTATAGGACTGAAATGTAAAACTTCTTTTTCTGAAAATCTAACCTTTCTTCAGAAGCTGGGGATAGTAAGAATGCTAGAAAAGCAAATGGGTGCTCTGGAGCCGGGAAGATTGGAGATGGGAAAAACCCGTCTATTCCATAGATAGTGGCAAATGTTAGGTTAGCCACAAAAGATAAAGCTGGAACAAAGCTGGAACAATACATCTTGTGAATAGATGTACAGGCCCTGGCAATAAAATACCAAACTCCCAATCAGAATTCAGCCTTAATTGTCTGAAGGGCCCCAGAAGGCCCTGGACAAGCCAGTCAAGCCGGCTTCCAGAGCTAGTGCTTAGTTTGGCCTTGGGAATCCTCGCAGGGGGTGGAAGAGAAGGAGGTCTGGATTGCTCTCTGACAGCACCTTCTCATCCTCCATCTTGGGCTTGGAAAGTCTCATCTACAGAAAAACTATCTTGGAGTTTTTCCATGGTAGCTCTGCCATTCCAATTTACCAATATTTCCAATATTTCTTAAGGAAATGTTATTAAACTCCTATGTACCAAGCACTTTGCTAAGCACTTTACATTCTCTCCTCAACAACACTGGGAGGTAGGTGCTATTATCCACACTCTCAGTTAAAGAAACTGAGGCAACAGGTCAGCAAAATAGAGGCTAGATTGAAACAGATCTGTTGTACAGACAACCCTGGCTTAATTAACAAGGGGATTCTACATCTGCAGCATTCAATGGGGTGTTTTCCAAATTCTATATGATGAAAGGTACCTGATGAAGCTGTCTGGGTTGTTAACCATGGCCCTAGCTCCTTCTGCTTTTCAGCCAAACCCTAGGCTCCATCCTAAGAGCAATATGTGGGCTTAGTTCCCTTTCCCACTGGGTGCTTCTACTCATGTCCCCAGGTTCTGGTCCCTGTGTCTTTTGTGACCGTATCATTCATGTGGTAGCCCACCTCATCCATCTTCCTTAGACTACTCAATCAGCAAACATATATTACATACTTACATACTTACTAGGAGTCATATATTACACTAGACCATGGAGTCATATATTACACTAGACCATGGAGACATGTCTTTTGTGACCGTATCATTCATGTGGTAGCCCACCTCATCCATCTTCCTTAGACTACTCAATCAGCAAAGCACACTTAAACAAGGAGCAAACATATATTATATTACATACTTACTAGGAGTCATATATTACACTAGACCATGGAGACATAAAGATAAAAACAAAATGGTCTTGCCCTCAAAGTTTACATATTATTGTGGAAAATGATGTCAACAAAAAAAGTAGGAAGAAAATCTCTGCATAAGCAAGATAATTGTATAAATATTTTTATATACATTGGATTTATCATATATTTTCACATATTACCAGTCACACTGGCTAGGAGGTGGAAGGAAGGAGGGGGAATGTTGGAACAGGAGGTTTCACAAGGCTCAGTGTTGAAAACTTGCCACTTCATATGTTTTCTAAATAAAAAGCTTTCCTAAAACAATTTTTAAAGAAAACCTCCGCATAAAGCCTGAGCACAATCCTCATCTGATGAGCAGTTGCCTTACTTACCTTGGCCATGGAGACCTCATTGTGTGATGCTCATTGTGACACGCCGGAGAACACCCAAGCTTTTCTGACTTAAAGGTGATGATCTCGCCAGAACAACCCAGTTGGATCCAGACAGCAAAGGGAGTAGTATGTGAATAGAAGAATGGATGAGTGGACAAATAGACTAATAGACTAGATAGATAGATAACTGGTGATGGATGGATGGGATAGATAGGATAGATAAGTGAAAAGATAGAAATATTTATAGGTAGAAAAGTAAAGTGATTTCTAGGAAGAAAAGCGATTTTTAGATAAAAACAGGGATTTTTAAGTAGAAAAGAGATTTATAGGCAGAAGAGAATGAATATTTGGATTAAATTATACATAGATAATGAATGAGTCAATGGAGGGTTAGGTAAATCAGTAAATAAATTACTGGAAAAAGAGATCCTTTCTGGTCCTAATCAGCATCATATCAAGGGCTGCTGTCAAAGATTGAGACTGCCTTCACGTCAGTATTAAACTATTATATTTTATCCTTCAATATTATAGAAGCTAAAATGGTTGCTTTCTATCTGGCTTGGGAAATATTTGACTTCTCTTTGTCCCCTCTTCCCCCATCCACCCCCAAAATTGCAGTTTGTGGATGGTTATTCCAGTAGATCAATTCGACACATATCTTTCACTTATGCTGTAACATTTTACCTTTTCAGGCATCCTATAAGCCACTGCTGAAGCAGAGGAGATACTGAACCAGTTGTGACCAGATTCTGGCGACGGGATCTACTTAAAATAAGATTTAGCATGTTCATGAAGGTAAAGCAGCTAAATAGAGATAAACTATCTGGAGCTTCCCTCTTGCAGTCAGTGTTAATATGGAGTTCAAGGTAGGGCCAGGTTGCTGACTAACCCTATATGTACTAGCAGGTTGCTGACTAACCCTATATGTACTAGAAGTACAAATAATCTGGGAAATAGAGAGCCTACCTTTAAAAACAAACAATCAAAAGCAGATTCTTTGAGTTAATATGGAGTTCAAGGTAGGGCCAGGTTGCTGACTAACCCTATATGTACTAGAAGTACAAATAATCTGGGAAATAGAGAGCCTACCTTTAAAAACAAACAATCAAAAGCAGATTCTTTGAGTTCAGAAACTGTTTCTTTTTCATCAACCTATGCCTGGTTCCCAGAAACAAGATGACTTGCTCAGAGGTTTCATAAATTCTTGTTGAATTCAATTACATATAGATGCCGACTTTTTATAAAATGATTGGCAGCTGGCTGGTACAGTGGATAACACTGTTGGACCACACTTGATTTAAAAACACCAGCTGTAGGACTCTGGGCAAGTCACTTAATCTGTGTTTGCCTCAATTTCCTCATCTGTAAAATGGGAATGGTACAATCATTTTTGCTCCATAGAGAATAAGCCTCTGAGAACTATTTGTTTTCAAGTAGAGTCACAGCACCCTGGTGCCTCAATTTCCTCATCTGTAAAATGGGAATGGTACAATCATTTTTGCTCCATAGAGAATAAGCCTCTGAGAACTATTTGTAGTGGCAGGAATAATTCAGCGTTTCTACTTCCATATTTTACAGAGAAAGTCACTGAGACTCAGGGAGGTTTAGTATATTGTCCCAGCACATATAGGTTGTAAATTGCAGAGACAAGATTCAAACAGATCCTGTTAATACTATCATGTTACCTCTAAGGGTTCATTATATATTTGTGTATGTGTGTGCATATTTCCATACTCCAATCTTCTAACCTATAGCTAAACGTATTAACTCTTAAAAAAAAAGGGGGGGTAGGGAAAAGACACTATAATAAAGTAACATTAAACAAGTGGAATTTTGCTCTGCTGAATATTTCTTACATGCTTTATTATCACTTAAACTCCCTGAGACTCAGTTTCCTCATATGTTAAATGAGAGACTTGAACTCCATGACCACTAGGAAACTACATTTCCAGTTCTAAAATTGTGATTCCACAGCTGAAAAATCTAGGAACATTGCCTCTATTCCCTCCTAATGTAAGATCTGTATTTGATCATTAATGAGTCATATATTTTCTCTTGCATTTTATATAGTTCATTTGTAGCAACATTAACCTGACTTGCTTGTCTGTGGGCTGACTCCATCCTTATTGTGGTGACTGTTACAGGTGAGCTGCCCTCCTCCCGGTGACCATCCTCTCCAGATCCTCTTTGTGGTTTGTGGGGTGACGATATCAGAAGACAAAATGGAGAAAGTTCTCGTTTCTTCCTTGAAGCCTGGAACACAGGTAATGAACCCAAAATAACAAGACATGCGTCTCCCTGGCTCAAGGATGGGAGAGTCTGGCTGTTCCCACAAGGGTGGGTCTGAGCCTTAGGGGTAGCATTAGAGGAGATGTTCTATAGAACTCGGGAGATGGTGAAGCACTGTGTAAATGTAAGATTATTATTCTCTTACTGCTACTATTATTACTCGTACTCTTACCCCTACTACTTCTACTATTACTCCTCTTCCTACTCCTATTAGAATGACTCCTACTCTTATTACTATTACTATTCATACTATTCCTGTTCCTTCTAGTTCTCTTTCTCCTGCTACTAGTACTATCATTGCTCCTATTCCTATTAATACTCCTTCTACTACCACTACTAGTGTAACTCTACTTCTATTACTTTTACTACTCATACTACTCGTACTTCTTCTACTCCTCCTCCTCCCACTATTCCTTTCTCCCTACTATTACTATAATTATTACTACTACTACTATTATTGCTACTCTTACTTCTATTACTATTAGTACTCTCCTATGAGTACTGTTAAATTTTATAGTGCCATGACCAATTTATTGCTCTTCTAGCAGCGGACAACTTAACCATTACAACATCAAAAAGGGTTTCAGTGAGATGGTACAGTGGATGGAAGGCAGGGCTTCAAGGCAGGAAGACTGAGAGTTCTAATTTTCTAATTCTATTCTAATAATAGGAAGACAATATCTGCATAAGCAAGATAATTACATACATATGTTTACATACATTGGATTAAGCATATATTTTCACATATTTAACATGTAATAACCAGTCATCAGACTCCCAAGATAATTACATACATATGTTTACATACATTGGATTAAGCATATATTTTCACATATTTAACATGTAATAACCGGTCAGACTCCCAAGAAACTATTTCAATGACCTAGAAAAAATAATAACAAAATTCATAGAATTGCAAGGGAATTAATGAAAAAAAACTCAGAGGAAGGTGGTCTAAGTGTACCTGATCTAAAGCTATATTATATAGCAGCAGTCACCAAAACCATTTGGTATTGGCTAAGAAATAGACCGGTAGATCAGTGGAACAGATTAGATACAAAGGACAAAAAAGGATACATATATAGCAACCTAATCTTTGACAAACCCAAAGATGCCAACATTAGGGATAAAAAGGAAAAAACTGTGAAATTAGTATGGCAGAAATTAGATATGGATCCACACTTAACACCATATACCAAGATAAGATCAAAATGGGTCCATGATTTAGGCATAAAGAGGGAGATAATAAATAGATTAGAGGAACATCTAGAGGATAATCTACCTCTCAGACTTGTGGAGGAGGAAGGAATTTATGACCAGAGGAGAACTAGAGATCATTATTGATCACAAAATAGAATATTTTGATTACATAAAGTTTCTGTACAAATAATACTAATGCAAACAAGATTAGAAGGGAAGTAACAAATTGGGAAAATATTTTTAAAAACAAAGGTTCTGACAAAGGTCTCATTTCCAAAATATATAGAGAATTGACTTTAATTTATAAGAAACCGAACCATTCTCCAATTGATAAATGGTCAAAGGATATGAACAGACAATTCTCAGAGGAAGAAATTGAAACTAGATTATCCACTCACATGAAAGAGTGTTCCAAATCACTACTGATCAGAGAAATGCAAATTAAGACCACGAACAAATAACGATGAATGTTGGAGGGGCTGTGGGAAAACTGGGACACTGATACATTGCTGGTGGAGTTGCGAAAGAATCCAGGCATTCTGGAGAGCCCAAAAAGTTATCAAACTGTGCATACCCTTTGACCCAGTAGTATTTGACCCAGCAGCGCTACTACTGGGATTATATCCCAAAGAAATACTAAAAAGCGGAAAGAGACATATATGTGCCAAAATGTTTGTGGCAGCTCTTTTTGTTGTAGCTAGAAACTGGAAGATGAATGGATGTCCATCAGTTGGAGAATGGTTGGGTAAATTATGGAATATTATTGCTCTGTAAGAAATGACCAGCAGGAGGAATACAGAGAGGCCTGGAGAGGCCTGGAGAGACTTAAATCAACTGATGCTGAGTGAAATGAGCAGAACCAGAAGATCACTGTACACTTCAACAACAATACTGTATGAGGATGTATTCTGATGGAAGTGGAAATCTTATATCTTCAACATAAAGAAGAGCCAACTCACTTCCAGTTGATCAATGATGGACAGAAATAACTACACCCAGAGAAGTAACACTGGGAAGTGAATGTAAATTGTTAGCACTAATATCTGTCTGCCCAGCTTGCATGTACCTTCGGATTCTATAGCAACAAGAAAATGATATTCACACACATGGGAGGTATGGGATTGCCGGGGAGGGAATAATTTGGAAAAATGAATACAAGGGATAATATTATAATCTAAGAAAGGAGGGGGAAAGTTGGAACAGGAGGTTTCACAAGGGTCTGTGTTTAAAACTTGCCACTTCATATGTTTTCTAAATAAAAAGGGTTCCTAAAAGAAATCCTTATCTGATGAGCAGTTGCCTTGCTTACCTTCTCCATGGAGACCTCATTGTGTGATGCCCATTGTGACATGCCTGAGAACAAACAAGGTTTACTGACTTAAAGGTGATGATCTCGCCACAACAACCCAGTTGGATCCTGAAAGCAAAGGGAGTAGGATGTGTGTATAGAAGAATGGATGAGTGGACAAATAGAGTGGACAAATAGACTGTTAGACCAGATACATAGATAACTGTTGATGGATGGATGGGATAGATAGTATAGACAAATAGATTGAATAGATACACTTGATGCATAGTTAAAAAGATAAAAAGATAATGATGGATAGATTTATAGTAGAAAAGTTTATAGGTAGAAAAGCAATTCATAAGTAGAAAAGAGATTTATAGTAATTAAACAGATCTTGTCTTGTACAGACAACCCTGGCCCAATTAACAAGGGGATTCTAGATCTGCAGCATTCAATGGGGTGTTTTCCAAATTCTACATGATGAAAGGTACCTGATGAAGCTGTCTGGGTTGTTAACCGTGGCCCTAGCTCCTTCTGCTTTTCAGCAAAACCCTAGGCTCCATCCAAAGAGCAATATGTGGGCTTAGCTCCCTTTCCCGCTGGCATTTTGATCTAATCTTAGTATGTGGTGTTAAATGTGGGTCCATGCCTAGTTTCTGGGAATATAATCAAAATGACAATACACCCTAAGCTAATCTATTTATTTAGTGCTATACCAATCAGACTACCAAGAAACTATTTTAATGACCTAGAAAAAATAACAACAAAATTCATATGGAAGAATAAAAGGTCGAGAATTGCAAGGGAACTAATGAAAAAAAAAAAAAAGTCAGAGGAAGGTGGTCTAAGTGTACCTGATTTAAAGCTATATTATAAACAACAGTCACCAAAACCATTTGGTATTGGCTAAGAAATAGACTAGTTGATCAGTGGCATAGGTTAGGTTCACAGGGCAAGAAAGTGAATAAAAATAGCAATCTAATCTTTGACAAACCTGACAAAAACTGCTGGGAAAACTGGAAAGTAGTATGACAGAAACTAGGGATGGACCCACATTTAACACCACATACTAAGATTAGATCAAAATGGATCCAAGATTTAGGCATAAAGAACGAAATCATAACCTCTCAGACTTGTGGAGGAACTAGAGACCATTATTGATCACAAAATTAAAAAGTTTCTGCACAAAGAAAACTAATGCAAACAAGATTAGAAGGGAAGTAACAAATTTGGCAAAACATTTTTACAGTTAAAGGTTCTGATAAAGGCCTCATTTCCAAAATATACAGAGAATTGACTTTAATTTATGAGAAATCAAGCCATTCTCCAATTGATAAATGGTCAAAGGATATGAACAGACAATTTTCAGATGATGAAATTAAAACTATTTCCACTCATATGAAAGAAAACTATTTCCACTCATATGAAAAAATGTTCCAAATCACTATTGATCAGAGAAATGCAAATTAAGAAAACTCTGAGATACCACTACTCACCTGTTAGATTGGCTAAGATGACAGGAACAAATAACGATGAATGTTGGAGGGGCTATGGGACAACTGGGCACTGATGCATTGTTGGTGGAGTTGTGAAAGAATCCAACCATTCTGGAGAGTAATCTGGAATTATGCCCAAAAAGTTATTAAAATGTGCATACCCTTTGACCCAGCCATACTACTACTGGGCTTATATCCCAAGGAAATACTAAAGAAGGGAAAGGGACCTGTATGGGCCAAAATGGGCCAAAATGTTTGTGGCAGCCCTTTTCATAGTGGCTAGAAGCTGGAAGATGAATGGATGTCCATCATTTGGAGAATGGTTGGGTAAATTATGGTATATGAAGGTTATGGAATATTATTGTGACCAACAGGAGAAATATAGAGAGGCTTGGAGAGACTTACATCAACTGATGCTAAGTGAAACGAGCAGAACCAGAAGATCATTATACACTTCAACAATGATACTGTACGAGGATGTATGCTGATGGAAGCGGATATCTTCAACATAGAGAAGAACTAATCCAATTCCAATTGATTAATGATGGACAGAATCGGCTGTATCTAGAAAAGGAACACTGGGAAATGAGTGTAAACTGTTATTTTTACCTTCTGAATCCAATTCTTCCTGTGCAACAAAAAATTCGGTTCTACACACATATATTGTATCTAGAATATACTGTAATATATTTAACATGTGTAAGACTGCCTGCCATCTGGAGGAGGAGGTTGGAGGAGGGGGCTGGGAGAGGAAGGGAAAAAATCTGAATAGAAGTAAGTGCAAGGGATAATGTTGTAAAAAGGTACCCATGCATATATGTACTGTCAAAAAAAAGTTATAATTATAAAATAAAATAAAAATTAAATCAAAAAAAATTTTTGGGATCTTTGGGTTTGTCAAACACTAGATTGCTATTTTTATTCACTATCTTGCCCTGTGAACCTAACCTATGCCACTGATCAACTAGTCTATTTTTTAGCCAATACCAAATGGTTTTGGTGACTGTTGCTTTATAATACAGTTCTAGATCAGGTACTGATAGACCACCTTCACTTAATTTTTTTTTCATTACTTCCCTTGAAATTCTCGACCTTTTGTTGTTCCATATGAATTCTGTTATTTTTTCTAGGTTATTAAAATAGTTTCTTGGAAGTCTGATTGGTATAGCACTAAATAAATAGATTAGTTTAGGGAGTATTGTCATCTTAATTATATTTGCTCGGCCTATCCAAGAGCACTGAATGTCTTTCCAATTATTTAAATCTGACTTTATTTTTGTGGCAAGTGTTTTGTAATTTTGCTCATATAATTCCTGACTCTCCTTTGGTAGATATATTCCCAAATATTTTATACTATCGACCGTTATTTTGAATAGAATTTCTCTTGCTGTTCGATTGTGTTGGTAATGTATAAAAATGCTGAGGATTTATGTGGATTTATTTTGTATCCTGCGACTTTGCTAAAATTCTGAATTATTTCTAATAGCTTTTTAGCAGAGTCTTTGGGGTTCTCTAAGTATACCATCATGTCATCTGTGAAACACCCCTGTTGTTCAAAAAGGTTTACGATATGGCATAATCCTATTCATTATGTCAGAAGTATTCTTCTTTGTAGGCTTCTTCTGAGCCTTTTACCACTCTAGCCTGTCTCCAGCTCTAGAACTTGGGGGCTGCTGGTGATAATTTGATTTCCTCATTTCCTACTCTAATTCCTTGAATCTCTTTCTCAGCTCTTATTGCTGAGGCTAGAGTTTCTACTACTATATTGAAAAGTAATGGTGATAGTGGGCAACCTTGTTTCACTCCTGATCTTACAGGGAAAGGTTCTAGTTTATCGCCATTACATATGATGTTTACTGAAGGTTTTAAATATATGCTCCTTATTATTTTAAGGAATAGTCCATTTATTCCTATACTCTCAAGAGTTTTTAGTAGGAATGGATGTTGAATTTTATCAAATGCTTGTTCTGCATCTATTGAGATAATCATATGGTTTTTATTAATTTGATTATTAATATGGTCAATTATACTAATGGTTTTCCTAATATTAAACCAGCCCTGCATTCCTGGTATAAATCCCACTTGGTCATAGTGTATTATCCTGGGGATGATTTTCTGAAGTCTATTTGCTAATATCTTATTTAAGATTTTAGCATCAATATTCATTAAGGAAATTGGTCTAGTTTTCTTTCTTTCTCAGTTTTCGATCTACCTGGTTTAGGTATCATTACCATGTCTGTGTCATTGAAGGAATTTGGTAGGACTCCTTCAATCCCTATTTTTTCAAACAGTTTACATAGCATTGGAGTTAATTGTTCTTTAAATGTTTGGTAGAATTCACATGTAAATCCATCTAGTCCTGGGGACTTTTTCTTAGGAAGTTGGTTAATAGCTTGATCTATTTCTTTTTCTGAGATGGGACTATTTAGACTACTTACTTCTTCCTCTGTTAATCTGGGTAAGCTATATTTTTGAAGGTATTCTTCCATTTCATTTAAGTTATCGAATTTATCGGCATAAAGTTGAGCAAAGTAGCTCCTAACTCTTGTTCTAATTTCCTCTTCATTAGTGGTCAGTTCACCCTTTTCATTTTGCTTTTTCTCTTTCCTTTTTTTAATCAGGTTTACTAAGGGTTTGTCTATTTTGTTGGTTTTTTCATAGAACCAACTCTTAGTTTTATTAATTAATTCAATAGTTTTTTTACTTTCAATTTTATTAATCTCACCTTTTATTTTTTGAATTTCAAGTTTTGTGTTTGTCTGGGGGTTTTTAATTTGTTCCTTTTCTAGCAATTTGAGTTGTAAGCCCAATTCGTTGGCCCTCTCTCTATTTTATGCAAGTAGGCCTGTAGAGATATAAAACTTCCCCTTATTACTGCTTTGGCTGTATCCCACACATTTTGGTATGATGTCTCATTATTGTCATTCTCTTGGGTGAAGTTATTAATTATGTCTATGATTTGCTTTTTTACCCAATCATTCTTTAGTATAAGATTATTTCGTTTCCAATTATTTTTTGGTCTATTTTCCCCTGGCTTTTTATTAAATGTAATTTTGATTGCATTATGGTCTGAAAAGGATGCATTTACTATTTCTGACTTACTGCATTTGATTTTGATTTTTTCCGGCCAAGATTGTGGCGTGGAGGGCAGACAGCTGCTTGAGCTCCTCATTTTCTCTCAGAACTTACAGCAGTTCAGAGGAGAAATCTAAACTACTTTAAAAATTCAAAGATAGATTAGATCTTCCCGGATCCTGGGGGTGACTCAGCAGATCTCGGCACTGGGGGGTGTGGCCCCTAGCTCCCACCTGAGACTAGTTAAGAGATTGAGAAGTGGGCAAATACGGCCCAAGGCAACACACACTGCCATGTTCAGCTGAAGGCTCTGGAACTCAGCTCCTCAAGTCCCAGAGAAGCAGAACCTTTGAACTAGGGACTGCGGATTCTGGCAGACACTTCCAGTTTGAGAGCAGGGGCTTTTCAGGTCACCTGCTACTGACATCCACGCCCCACCAGGATGCATAGGCCGGGCTTTGTGTAGCCTTTACTGTTCAATCTCAAACCTCAGGGAAGCCCCTAAAACACAGAGCCCTCAAGGACTCAGCAGTGCTAGTCACCTCTGCAGCACTTCCAGGGAAGGGTTGGGGAACTCTCTCCCAGAGCTCTCTCTAGCTCAGGCGCAGGAGTCGCTGCATCCATTAGGTCTGGGAGGAAGCTGGTAAATGAATAAATAAATAATTTCCTACCACAGGGACAGACCCAAAAAGATTTTTCAAGTATGAGCTATTAGAAATAATTCAGAACTTTAGCAAAATTGCAGGATATAAAATATATCCACATAAATCCTCAGCATTTTTATACATTACCAACATAATCCAACAGCAAGAGATACAATGAGAAATTCCATTCAAAATAACTGTCGATAGATATATTCCCAAATATTTTATACTAACAAAGGAAAGTTAGGAATTATATGAGCAAAATTACAAAACACTTGCCACAAAAAGGAAGTCAGATTTAAATAATTAGAAAGACATTCAGTACTTTTGGATAGGCCGAGAGAATATAATGAAGATGAAAATACTCCCTAAATTAATCTATTTATTTAGTACTATACCAATCTGACTCCCAAGGAACTTTTTTTAAAGACCTAGAAAAAATAACAATTCATATGGAACAACAAAAGTTCAAAAATTTCAAGGGAAGGAATGAAAAAAAAAATGAAGGTGGACTAGCTGTCTAGCTGTACCTGATCTAGAACTATATTATAGAAGCAACAGTCACCAAAACCATTTGGTATTGCTTAAGAAATAGACTAGTTGTTCAGTGGAGTAGGATACTTTCACAGGGCAAGATAGTGAATAAAAATAGCAATCTAGTGTTTGACAAACCCAAAGATCCAAACTTTTGGCATAAGAATTCATTATTTGACAAAAACTGCTGGAAAAACTGGAAATTAGTAAGGCAGACACTAGGCATGGACCCACACTTAACACCATATACTAAGATAAGATCAAAATGGGTCCATGATTTAGGCATAAAGAACGAGATCATAAATAAATTAGAGGAACATAGGATAGTTTACCTCTCAAACTTATGGAGGAGGAAGGATTATGTGACCAAAGGAAACCTAGAGATCATTATTGATCACAAAATAGAAAATTTAGATTACATCAAATTAAAAAGTTTCTGCACAAACAACACTAATGCAAACAAGATTAGAAGGGAAGTAAGAAATTGGGAAAACATTTTTACAGTTAAAGGTTCTGATAAAGGCCGCATCTCCAAGATATACAGAGAATTGACACTATAAGTAATCAAGCCATTCTCAAATTGAAAAATGGTGAAAGGATATGAACAGACAATTTTCAGATGATGAAATTAAAACTATTTCCACTCACAAGTTCCAAATCACAAGTGTGAGATACCACTACACACCTGTCACATTCGTTAAGATGACAGGAAAAAATAATGATGAATGTTGGAGGGGCTGTGAGAAAATTGGGAAAATGATGCATTGTTGCTGGAGTTGTGAAAGAATCCAACCATTCTGGAGAGCAATCTGGAATTATGCCCCAAAAGTTATCAAAATCTGCAAATCCGTTGACCCAGCAGTGCTACTACTGGGCTTACATCCCAAGGAGGACCTGTATGTACGAAAATGTTTGTGGCAACACTTTTTGTAGTGGCTAGAAATTAGAAAATGAATGGATGTCCATCAATTGGAGAATGGTTGGGTAAATTATGATATAAGAATGTTATGGAATATTATTGTTCTCTAAGAAATGACCAACAGGAGGAATACAGAGAGGCTTGCAGAGACTTACATCAACTGATGCAGAGTCAAACGAGCAGAACTAGGAGATCTTTATACACTTCAACAATGATACTGTATGAGGATGCATTCTAATGGAAGTGTATATCTTCAATATGGAGAAGAGCTAATCCAATTCCAATTGAGCATGGATGGACAGAATCAGCTACACCCAGAACCTGAACACTGATATATGTAAACTGTGAGCATTTTTTTGTTTGTTTTTTGTTTTTCTTCACAGATTATTTTTACCTTCTGAATACAATTCTTCCTTTGCAATAACAACAACAATAAAATTTGGTTCTGCACATATATATGGTACCAAGAATATACTATAAGATATTTAATATGTATGGGAATGGCTGCCCTCTATTGGAGGGCATGGAGGGAAGTAGGGGAATAATTCAGAAAAGAAAGGAGTAGAAGGGATAATGTTGTAAAGAAAAATTACCTATGTATATGTACTGTCTAAAAATGCTATAATTAAAAATCAATAAAAATAATAACTTGCTGGCATTTGTACTATTTTATAATTATTATATCATTTGACTCACACAACAACTTAGGCAATAGGAATTATTGTAAACAACGTTTCACTATTGAGAAAACTGAGGGCAGATTTAAAATTACTTGTTTAATTTAAAACATATAGTAAGTTTTGGAAGGTAAATTAGACTCTAAGTCTTCCTGCCTTGAAGCCCCTGCCCTCTATCAGCTGTACCATCTCACTTTCACCCTTTCTGGTGTTGTAATGGTTAAGTTGTCTGCTCCTAGAAGGGCAAGAAATTGGTCAGGGCACTAGGAAAACTTAACAGTACTCCTAGTAGGAGTAATAATACTAATAGAAATAAGAGTAGCAATAGTAGCAATAGTAGTAGAGAGAAAGGAGTAGTGGTAGGAGTAGGAGGTGGAGGAGTAGAAGAAGTAGGAGTAGTCTGAGTAGTAACAGTAATAGGAGGAGGAATAATAGTAATGATAAAAGTAGTAGGAAGAGTAGTAATGATAAAAGTAATAGTAATGGTAGTAGTACTAATAATAATAGCATTAGGAATAATAGTAGTAGAAGAATTAGTAATAGCAATAGTAATAATAATAGGAATGGGAGTTACACTAGTAGTAGGAGTAGTAGGAGTAGGAGTTGTAGTAGAAATAATAGTAATGGTAGTAAAAGGAGTATTAATAGGAATAGGAGCAATGATAGTACTAGTAGTAGGAGGAAGAGATCTAGAAGGAATAATAACAATAATAAGAGTGGGAGTAATTGTAGTAGTTGGTGAAAGAGTAATATAAGTAATCGTAGGAGTAATACTAATAGGAGTTGGAAGAGGAGTAATAATAATAGGGGTAAGAGTATAAGTAATAATAGTAGTAGTAAGAGTAGTATCTGACATTTACACAGTGCTTCACCATCTCCCAAGTTCTATAGATCATCTCTTCTGATGCTACCCCTAAGGCTCAGAACAAGTCTTGTGGGAACAGCCAGACTCTCCCATCCTTGGGCCAGGGAGATGCATGTCCTGTTATTTCAGGTTTGGTACCTGTGTTCCAGGCTTCAGGGAAGAAACGAGATCTTTCAACATTTTGGCTTCTGATATTGTCACCCCACCAAACACAAAGAGGATCTGGATTGGATGGTCACCGGGAGGACGGCGGCTCACCTGTAACAGTCACCACAACAAGGACGGGGTCAGCCCTCAGACAAGAATGCCAGGTTAATGTTGCTACAAATGAACTATATAAAATCAAGAGAAAATATATGACTCATTAATGATCAAATACAGATCCTACATTAGGAAGAAATGTTCCTGGATTTTCAGCTGTGGAATCACAATTTTAGAAATGGAAATGTAGTTTCCTAGTGGTCATGGAGCTCAAGTCTCTCATTTAACATGTGAGGAAACTGAGGCTCAGGGAGTTTAAAGTGATAATAAAAAGTCATGAAGGTAAGAAATAAACAGCAGAGCAAAATACCACTTGTTTAATGTTACTTTATTACAGTGTTTTTCCCTAGCCCATCCAACCCCCCCCCCGTTTTTTTTTTTTTTTGAGTTAATATGTTTAGCTATAGGTTATAAGATTGGAGTATGGAAATATACACACACATATATGCACAAACATACACACATATATAATGAACACTTAGAGTAACATGATAGTATTAACAGGATCTGTTTGAATCTTGTCTCTGCCATTTACAACTTGTATGCACTTAAACAATATATTAACTCTACTAAACCTCCTTGAGTCTCAGTGACTTTCTCTGTAAAATATGGAAGTAGAAACCCTGAAATATTCCTGCCAGCTCAAAATCCACAATGCTGTGACTCTACTTGAAAACAAATAGTTCTCAGAGGCTTATTCTCTGTGGAGCAAACATGATTTTATCATTCCCATTTTACAGAGGAGGAAATTGAGGCAAACACAGATTAAGTGACTTGCCCAGAGTCCTACAGCTGGTGTTTGAAATCACTTGCTGATTCAAGGGAGGTCCAACAGTGTTATCCACTGAACCAACGAGCTGCCATTAATTGTAGAAAAAGTCTACATCTATATGTAATTGAATTCAACAAGCATTTATGAAACCTCTAATATGAGCAAATCATCTTTTTTCTGAGAACCAGGCATAGGATGAGGAAAAAGAAAATATTTTCCAAACTAAAATAATTTGCTTTTGATTGTTTGTTTGTTTTTAAAGGTAGGCTCTCTATTTCCCAGATTATTTTTACTTCTAGTATATATAGGGCTAGTCAGCAACCAGGCCCTACCTTGATCTCCTATTGACACTGACTGCAGGAGGTAACCTGCAGGTAGATTATCTCTATGTAGATGCTTTACCTTCATGAACATGTTAAATCCCGTTTTAAGTAGATCCCGAGGCCCGAAGATGCGTTCAATATCGCCAGCATCTGGTCACAACTGGTTCAGTATCTCCTCTGCTTCAGTAGTGGCTTATAGGATGCCTGAAAGGTAAAATATTACGGCATAAGTGAAAGATATGTGTCCAACTGATCTACTGGAATAACCATCCACAAATTAAAAATTTTTTGGGAGGTAGGGGAAGAGGGCAGGAAAGAGAAGTCAACAATTTCCCAAGCCAGATAGAAAGCAACCATTTTAGCTTCTATAATCTTGAAGAATAAAATATAATAGTTTAATACTTACCTGAAGGCACTCTCAATCTTTGAC
Organism: Sminthopsis crassicaudata; assembly: GCF_048593235.1. NCBI lineage: Eukaryota > Metazoa > Chordata > Mammalia > Dasyuromorphia > Dasyuridae > Sminthopsis > Sminthopsis crassicaudata. Next base: position 187,640,035 of record NC_133619.1, read on the forward strand.
AGCAGCCCTTGGTATCATGCTGATGAGGGCCTGAATGGATCTCTCTATCCAGTAATTTATTTACTGATTTACCTAACCCTCCATTGACTCATTCATTATCTATGTATAACTTAATGCAGCTATTCATTCTCTTCTGCCTATAAATCTCTTTTCTACCTATAAATCTCTTTTCTTCTTCTAAATCACTTTTTTTTTACCTATATATCTCTTTTGTAATTATGTATCGCTTTTTTTCATATAAATCTCTTTTCTAACTATAAATCGCTTTTCTTCCTATAAATATCTTTTCTACCTATAAACTTTTCTACTATAAATCTATCTTTTCACTTATCTACCCATCATTATCTATTTAAATATGCATCAAGTGTATCCATTGGATTTATTTGTTTGTTTATCCTTTCTATCCCATCTATCACCAGTTATCTATGTATCCAGTCATATTAGTCATATTTGTCCACTCATCCATCCTTCTATTCACATTTCCTTCACCCTTTGCAGTCAGGATCCAACTGGGTTATTGGGGAGAGAACATCACCTTTAAGTCAGAAAACCTTGGGTGTTCTCAGGCGTGTCACAATGGGCATGACACAATGAGGTCTCCATGGAGAAGGTAAGCAAAGCAAATGCTCATCAGATGAGGATAGTGCTCAGCCTGTATGTGGAGTTTTTTCTTTTAAAAAATTGTTTTAGGAAAGCTTTTTATTTACAAAACATATGAAGTTTTTAACAGTGACCCTTGCAAAACCTTCTCTTCCAACTTTTCCCCTCCTTCCTTCCACCCCTTCCCCTAGATGACAGGTAATTACATGTTAAATATGTGAAAATATATGCTTAATCCAATGTATGTAAAAATATTTATCCAATTATCTTGGTTATGCATAGATTTTCTTCCCAGTTCTTTTTGTAGACATCATTTTCCCCAATAGAATATAAACTTTGAGGGCAAAACCATTTTGTTTTTATCTTTATGTCTCCAGGGTCTAGTGTAATATAGGACCACTAGTTAATATGTAATATAGGTTTGCTCCTTGTTTAGTTGTGCTTTGCTGATTGAGTAGTCTAAGGAAGAAGGATGAGGTGGGCTACCAGATGAATGATACGTTCATAAAAGACACAGGGACCAGAAACTGGGGACATGAGTAGAAGCAGACAGCGGGAAAGGGAGCTAAGCCCACATATTGCTCTTGGGATGGAGCCTAGGGTTTGGCTGAAAAGCAGAAGGAGCTAGGGCCACGGTTAAAAACCCAGACAGCTTCATTGAATAAATATATAAAACCAAAGAGTTGGTTTTATGAAAAAGCCAATAAAATAGATAAACCTTTGGTAAATTTGATCAGAAAAAAGAAAGAGGAAAATCAAATTGTTAGTCTTACAAATGAAAAGGGGGATCTTTCCACCAATGAAGAGGAAATTAGAGAAATAATGAGTTACTTTGCCCAACTTTCTGCCAATAAATTTGATAACTTAAGTGAAATGGATGACTTCCTCCAAAAATATAGGCTCCCTAGATTAACAGAGGAGGAGATAATTGCTTACATAGTCCCATTTCAGAAAAAGAAATAGAACAAGCTATTAATCAACTCCCCAGGAACAAATCCCCAGGACCAGATGGATTCACATGTGAATTCTACCAAACATTTAAAGAACAATTATGCCCAATGTTATATAAATTATTTGAAAAAATAGGGGATGAAGGAGTCCTACCAAACTCCTTTTATGACACAGACATAGTACTGATACCTAAACCAGGTCGATCAAAAACTGAGAAAGAAAATGATAGACCAATTTCCTTAATGAATATTGATGCTAAAATCTTAAATAAGATATTAGCAAAAAGACTTCAGAAAATCATCTCCAGGATAATAAACTATGTTCAAGTAGGATTTATTCCAGGAATGCAGGGCCAGGTTTATATTAAAAAAACTATTAATATAATTGACCATATTAATAATCAAATTATTAAAACCATATGATCATCTCAATAGATGCAGAAAAAGCTTTTGATAAAATCCAACATCCATTCCTACTAAAAACTCTTGAGAGTATAGGAATAAATGGACTATTCCTTAGAATAATCAGTAGCATATATTTAAGACCATCAGTAAGCAAAATATGCAATAGAAATAAACTGCAACCTTTCCCAGTAAGATCAGGAGTGAAACACCTTGCCCACTATCACCATTACTATTCAATATAGTACTAGAAACGCTAGCCTCGGCAATAAGAGCCGAGAAAGAGATTTAAGGAATTAGAGTAGGAAATGAGGAAATCAAACTATCACTTTTTGCAGATGACATGATGGTATACTTAGAGAACCCCAAAGACTCTGCTAAAAAGTTACTAGAAATAATTCAAAATTTCAGCAAAGTGGCAGGATACAAAATAAATCCACATAAATCCTCAGCATTTTTATATATCACTAACAAAATGCAACAGCAAGAGATAGAAAGAGAAATTCCATTCCAAACAAATGTTGAGAGTATAAAGTATTTGGGAATCCATCTACCAAAGAAACGTCAGGAATTATATGAGAAAAATTACAAAACACTTGCCACAAAAATAAAGTCAGATTTAAATAACTGGAAAGACATTCAGTGCTCTTGGATAGGCTGAGCGAATATAATAAAGATGACAATACTCCCCAAACTAATCTATTTCTTTAGTGCTATACTAATCAGACTCCCAAGAAACTATTTCAATGACCTAGAAAAAATAACAACAAAATTCATATGGAAGAATAAAAGGTCGAGAATTGCAAGGGAACTAATGAAAAAAAAAGTCAGAGGAAGGTGGTCTAAGTGTACCTGATCTTAAGCTATATTATATAGCAGCAGTCACCAAAACCATTTGGTATTGGCTAAGAAATACACTGGTAGATCAGTGGAACAGATCAGATACAAAGGACAAAAAAGGGTACATCTATAACAATCTAATCTTTGACAAACCCAAAGACACCAACATTAAGGGATAAATATTCATTATTTGGAAAAAAACAGTGGGAAAAACTGGAAATTAATATGGCAGAAATTAGATATGGATCCACACTTAACACCATATACCAGGATAAGATCAAAATGGGTCCATGATTTAGGCATAAAGAGTGAGATAATAAATAGATTAGAGGAACAGAGGATAGTCTACTTCTCAGACTTGTGGAGGAGGAAGGAATTTATGACCAGAGGAGAACTAGAGATCATTATTGATCACAAAATAGAAGATTTTGATTACATCAAACTAAAAAGTTTCTGTACTAACAATACTAATGCAAACGAGATTAGAAGGCAAATAACAAATTGGGAAAATATTTTTAAAAGCAAAGGTTCTGACAAAGGTCTCATTTCCAAAATATACAGAGAATTGACTTTAATTTATAAGAAACCGAACAATTCTCCAATTGATAAATGTTCAATGGATATGCACAGCCAATTCTCAGATGAAGAAATTGAAACTATATCCACTCATATGAAAGAGTGTTCCAAATCACTACTGATCAGAGAAATGCAAATTAAGACAACTCTGAGATACCACTACACACCTGTCAGATTGGCTAAGATGACAGGAACAAATAATGATGAATGTTGGAGGGGATGTGGAAAAACTAATACATTGCTGGTGGAGTTGTGAAAGAATCCAGCCATTCTGGAGAGCAATTTGGAACTATGCCCAAAAAGTTATCAAACTGTGCATACCCTTTGACCCAGCAGTACTACTACTGGGCTTATATCCCAAAGAAATACTAAAGAGCGGAAAGAGACCTGTATGTGACAAAATGTTTGTAGCATCTCTTTTTGTTGTAACTAGAAACTGGAAGTTGAATGGATGTCCATCAGTTGGAGAATGTTTGGGTAAATTATAGTACATGAAGGTTATGGAATATTATTGCTCTGTAAGAAATGACCAGCAGGAGGAATACAGAGAGGCTTGGAGAGACTTACATCAACTGACCTTTAGAGGATTCATCCCAAAACGGCAGGGTCTTCTGAAAATGCTGACATACCAAGTAAGAAACTGGGGTTACAGGGCTGGAGAGTGCCAGTCCCAAGACAGATGTCTATATCTTGGAGATTTCCTAAAAACAGGCAGAGAACAGTCTGCCAGAGCAATTCCAACAGAATAAGGAATTTCTAACTTAAAGCATCAAATAATCATCCCACATTTAAAGTTCCCATACATCCATAACGGCAATAATTGCGCAACTTAATTTCCATCCCAAATCTTAAACACACACACACACACACACACACACACACACACACACACACACACACACCTTATCTCTCTATTCCACACAAACTGAAGCAGGGAAGTCTGATAGAAATAAAAAACCTTAACTTTGGGATTCCACGCCAGGAGAAAGAAGGTAGAAGCTCATCCATTAATTCAATCTCCTAACTGGAAGTGAATAATTTCAGAGCTTAATTGAAAAGAAACCACATGTTTATTTGAAACTATTTTTGGTGTCCCTTACTAAGAAGTGACTTTCTGTTGGAATACGTGGGAGCCATCCAACAGTGGCTGTTGAAGATCCAAGCCAGAATGGATCTCCTCTTGTGAAGGGATGAAACAAGGAGGTTGAGACAGTTGCTGTTCTCTGACTGAGAGGCTCTTGCATTGTCTCACTTCCCTCCTCTTCCCTTTGCCTCCAACTTATCTCCTTCCCAGTCCCCAATACCTGTGTCAGTAAAGGTTGCTCTGCAACCCAGTTTTTTTTTTTTTTTTGCTGTTATTTCCCTCCCCCCTTCCCCCCACCCCCAACCGAATGGTCCCCATACTGAGGAACACAAGCGGCACTATCACTTCTGGATGGTTGTAGTAGGTGTTGATCTTGTGAAATGTCATGGTGGCAAACTTTCAAACTGAGAATAGGACCGCGGTTAGAACAAGCATTTAAGTGTCTCATCAGTCTCCTGGCTTGGCCCTTTGATATGTTGGCCCATTTAATTACCCTAAATAAAAAAATTCTTACCGGGGCTCTTCCTTAATTCTGGAAGGATCCTTCTCATGGAACAGCTCTGGTTCTTCTTGTAATTCTTGCCCCATCTTCAGTTGCCATGTTGGACTACATGGGAGAGCTTCTGGAATACAAGGGAGTCACTTAATGGTGGCTACTGGAGATGCAACCCAGAATGGTTCTCCTTTTGTGAGGGGATGATACAAGGAGACTGAGAGGCTGTTGCTGTTCTATGACTTTTCTCCTTGGTGGTTGTTGCCTTGTCTGACCTCTCTCTTCCTTCCTCTGCTTCCAATTTATCCCATTCCCAGTCTGCAACACCTGTGTCAGAAAAGGCTGCCCTTCGACTCCTTTAGATTTTATGATCCACAGCTGTGGAGGCTCTCAGAGCATTGACCTGTCCCTTAACAAATTTGCTTTCTTTTTTTTTAATTTAGAATTTTTCCCCACAGTACATATGCATGAATAATTTTTATACTATTATCCCTTGTATTCATTTTTCCAAATTATCCCCCCTTCCCTCCACTCCCACCCCCCCATGACAGGCAATCCCATACATTTTACATGTGTTACAATATAACCAAGATACAATATATGTGTGTAAATACCACTTTCTTGTTGCACATTAAGTATTAGATTCCGAAGGTATAAGTAACCTGGGTAGATAGACAGCAGTGCTAACAATTTACATTCACTTCCCAGTGTTCTTTCTCTGGGTGTAGTTATTTCTGTCCATCACTGATCAACTGGGTGGATCTTCTTTATGTTGAAAGATATCCACTTCCATCAGAATACCTCTTCATATAGCATTGAAGTGTACGGTGATCTTCTGGTTCTATTCATTTCACTCAGCATCAGTTGATGTAAGTCTCTCCAAGCCTCTCTGTATTCCTCCTGCTGGTCATTTCTTATAGAGCAATAATATTCCATAACCTTCATATACCATAATTTACCCAACCATTCTCCAATTGATGGACATCCATTCATCTTCCAGTTTCTAGCTACAACAAAAAGAGCTGCCACAAACATTTTGGCACATAGAGGTCCCGTTCCGCTCTTTAGTATTCCTTTGGGATATAATCCCGATAACAGCGATGCTGGGTCGAAGGGTATGCACAGTTTGATAACTTTTTGGGCATAGTTCCAAATTGCTCTCCAGAATGGCTGGATTCTTTCACAACTCCGCCAACAATCCATTAACAACTTTTCAATCTAAGAATATGTCGTTCTTTAAGTAGAAATTGGGCCCCAATACTCAGCCCTTTCAGAGAAGGATACATAGCCAATGAGCAGTATTACATAAAGATTCTATTCCAATACTAATATCTTTCAAAATAGAGAAAACCAAAGCAGGGGAAAGGTATTAGCCAGACATTTGGTATTCAGAAAGCAAAATAATACCTCCAGGAAATACAATAATCTTTGTTTAAGGAAAGAAAAGGAAAATTGAACATTTAGAAAGTTTTATACTTGTTGTAGGTGCTATCTACTCAAGAACTGCAAAGTAGAAAGGATTTTACATTTCATTTTGCTGAAGTGATGGAGGCCACCTGTATTGTTTTTCTTTCCTCCTCCTGAGGATGACTCCTCAGGTCACTTACAACTCTTATATCTATCAATCAACAAGAATTGCAAATACAAGAAACAATCTTTCCTGACCCTATGGTCTATGAATTTATGAAGCAAAAAGTTTGAGATGAAAATGGTGATTGGAATTTGGAAGATGTCTGACAAAAATGCATACAAAGTTTATAAGGATTACTTAAATCAAAAAGGTTAAATCTGAGGACACTGCACTAGATCATAGTGCAGCAAAGGGGACTTGGCCTAGTAGCAAATCACAGACATTACGTAGCTAGGATTCTGATGGAAAACACCAGCCTGCCTTCCCTATTTGCAGCAAAAAAGAGGATTTTGATTTCTTATAAAGAGAAAGACCCTCACCAGTGTGGAATCTGCTACTCGGAGAATGGATATGAGAAGAGGAAGACATAAATTAATTATAGATTCAAGATTCTCTCTTCCCTTAGAGATGTGACTATCCTTTCAGTAATAAGACAAGTAGTGTTAACTTCATGGGATTTCAAGAGTGTCATCAAAGGCTTGAAATTTGTTCCATGTAGAAAATATCAGCCACTATTTTTATTGATTGGTGATGATACACCTATCAAAATTACTAATTAATAATGATTATGAGTCAAAATAATTTTTTAAAATGCATTTGGGAGCTACTTGAGAAACTTTTGCAGGTTACCAAGAATAGAGGGATGTGAAATCAAACAATATCCTTGGAGGATGGAGATAAGGAGGAGCAGCTGAGCACACCTTGAGTTTTTTTTTTTTTTAATCTAGCCTGGATTTTCAAGCTTTGTTCTGGATTTTAACTAAAAAGAATCTTTTCTCATATTCATTTCTTTAGTTTAGTCACTGATTATGACTTCCTGCATAAAGACAACATTGTTAAAATATTTTATATTCTCATCTATCCATACAACTTATCAAATTTATAAGTTTTCAAAACTTCCTCTTCCAATCTCTCTCTCTCTCTTCTTTCTCTCTCTCTCTTTTATGTTTCTCTGTTTCTTTCTCTCTTTCACACACACACACACACACACACACACACACACACACACACACACACACACACACACACCAAAACTATCGAATACTTACAACAAATAAAGGGGATGAATTGTAGTTACAGAAGGGAAGAATAGATCCAGTCCAACAATAACAAAATTTTTATGAAGAAATCTTCAATGCAAAGATTCTTGAAATTGGAAGCACTATGTACTAATTCCAACTCTGAAACTTAGTAGCTTCGTGATCTTGTCTGAGGCAACCAATATGAATATCGTTTTTTCCTTTTATAAAATTATTAAAAGAAGGTTGTCTGAGATAGAAAGCATGGTGAGAAGGTATAACATGTTGTTTAAATTGAGAATACCTAGGTTCAAATCCTTCTGTTATTTGTGACCTGTGTGACCATTTCTATAGAAGTCAAGTTTCTTCATCAATAAACCTAACTCTAGATTTTTTTCACTTTCTCCATAACTGTTTGGCTCACATTGGTCACCCTATCCACTCCTCCTTCTAGGGCCTTTTGTATGTTTTACATTCCTTATTAGAATGTAGTTATCTGAGGCCAGAAATTGCCTCTATGAGGTTTATATAAAAACCCAGAAAGGGCTTTGGCCATATGGTCCATGGAAATTACAAACATCTTCCCAATTTGGAAATAAAAGAAACTAACAGCAAATCAAATGAGAAAATATTTGCAAAGTACTTAGAATAGTGCTTGCCATATACTTAATGCTACATAAAATCCAATTATTATTACTGTTCTTATTCTTTTGTGGTTGTTAGATAAGTACTCAGATGGGGAAACTGAAGTCTTGCCTGTTTTTTTATGAGGCAGTTGATTTTTGAGGAACTCTCCAGAGAAAATAAAGAAAAAAAGAGACAGGTGGCAACAGGTTAACTATCAGGAAGTGTCTGAAACATCTACAGTTTCTGTCTTCAAGACCATGAGTTTTGACTCCTAAATGATGAATTCTAGATGTATATGCTTGTAGCAGAAACATGAAAGAAAAAAGACAAGAAGAATGGGCAGCCTTTGTTCTGGCCTTGATTTTTGTCTTTTTATTTATGGGTATTTTAATCCTGTTAAATGTGTTTGTAAATTTCTTCATGGATCATCATAACCTTAAGAAAACTGGACTGAGGAGATTGTGCATAATGTACTGAAAAGGAAAACAAGCCTTCAGTTTATTCCTAAGTTTATTATATTATATATTTATATATAATATATATTATTATATTATTATATTATATTATAATATATATATTATATATATTATTATTATTATATATTTATATATAATATATATTATATATAATATATATTATATATTATATTATAGTTTCTTCCTAAGTGTGAGTCCCTGTAGTCTTTCAGTGAACAAGCACACATAGTGGGGTGGGCTTCTGCAGGAATGCAAACCCAGATTGAGAACCCAAAGCTTAGTTTCTGTCCTTACATCTGACATAAGAGGCTGGTGGATTCACAGGCACTACGAATGAGGGGAATCTTAAAAAGAGGGAATGAATCAGGTGAAAGTTCAACATGATGATTATTCCAGCAGCTCTCCCGTGTAGTCCAACATATGGCATCTGAACCTGGGGCAAGAATTACAAGAAAATCCAGAGCTGTTCATGAGAAGGATCCTTCCAGAATTAAGGAAGAAGAACCCCAGTAAGAAATTTTTATTTGGAGTAATTAAATGGGTCAACACATAAAAGAAAATGCCAGGAGACTGATGTGATACTTAAATGCTGGTTCTAACCCCAGTCCTCTTCTCAGTTTGAAAGTTTGCCTCCGTGACATTTCACAAGATCAACACCTGCTACACTCATCCAGAAGTGATAGTGCCCCTTGCGTTCCTCAGTGTGGGGACCATGTGGTTGGGGGGGTGAGGCAGGAGGCAGGAGGGGGAATAACAGCAAAAAAAAAACCCAAAACCCAGGTCAATTCCCCAAGAGCCTCCCCAGCTGTGGATCATAGCAGCTGAAGGAGTTGTAGGGCAACCTTTGCTGACACAGGTGTTGGGGACTGGGAATGAGATAAATTGGGGGCAGAGGGAAAAGGAGGGAGGTGAGACAATGCAACAGCCTCTCAGTCAGAGATGTCATGGAACAGCAACTGTCTCAGTCTCTTTGTTTCATCCCCTCACAAGAGGAGATCCATTCTGGGTTGGGTCTCCAGCAGCCACTGTCAGGTGACTCCTGTGTATTCCAGAAGCTCTTGTGTGTAGTCCAACATATGGCATCTGAACATGGGGCAAGAATCACAAGAAGAACCAGAGCTGTTCATGAGAAGGATCTTTCCAGAATTAAGGAAGAAGAGTCCCAGTAAGAATTTTTTTATTTGGGGTAATTAAATGGGCCAATCCCTCAAAGGGCCACAGCAGGAGACTGATGAGACACTTAAATGCTTGTTCTGACCACAGTCCTCTTCTCAGTTTGAAAGTTTGTAGACCATATAGAATAACAGAAGAACAGAAAAAACAAACAAACAAACCAAAAACAAACAAACCGGGGAACTGTTAAGGGACAGGTTAATTCCCTGAAAGCTTCCCTAGCTGTGGATCATAGCATTTGAAGGAGTTGCAGAGCAAGCTTTGCTGACACAGGTGTTGGGGACTGGGAAGCAGATAAGTTGGAGGCAAAGGGAAGAGAAGGGAGGTGAGACAATGCAATAGCCTCTCAGTCAGAGATGTAGGAGAACAGCAACTGTCTCAGTCTCCTTGTTTCATCCCTTCACAAGAGGAGATCCATTCTGGCTTGGATCTTCAACAGCCACTGTTGGGTGGTTCCCATGTATTCCAACAGAAAGTCCCTTCTTAGTAAGGGACACCCAAAGTAGTTTCAAATAAACGTGTGGTTTTCTTTTCAGTTAAGCTCTGAAATTATTCACTTCCAGTTAGGAGATTGAATTAATGGATGAGCTTCTACCTTGTTTCTCCTGAAAGCATAATTAAAATGTCTCCAAAAATTTAGAAATGAGATGACTACAACTTTCCTGAGGTCACAGAGCAATGGAAACGAAACCAGCACATTGGGGTGGAATCACAAAGGTAAGGTTTTTTATTCAGACTTTCCTGCTTCGGTTTGTATGGAATAGAGAGATAAGGTGTGTGTTTAAGATTTCGGATGGAAATTGCTAAATTGTGCAATTATTGCTGTTATAGATGTATGTTATGGATGTATGGGAACTTACATGTGGGATGTAATACGATGTGGGATAACTATTTGATATTTTAGCTTAGAAATTCCTTATTCTGTTGGAATTGCTCTGTCAGGCTGTTCTCTGCCTGTTTTTAGGAAATCTCCAAGATATAGACACCTGTCTTGGGACTCCAGCCCTGTAACCCCAGTTTCTTACTTGGTTTCTCATCCCTTTCAGAGGACACTGCCTCTAAAGTTCATAATAAAAGCATGGTGAGAAGGTTTAAAGTATTGTTTATAATGAGAATACCCAGGTTCAAATATTTCTTCTGTTATGTGACCTGTGTGACCATTTTTATAGAAGTCAAGCTTCTTTAATAACAAACCTAACTCTAGATTTTTTCCACTTTCTCCATAACTCAGTCATGCCTCACATTGGTCACCCTCTTCATTCCTCCTTCTAGGGCCTTTTTTATGTTTCTAATTCCTTATTAGAATGTAGTTATTCACATGTAAAATGTATGGGATTGCCTGTCCTCTAGGGGAGGGAGGGAAAAATTGGAAAAATGAATACAAGTGACAATGTTATAAAAAAAATTACTCATGCATATGCACTGTCAATTTTTTTATAATTATAAAATTAATAAAAAAAGAATGTAGTCATCTGAGGCCAGAAATTGCCTAGATGAGTTTTATATAAAAACCTCAGATAGGGCTTTGGCCATATGATCCATGGAAATTACAAACATCTTCCCAATTGGGAAATAAAAGAAACTAACACCAAATCAAATGAGAAAATATTTGCATAGTACTTAGAATAGTGCTTGCCATATACTTAATGCTACATAAAATCCAATTACTATTACTGTTCTTATTCTTTTGTGGTTGTTAGATAAGTACTCAGATGGGGAAACTGAAGTCTTGCCTGTTTTTTATAAGCAGTTGATTTTTGAGGAACTCTCCAGAGAAAATAAAGAAAAAAAAGACAGGTGGCAACAGGTTAACTATCAAGCAGTGTCTGAAGCATCTACAATTTCTGTCTTCAAGACTGAGTTTTGACTCCTAAATAATGAATTCTAGATGTATATGCTTGTAACAGAAACATGAAAGAAAAAAGACAAGAAGAATGGGCAGGCTTTGTTCTGGCCCTGACTTTTGTCTATTTATTTATGGGTGTTTTAATCCTGTTAAAATGTGTTTGTAAATTTCTTCATGAATACCTCTGGATCACCATAACCTAAAGAAGACTAGACTGAGGAGATGAATAAAGTACTGAAAAGGAAAACAAGCCTTCAATGAATTACAAGTCACGGCAGTTTATTCCTAATGGATACCCAAGTGTGAGGCCCTGTTGTCTTTCAGTGAACAAGCATACATATTGAGAACTCAAAGCTCAGTTTCTGCCCTTACATCTGACATAAGCGGCTGGTGGATTCACAGACCCTACAAATGAGGGGAATCTTAAAAAGAGTGGACGAACCAGGTGAAAGTTCAACATGATGATTTTGGATCCAAGATGTTTTGGGAGTCTTGGATAATAAGAAGCTGGTTGGATCCTCAATGAGGAATAATATACAAGTCTGAAGATGCAATTTTCCTTCTTCAACTATTTAAACACTTTTAAGCATGTTTTCTTTTTTCTCCATAAACTTTTCTGCTCTAAATCTACAGAAAAGTAGTATTATCAGCTAACAATAAATAAGACTGAAAGTATTTTGTTTTGTTTTGCTTTCCTTTGCTTGTATTTTGTTCTCATATTCAAAGATTAGCTTACTTCAAACTTGATACAGCCTAGGCTATAGTTCTTCTGGATTTCTTGGGAGTGTGAGCTAAAGGAACAGAATAGAGAAAAGTACATACATTCAACTGTTGCAATGGTAAGAAGCATAAAAGTGGCCTCCCACACATTTTGTCAATGTTGCTTTTAATTAATTTTAATTTTATTTATACATATGCTAAATCATTTTGGGTCCTTGGACTTGGGACTGATGGACTGATATTGATGCTATTATAATCATGTCTGTTCTTTATATTCAACAGATATCTTTTACTAAGGTAAAGTTGATATGGTATGACATAGTGTTTCATATCATATCAACAAGTTACAATATCTTATCAACGTTATATTTTGCCACTTCCACATTGCTTTAAGATAAAGAAAGTAAATATTTTGTTTTTCAATCTGAGATTATAATCATTTCCATATGAGGTTTGTCAAACTACTAAAATGTTTGCATTTCACATGTCTTGTAAATAAAAAAGCTAAAATTTTAAAAAGGCATGCTTAAGGAAAATAAAAAAAATAAAGTGTGGTGCTGTTTAGAAGTTTGAAAAGTATGACTGGAGTTTGGAAGAGGGATTAAAAAATTTCTTCTGTTCTTAAAAAGCTCTTATAAAATTCTAAAACATATACAGAATAGAGACAATCTAAGAGGAAAGAATTAAGTCTTAAAGGGGAAGGCATCTTGAAGAAGATGAGATTTTAGCTGACCTTGAAAGAACCCAAGAAATCTAGTGAAAGAAATGAGAAAAGGGAGAATTCCAGATATGGGAGTCAGCTAGTGACAAGGCATAAGGTCAGCACATGGGAATGTCTTGTTCAAAAGCAGCAAGGAATCCAGTGTCTCTTGATCACAAAGTATGTGGAATGGGATAAAAAGTAGGAAAACGGGAAAGGTTGGAAGAAATTAGGCTAGGCAGGATTTAAAAAGCCCAATAGAAGATTACATATTTTATTCTGGGGTTAATAGTGAAGCACTGGAGTTTATTAAATAGGGTCAGACATTTATAATCTGATCTGAAATTTAAAGAGCTTAATTTGACATATCACTGGAAGATAGACTGGGATAGGGTAAAAAATTGAGAAAGGAAGACTGATCAGCAGGCTATTGAAATAGTTCAGATGAGGTAATGAGAGCTTCTACCAAGATGGTGGGCAGTGTCAAAGGAGAGGAGGAGGCATATATGATAGATATGAAGAAAGAATCACTACATGTATAACCTATATCAAATTGTTTACTGTCTTAGGGATGGAGGAGGAAAGGGAAAAAAGGAAGAAAATTTGGATTTCAAAATTTTATAAAAAAAGGAATGTTAAAAATTATCTTCACATGTAATTGGAAAAAATGCTATTCAAAATAAATTTTGCAAGCCTGATTGACTGATTAACAATATCTAACTACTAAGAGTTTAATGAAATAAGAATTGAAATTCGATAAGAACCAGTTCTCTACCTGCTAGCTCAGGCTGCCTTTCCTCTATCACTACCTTTAAAAATAAACAAGGTATATTGCTGAACACAAAACGGGCTTTATCAACTTCATCCCTCCTCTGTTTAATATTTCAAACATTTTTTGATTCACTGTGGAAGAATGCAGAGAGGCTGATAAAAGTGCCAATGAGTAAACCTATGAACCTATGAACCATCCTACAGTACCCTGTTATGCTTAAACAATCCCAATGTGGGAATCTCTCTAGAACTGTGTTTACTGTGCAGCTATTGAAAGGGCTCAATCAGCTCACCTCTAGATCTCTTCAGCCCCTTTAGATAAGTTTTTCATTTGATATAAAATTGAATTATTCCTTAAAGGAATATGAAGTAACAGAGAAAAGTGAGAAAGCTCTAGATCACTTGACATTTTTTTCCTTCCTGTTTAAAAGGGGATCTTTAACAACAAAATCAAGAGTTAAAGGATTTTAGATACTATTACATATTTTTAAGGGGGAAAAAAAAACAACCCACTTAGAGAACATGTCTTTACTTAAGATACTTAGGAAGGTAAGTAGATGAGGGATATCTAGTAAAATTCTAGAAATGTTTTTGAATTTGTAGATTAAAAAATGTAAAATATCATACAGATTTAAATGAGGCTCATCACTGGGACTTTTCCTGCAGGTTCCAAATTGAGGGTTTGGGCTTCCTCTCTGTCCATTCTAGTATTGTGATTCTTTGATACTTCTGTGGAAAGTATGGTTTGGTGTGGGTCTTGCCACAGTTTGGGGGCACACCTTCCTCAAATATTCCTTTAAATAATTTGATTTATTATTATTATTAATCAAATAATTTGATTAAATAAATTGATTTAATAATTTAAATAAATTGTAGTGATGTTTCTAACAGAATCAGGGGGATGATTTCAATGGGCTAAATATTTTGAAAGTTTTGGCAAAGGCAGTTCATGTAATACCCCAGTGGGTTCAAATCACTAAACTAGATATAAGGATCTCTGCAGGTATATATATTGATTTAAAAATCATGCATTAACATTATTGACATTGTATTGTGTTTTTATTTATTTTTCTAAATAGTTCCTAATTACATTATTTTTGATTTATAGGGGAAATTTATTTTTTTACACTTTTTAAATTAAATCTTTATTTTCAAAACAAATGCATAGGTAATTTTTAATATTCATCCTTGCAAAACCTCGTCTTCCAAATTTTTTCTTCATCCCTTCTCCCCACCCTCTCCTCTAGATGGCAAATAATCCAATATATATTAAACGTGCAATTTTTCTTTATACATTTCTACAATTATCATGCTGCACTAGAAAAATCAGATCAAAAAGAAAAAAATAAGAAAACATAAAATGCAAGCAAACAAAAGCAAAACCCCCCCACTGAATTGTGATTCACATTCATCCCCACAATCCTCTCTCTGAGTGTGGATGGTTCTCTCCATCACAAAACAATGAAACTGGCCTGAATCACCTCACTGTTGAAAAGAGCCACCATCGCTCAGAACTGATCATCATATAATCTTGCTGTTGCTGTGTACAATGTTTTCCTAGTTCTACTCACTTCACTCAGCATCAGTTCATGTAAATCTTTCCAGACCTCTCTGAAATCACACTACTGACAATATTTCATAACATTCATATATCATAACTTATTCAGTCATTCTCCAACTGATGGGCATCCATTCAGTTTCCAGTTCCTTGCCAGTACAAAAAGGGCTGCTACAAACATTTTTGCACATATGTGTACTTTTCCCTTTTTTATGATCTCTTCAGGATACAGGCCCAGTAAAAGACACTGCTGGATCAAATGGTATACACAGTTTGACAGCCCTTTGAACTAGTTTCATACTGCTCTCCGTGTTGATTGGATCAATTCACAACTCCACTAACAATGTATTAGTGTCCCAGTTTTCCCATATTCCCTCCAACATTCATCATTTTCTTTTCCTGTTATTTTAGCCAATCTGAGAGGTATGTAGTGGTACCTCAAAGTTTTCTTACTTTTCATTTCTCTGATCAATAATTATTTAGAGCATCTTTCCATATGACTAGAAATGGTTTTAATTTCTTCATCTGAAAATTGCCTATTCTTATCCTTTGACTATTTATCATTTGGAGACTGGCTTGTATTCTTATATATTTGAGTCAATTCTCTATATATTTTGAAAATGAGGCATTTATCAGAACTCTTGAATATAAAAGTTTTTCCCCCAGTTTATTACTTCCCTTCTAACCTCTATATTGGTTTTATTTATACAAAAGTTTTTTTTTTAACAATATAATCAAAATTATCCGTTGCATTCCATAATGTATTCTAGTTCTTTTTTGCCACAAATTCCTTCCTTCTCCACAAATTTGAGAGGTAGACTACCTTATGTTATTTTATTTTATTTTTTGATAAGGCAATTGGAATTAAATGACTTGCCCAGGGTCACACAGCTAGGAAGTGTTAAATGTCTGAGGCTGGATTTGAACTCAGCCCCTCCTGACTTCTGCTCTATCCACTGTGCTACCTAGGTGCCCACTTAAGTTCTTTTAATTTACTTATAGGGTGTTAAGTGTGTGTCAATGCCTAGTTTCTGCCATACAAATTTCCAATTTTCTCAGCAATGTTTGTCAAATAGTGAGTTCTTATCTCAGAAGCTGGGGTCTTTGGGTTTATCAAACACTTCATTACTATAGTCATTGACTACTGTCCCTTGTGAAACTAACCTCTTCCACTGATAGACTACTTTATTTCTTAGCCAGTACCAAATGGTTTTGAGACCACAGCTTTGTAATATAATTTTAGGTCTGGTACAGCTAGGCTACCTTCACTTGCATTTTTTCATTAATTCCTTTGAAATTCTTGATGTTTTGTTCTTCCAGATGAAATTTGTTGTTATTTTTTTTTCTAGCTCTGTAAAATACTTTCTTGGGAGCTTGATTGGTATGACACTGAATAAATAGATTAATTTAGGTAGAACTGCCAGTTTTATTATATTACCTTGGCCTACCTATGAGCACTTGATATTTATTTTATGGTTTGATTTATCTTGTTCTGATAGAGGAAAATTGAGATTCCCCACTACTATAATATTACTGTCTCTTCTTGTAGCTCTCTTCTTCTCTAGGAACTTAGATGCTGTACCACTTGGTACATATATGTTTAGGTAATATCAATACCTCATTATCTACAATATCCTTTAGCAAGGTGTAGTTTCCTCCTTACCTCTTTTCATTTGATCTATTTTTGCTTTTGCTTGATCTGAGATAAGGATGGCTATCCCTGCTTTTTTACTTAAGCTGAAGCATAATAGGTTCTGTTCCAGCCTTTGACCTTTATTCTATATGTATCACTCTATTTTAAATGTGTTTCTTATATACTGTAGGATTCTGGCTTTTAATCCATTCTGATAATCTGCTTCCATTTTAAGGAAGAGTTCATCCCATTCCCATTCGCAGATAAAATTACTAACTGTATTTCCCTCCCTTTTTTTTTTTTTTTTTAACATTTTCCATCCTTTTATTTTTCACTTAATCATTTATCTATTTTTTAAAAAATGTGTTCATTTTCCCTTTACAAAATGTGAATAAGGAAAGCACAAACTTATTGATGTTTAAATATAAGATAAAGGTATAGATTGCCTGATTCTAATTTCTTTTTTTTTTTTTTCTGAGTTAAAATTTTATTATTTATTTATTTATTTATTTTTTTATTATATATATATATATATATTTTATAATATTATCCCTTGTATTCATTTTTCCAAATTACCCCCCCTCCCTCTATTCCCTCTCCCCGACGACAGGCAATACCATACATTTTACATGTGTTACAATATAGTCTAGGTACAATACATGTGTGTGAATATCATTTTCTTGTTGCACAATAAACATTAGAATCCGAAGGTAGGTGTAACCTGGGCAGACAGATATTAGTGCTAACAATTTACATTCCCCTCCCTGTGTTTCTTCTCTGGGTGTAGCTACCTCTGTCCATCATTGATCAACTGGAAGTGAGTTGGATCTTCTTTATGTTGAAGATTTCCACTTCCATCAGAATACATCCTCATACAGTATTGTTGTTGAAGTGTACAGTGATCTTCTGGTTCTGCTCATTTCACTCAGCATCAGTTGATTTAAGTCTCTCCATGCCTCTCTGTATTCCTCCTGCTGGTCATTTCTTACAGAGCAATAATATTCCATAACCTTCATATACCACAATTTACCCAACCATTCTCCAACTGATGGACATCCATTCATCTTCCAGTTTCTAGCTACAACAAAAAGAGCTGCCACAAACATTTTGGCACATATATGTTTCTTTCTGCTCTTTAGTATTTCTTTGGGATATAATCCCAGTAGTAGCGCTGCTGGGTCAAAGGGTATGCACAGTTTGATAACTTTTTGGGCATAATTCCAGATTGCTCTCCAGAATGGCTGGATTCTTTCACAACTCCACCAGCAATGTATTAGTGTCCCAATTTCCCCACATCCCCTCCAACATTTGTCATTATTTGTTCCTGTCATCTTAGCCAATCTGACAGGTGTGTAGTGGTATCTCAGAGTGGTCTTAATTTGCATTTCTCTGATCAGTAGTGATTTGGAACACTCTTTCATGTGAGTGGATATAGTTTCAATTTCTTCCTCTGAGAATTGTCTGTTCATATCCTTTGACCATTTATCAATTGGAAAATGGTTCGGTTTCTTATAAATTATGGTCAGTTCTCTATATATTTTGGAAATGAGACCTTTGTCAGAACCTTTGTTTTTAAAAATATTTTCCCAATTTGTTACTTCCCTTCTAATCTTGTTTGCATTAGTATTATTTGTACAGAAACTTTTTAGTTTGATGTAATCAAAATCTTCTATTTTGTGATCAATAATGATCTCTAGTTCTCCTCTGGTCATAAATTCCTTCCTCCTCCACAAGTCTGAGAGGTAGATTATCCTCTGTTCCTCTAATCTATTTATGATCTCATTCTTTATGCCTAAATCATGGACCCATTTTGATCTTATCTTGGTATATGGTGTTAAGTGTGCATCTATATCTAATTTCTGCCATACTAATTTCCAGTTTTCCCAACAGTTTTTTTCCGAATAATGAATTTTTATCCCTAATGTTGGAATCTTTGGGTTTGTCAAAGATTAGATTGCTATAGATGTACCCTTTTTTGTCCTTTGTATCTAATCTGTTCCACTGATCTACTGGTCTATTTCTTAGCCAATACCAAATGGTTTTGGTGACTGCTGCTATATAATATAGCTTTAGATCAGGTACACTTAGACCACCTTCCTCTGAGTTTTTTTTTCATTAGTTCCCTTGCAATTCTTGACCTTTTATTCTTCCATATGAATTTTGTTGTTATTTTTTCTAGGTCATTAAAATAGTTTCTTGGGAGTCTGATTGGTATAGCACTAAATAAATAGATTAGTTTGGGGAGTATTGTCATCTTTATTATATTCGCTCGGCCTATCCAGGAGCACTGAATGTCTTTCCAATTATTTAAATCTGATTTTATTTTTGTGGCAAGTGTTTTGTAATTTTTCTCATATAATTCCTGACTTTTCTTTGGTAGATGGATTCCCAAATATTTTATACTCTCAACATTTGTTTGGAATGGAATTTCTCTTTGTATCTCTTGCTGTTGCATTTTGTTAGTGATATATAAAAATGCCGAGGATTTATGTGGATTTATTTTGTATCCTGCCACTTTGCTGAAATATTGAATAGTAATGGTGATAGTGGGCAACCTTGTTTCACTCCTGATCTTACTGGGAAAGGTTGCAGTTTATTTCTATTGCATATTATGCTTACTGACGGTCTTAAATATATACTCCTGATTATTCCTATACTCTCAAGAGTTTTTAGTAGGAATGGATGTTGGATTTTGTCAAATGCTTTTTCTGCATCTATTGAGATGATCATATGGTTCTTATTAATTTGATTATTAATATGGTAGATCGAAAACTGAGAAAGAAAATTATAGACCAATCTCCTTAATGAATATTGATGCTAAAATCTTAAATAAGATATTAGCAAAAAGACTTCAGAAAATCATCTCCAAGATAATACACTATGATCAAGTAGGATTTATTCCAGGAATGCAGGGCTGGTTTAATATTAGGAAAACTATTAATATAATTGACCATATTAATAATCAAATTAATAAGAACCATATGATCACCTCCCTTTTATTTTCTTGATGATTTCTCAAAATATGTTGTCTAAGATCTTTTCCCAGATCAGTTGTTTTTCTAATGAGGTATTTTACATTTTCATATTTTTTAAAATTTATTTTTGTTTTGTTTGACTGATGAGCACTTGATATTTATTTTATGGTTTGATTTATCTTGTTCTGATAGAGGAAAATTGAGATTCCCCACTACTATAATTTTACTGTCTCTTCTTGTAGCTCTCTTCTTCTCTAGGAACTTAGATGCTGTACTACTTGGTACATATATGTTTAGGTAATATCAATACCTCATTATCTACAATATCCTTTAGCAAGGTGTAGTTTCCTCCTTACCTCTTTTCATTTGATCTGTTTTTGCTTTTGCTTGATCTGAGATAAGGATGGCTATCCCTGCTTTTTTACTTAAGCTGAAGCATAATAGGTTCTGTTCCAGCCTTTGACCTTTATTCTATATGTATCACTCTATTTTAAATGTGTTTCTTATATACTGTAGGATTCTGGCTTTTAATCCATTCTGATAATCTGCTTCCATTTTAAGGAAGAGTTCATCCCATTCCCATTCGCAGATAAAATTACTAACTGTATTTCCCTCCCTTTTATTTTCTTGATGATTTCTCAAAATATGTTGTCTAAGATCTTTTTACAGTGTGGTTTTCAGGGAGTCCAATAATTCTTAGATTGTCTCTCTTTGATCTATTTCCCAGATCAGTTGTTTTTCTAATGAGGTATTTTACATTTTCATATTTTTTTAAATTTATTTTTGTTTTGTTTGACTGATGATGTCTCAATGAGTCATTTTCTTTTGCTGATCTTCTCCCAATTACATTTTAATCAGATTCTGAGTACTTGTTGCTGGTTTCATGCCCCTCAGAGATACTTTATACCTCAGAACACTAAGATTAGAAAGGATAGAAGAAAGGTTACATTTTGCAGTTACATTCATCTCTATAAAGAGAAGTGGATCTAAATTTGATACAAACCTCCTTTTTCCAGGGGCTTTCCTATTACCACTCTATATGGCAATGATCTGTGGGCTTCTTCATCTCTTTTGCCTTCATCTCCTTCCTAGAATGAAGGATTAAATGCAAGTACCCCACATGGGTCCTTCTGCCCCTCTTCTGCCCCTTTACTGAGGGTGTTGGAATGGAAGGAAGAATGTTGATTTCAGGAACAAAGAAACTCATTCTGCTTACTATCTGTGTGACCCTGGGAATACAAGAAAAAATATAGAATAGTGTAGCAGAGAGAGGGTTCAACTTGGAATCAAAAAGGCCTGGGTTCCAATTGTACTTCAGACATTTATTAATTGCTTGATTCTGGGCAAATTGCTTCAGTTTTCTAATCTGTAGATGAAGGAGCTGGATTAGAATATCTAAGATTTCTTTCAATTCTATATCTATAATCTTATGATGGGCCTAAGATCTCTGGGTCTCAATTCCTTCAGAATTATTAGTTAAGGCCCTAAGTATGACTTATGATAAATAATAGTTAAATGTGAAGAAATTTCTCAAAGTATTAATTCAGTGATTGCTAAAATAGCTTATGGCACTATAGGACATGTATACAATTGCAATTTCTCCTGTATCCCTTATAATACCCTGAAATCAAATGTCAGGTAGTTGTCACATTTATTGCCAATGAACACTTTCTTTATTTTGAAGGAAAGCTCAGTTATTTACAACATAGCATTAAGGAAGCTAAGGTAATGATTGTAGATCAGGTATCCTCTCTCAGTTTTATTTCTCAAAACCTGGGCATTTGTATCACAAATTCAGGTCATGAGTGTGACAGAGAAAATAAATCAATGAATAGATAAGAGGATTTTGACCCAATCCAAACCCCTCTCCCCACTTTTTTTTTTTTTTAACAAATGAGGAAACTGATACTAAGAAATAACGTTACCATTAGGCAACTAACTAACACAATTGACATTAGAAGTAGGCTTTCTGATGATAAACCCTTTAATAAGTAGCAACACCATTTTCTCTCTATTTTTTTTTTCTCTCTCTCTGGTTTTAGTCATATTTATTCAACAACCATTTATTAAGTTTCTACTATGTGTTTATTTAATATTAAGCTTCTACTATGTGTTTATTTACTTTTCTCTCTCTCTGGTTTTAGTCATATTTATTCAACAACCATTTATTAAGTTTCTACTATGTGTTTATTTAATATTAAGCTTCTACTATGTGTTTATTTACTTAGACTGTACTGTTTGTCACCATATAAATATTTTCCAAGGTGATTCCATCTATGAACAATACTATTATTTGTTCATTTTTAAGTAATTGTATTTTTTAATGAAATTTTCACCAAATGCATGCAAAGATAGTTTCCAATAGTCACTTTTACAAAATCTTGTGTTCCAAATTTTTCTCCCCTTCTTTTTCCCTCCCCCAGACAATAAGCAATCCAGTACAGATTAAATACATACAGTTCTTTAACTATATTTCCATATCTGTCATTTCCACATTTTGTCTAAAAAAATCAGATCAAAAGGGGAAAAAAACCCCAAAAACATGAGGGTAAAAAAGAAAAAAAAAAACAAGAAAGCAAGCAGCAAAAAAAAAAAAAAAAAAAAAAAAAAGGTGAAAATACTATGTTGTGATACATTTTCAGTCTTCATAATTCTCTCTCTGGATGTGGGTGGTACTTTCTATCACAAGTCTATTGGAATTTCCTTGAATTACTTCAAAATGCTGTTACATTAAGAATTCTAATCTTGGGGCAGCTAGGTGGTCCAGTGGATAGAGCACCAGCCCTCAAATCAGGAGGACTTATGTTCAAATTTGACTTCAAACACTTAGCACTTCCTAGCTGTATGACCCTGGGTGAGTTACTTTACTCCAATTGCCTCAGGAAAAGAAATTCTAATCCTTTCTTTAGCCTATTATTTGAGATGATTTATTTACTATTGGGATTAGTTGATCCTTAAATGTTTTATAAAATTCACTTGTAAATCTATCTAGTTTCTGTGCTTTATTCTTAGGAAGCACATTTATGAACTATTCAATTCCTTTTCCTTAAATATGTCTATTTAGATATTCTCTTTAGATATCCTGCTAATCTGGGCAATCTGTTTGTTAATAGGTGGGACCATTTTTCATACCTATGCTTTCAGATTTTTAAAAATTTTTCCACTATGCTACTCATCATCCATTTGCTGCAGATCCATCACCATTACTGGTAAAATAGCTCTAAATTCAATCCAAAAATAAGGAGATTAAAAGAGATGATTTTGAATGTCCCTTTCATCTAAATTTATGATCCTGTACCTTATGATCCCTTCCAACAGTGGGTTAGTAGCATTATCTGGAAAACCTATTAAAATGTCTTTATTGCTACACGGAAGGAAATTGAAAGTGAAGATAATTTTAACGTATTCAAACTATCATTTGGTTCCTAGAGAAATAAGTAGTCATTTGTACAATAAATCATTTTATAAGGAGGTAAAATTATAAATAGAATAGTGGTTATTTGACACTTTGCTCTTCAAATTTTATGAAGCCCTGAATTTAGCAGGAAAGGGTGAAAATGATGATTGCCTCTGGTGCTGGAGGTGCTAAGTAGCAATTTAAGAGGATTAAACTAGCAACAAGGCCTAAATTTTAATAATTACTTTAATTACAGAGTACTAATGGTCATTTACAATGAAAATGAAAGCTAATTTCCAGACTCAATTGTAGAATAAATTCTAGGTGGATTTGATGCCCATAAATTCCATGTGTATGACTTATTATTTATCACATAAGCATCTATAAGTTTATGACATGAAGGGAACAATCTCAAAGCCTTATTTCATAAAATAGTTTCTTTTTTTTAAGTACCTATGAGTTTATTTTTATAACTTGCTTTATCACTATAGTTATGTACCTATGAACCTGGACTTCTTAGTCTTTTTATTTTTGTGGGAATCTGGTAGTCTGGTGAAATCTTTGAATTTCTTCCTTGTAGAATGTTTTTAGATATATAAAACAAAATACATAGAAATCTATAAAAATCCATTATAGAAAATTTCTAATTGTAAAATATTTATCAAAATTAAAAAAATAAGTTCAAAGACCCTTCTCTAATCTTTTCAAATGATATATTATTTTAATTGTATTTTATATTCTAGGAACAAGGGACCCAGTTACCCAAAAATATTCCTAACAGTGGCATGTGGACTAGAAAAAAAAAAAAAACAAACGAACAAAAACCAAAGAAAAAAACCCAGCCTCATAACAAACTAGGAGACTATGTTGGAGGATAACTGAACAAATTATGGTATATAAATATGTAAGAAGCACAGCCTGGTACTTTGCCAGTACTCTGAAAATCAAATAGTTTCATTGCTCTGTTTCCTCTAGAGATACAAAATATTTTAGAATGCTTACATGGGAATACTTACATAGGTGAGGAAAATAATCCAAATGTATGTAGTGCCATGGAGCAAGAGCAATTATAACTTCTTCCCCACCATTATATTTGGCAGGGGACTATTATAATTGCAATGGAATTTTATTGTATCAAAAGAAAAGAAAAATATCAAGTTACAATAAAAGACTGGAATGAAAAAAAGTAGAATAAAAAGGGTAATCTATATGATGACTACATCAATGTAAATTATAAGAACAATAGCAAAACTTTGATAAATATACTGGGGGAAAAATTCAGAAGGAGCCACAGAATACAAGCAAGGTGATTTTGTGGACATCTTTATTAAAATCAACATATTTTTAACAAACGCATTTTTAAATAATATATTCGTAGGTACATATGCAGTTGTTTACAATCCACTTTTCCTCTTTGTTTTTCTTTTACTTCTTCCCTATGCATTTAGATATTTATATTTATTGATGAAAGATAAAATTATATTTATTAATTCTATATCAAAATTCTTCTAAACATATAAATGATTAAAAATGTATATCTAATCAATTTTATAGATTTCTAATTTCATATTAAACTATTTAGAAAAAGGGAAAATGATTGATGAGATTTTACTTCAGTTGAATTCATTACCAGATCATCATTTATAACCCTATCACATTTTTTATTCCATGCAGACATATAATGGCTTTTCAAAAACAAAGATTATGGCCTGAATTTTGCAACCTTTTACTCTATACTCCATTTTCTACAACAAATGGGCACTTAGTTGGCTGTTAAGAATTATTTATTATCTTTTCTGAATGATCCCATTGTCAGTCTTGCTTATGTTTCTTATTTCACTGGAAAGTCCAGAGGAATGACTCATACCTTAAATGAGCATGAAGGTGTAAAATGCTTTTGCCCATATCTGCTCCTCAAAACTGATTTTAAGTAATAATAAAAAGTGTCATTTGTATAAATTCTTTATTGTTAAAAAGTTTTCATTATTCATTAACTCATTTGATTATTACAAAAACTCTGGTGTGTGTGTGTGTGTGTGTGTGTGTGTGTGTGTGTATGTGTGTGTGTGTGTGTAGATAAAGTCATATTATCTCCATTTCATAAATGATAAAACTTTGGGTTATATGACTCATTCAAAGTCACCTAGCTAGTAGTGACAGGGCAATAATTTGAATCCCAGTCTTCTAGTTCAGTTATCTTTTCACTGATCATATCATGCTGTTTTTTTAATCTACAGTTGTTATCCTTTGTTCTCAAGGGCGACCAAAATGACATCACTATGTTAGAGTGGAGTTACAGTGTGTCGGATGATGGCTGATCAGACCAATTTTTACTCAGAATTCTCTGCCATAGGCGAACACAAATAGTTCTCATGAGCATTTAGGATGCCTTCTCTAACTGTACATCATCTAAGATCTTAGATTCAATAGGCCAATCAATTAAGAAGCTATTATCTGTCAGGCACTGAGCTAGGTGCTGGAGATATAAATAAAAAAATGAAATGATACTTATTCTCAAGGAGCTTTTGTTAAGACCTTTTGTAGTAGCTTTTGTAGTAACTTTATTTTCATGATAGTGATTATAAGGACCCAGTGAGAAATAAGAAAAAACAATACTGAACTTAAATTTGTTGATGGGTTTTGGGAATAACTAATTATATCTGCTCCAGCAAATTCATGGGTAATCTCTGAGGGAAATGAGGATCTAAAAATAAACATACCTTAAGACTTTGTTCACCTGTTTGAAAAGGGAACAAAACAGTTAAAGATAAGAATTGAAATGTTTTTTCAGTCAACATGAAATTAGAATGCAGAATGATGTCTTAAATTACTCTCTTTCTGTCCCTCCCCCTATTTCTTTTTCTCTCCCTCTCTGTCTCTCTCTTCACCTTTTGCCTTCACCACTTTCCACTCTCTCCACCTCCCTTTATAGTTTTTAAAAGGTACTGTGATATCTGGAGTGAAGTAGACTGGACATTTCTTTTAGTAGAAATATAAAATGGGCAGAGTGATTGAATAGTGGATTTTAAATTGAGTCCTCTTGTTTAGGCAAAGCAAAGTCAAATTCCTGGGATTGTCTTGTAAGCATATCTAAGGCATATTCAACTGTCATGCAGTTGCTCACCTAGAAATAAGGCACATGTGAGTTTGTTCTTAACTAGGAACCTCCCTAACTCCTTCTAACTCTCTAACATCTGGCCATTCCTTCCTTTCAGCCTCTGACCTTTAAAAAGTCTCCTCCATTGGTAAATCATTTTGATTTTTGCCTGTGAATAAAGGGCCCTTGTGAGTATAATGACATCTGTTGTGAAATTTTGTATTCTGAACTGCTCTCCTCTCATAAAGTACTTCATCATAAGTACCTGCTACTTCTTCAGAAATAACAGGATAATATACCATGTTTCATGAGATGGTGATTAGCCCCTGAGAACTTTATAGCATCCCCCCTCCCGCCCCAGTCTTCAGTGACCCTTTAGTAATAGGCAAAATGGTCTAGGGGACAAAATACATGGATTTTAGTCTTTGTTTTGCCACTAAATAATTATATAGTCATAGACAAATGATTTAACCCTGAAGCTCTGTTGATATTTGTAAAAAGAGATAAAAAACACATTTCTTACTTCTGACTATTGTAAAGGTAAAAAAAAAAGGTATAGATTATATAATGAAAACACAGATTCAGATTGTTAGAACAAAATTAACACAAACAGCAGATAATTGTACCGAATTGCTTCCATTTGATTTTTCTTAAGAAGATTCTGAAGATTGTCTGGCAAGGTACCAGATACTGAGGTCCTCTCTTGAACTAAACTACCAAGCATTCAAACTCTACTCCAGAGAGCATAGCCTTGTTGTGCTGGTCACATTGTTTGCATGTCAAATGTATACTTGTCAAAAAAGCTATTTTACGAAGAACTAATTTAAAACAAACATTTAGATGGTGGTCAGAAAAAGCAATACAAGGACTCTCAAGCTCTCTCTTAAGAATTTTAGAATTGATTGCAAGACATGGGAGACACTGGCACAGCACCATCCAGCATGGTGTGCCTTGTTCAGAGAAGATGCTGTGCTCTATGAGTAAAGCAGAATTGCAATAGCTTGAAAGAAATGGAAGATGTACAAATTTAGAGACTACTCTAAATGTTCATATGGACCATTTGTGCCTGACCTGTGGTAGAGCATTCCAAGGTCACACTGATCTGATCATCTGTAGCCAGACACACCGTAACATAGGGATGCCATTTTGGTCTTCTTCAAGAATAAAGGACAACAATAATTTCAATTATGCCAAATTGAATGTTTTTTGCGTGAATATAATGAATGCAATATGGATGGATAGGAAAGGAAATGGTCAATTGGGGGAAAACTATTAAAAGATTGATACTAAATTTTTATAAGTAACTAACACAAATATTGAAGATCAAGTCATTCTCCAAAAGATAAAGGCAAGATGCTACAGGAAAGTATCAGAGGAGAGAAGGGGGATGGGACAAATATTTTTAATGTCAAGGCAAAATTGACATATGTGGCAACAGATGGGACAGGGGGAGTAAGAGTGAAAAGTCAGAAATGACACACTTAGATTATAAATGTGGATGACTAAAAGGATGATGGTGCCTTTGATAATAATTTAAAAGGAAGAGGGGAAAGTTTGGGGAAGGCAAGAATAACGAGTTCAATTTTGGATATGTTGAGTTTAAGGTGTCTAGGGGAACATCTACTTCAAAATGCCCAATAGTCAGTTGGCAATCTGAAACTGAAGGCCAGAAGAGAGGTTAGTATGAAAAATAGATTTAAGAATCATTTAATAGAGATATTGTGCTTTGTGAAGTATAAAATTTCATTACCAGACTCAGTTCTTGGGAGTCACATTTTCAATAATTTATAGTATATATGACTTTGTCTATATCCCCTTGTGTCACTCGGGGCACCTAGACTCCCCCCTTTTGTTTTGGAAGGAATGTTTTTATAGTCTGATATGTACATTCCACAATGGCTTGACCTGTGAGGTTATATGGTATTCCAAATATATGACATATGCCATGATTGAGAAGAAACTGCTGAACAATCTTGAACATGTAGGACAGCCTGTTGTCAGTTTTATGTTTCTTGGCAACGCCGCTATTGAAAAACTATGATACAGATGATGGATAACATGAGGGGCAGCCTCTCCTCTCTGTAAAGTAGCCATAGTAAATCCTGAATAAGTCTCCACTGTAACAAGTATTTTGGGCTTTTTGTAATGTGAAATGTCCATTTGCCAAATATTATTAGGTTTATCCCCTCATGGGTTAACATCTTTCTGAAGGGGTGAGGATTGATAAGAGACATAAACAGTGCATCTTTCCACTATTTGTCTTGCTTTTTCCTTCTTTATATAACTTTTTAAGAGATTTCATAGAAATATAATCAGCATGGGCCCATCCTAATGGGATGATGACTGTATATGTTTCTAGGGATGCATCAACTCCCTTGTTACCCTCAAATATGGGTCCTTGTTCATCAGTATGAGATCTCACATGTGTAATAAAAAAGGGATTAACACATTTTTGGATTGTGTTTTGAGCCAGTTTAAAAAGTCTAGTGATTTCTGACAGACTTTCTTTTATGCTTGCTGTTTCCTATTCTTTGTACAACCCTCACAGCTATCAGATATAATATTTATAGGGAGTTCAAACATAAGAGCCTGCATAATAGCATACAGCTCATTCTTTTGAGTGGAAGCATAAGGAGTAGAATATACAATCTTAATATGCATGGCAGAGAATAAAATAGCTGCCTTATGAACCCTTGTATCTGTGAAAATACTGGGGCCAGCTACAGGGGTAAATTTGGTAAATTTGGGAATAATCCAGAGCCAGCTTTCACAGAACTTCACTTAGGTGAGGACTCTCCCTGCTTTAATCTCACCTACTTTCAGCTGTTTGGTCCATAACTCATTCTGAGCCAATGAGAACTCCATCAGCTCTTATCTAGGTTGATCCAGATTCCCCCCTTTCTGCCACTTATTTATAAGATGTAGTCTAGCACTTTCCTAATAATCTCATTTAAGTTAAAGTAAGGTTCTATCATCTTCTTAATTTTTGACATATATATTCACTCAATAATATTATCTCCTTGATGTATTACTCCTAACGGTTGTTCTAGAGTAAGAAACACAGAAGCTTCAATGGGTTTATGAATATTTCACCTTCCAGCTTATATAACCTTATGATCCCCTGAATGCTAGTTATGGCCTCTCAGGATCATTGCCTAAATGAGGACAAGCAAGGGTCACCTTTCACTATTTCATATAAGGGCTGCATGAGTATTAGGAATAATGATTCATGGGCCTCAACCATTGTATATCCCCTATCATCTTCTAAAAGGCATTTAATGTATTTATGTGATTTAGTCTTATCTCTGATAATGTCTTGCATGATAGTGTCTTGACTCACTTCAAATCCTGAATATTGATTTTTGAATCTTATCTGGGGCTAATCTAAGCCCCAAGGCATGTAATGCCTTTGTCATAACCTTCAATATTTGTTCTAATAATTTGGAGATAGGATAGCTGCAAAGAATTTCATCGATATAATGCAGCACATAAGCATCAGAGTATCATCTCAGTTCCTTTAAGGCCACTTATAAAATTCTTCATTCTTTGGGACAGCACCTTCCACTGATATCTATGCATTGGTCCTTAAAAGTTCACAGTAGGAACTGAAAAAGCAAAATATTTCCGCTCCTCAGGATGCAAAGGTATGGAGTAAAACAGTCTTTGATATCTATGATTCATAAAGGATACTGTCTGGGAATCATTTTAGAGGAAAGTAAGCCCAATTGTAAAGGGCCCATTTCTTTCAACATATTGTTAACTTGCCATAGATCAGTTAACATTCTCCACTTTCCTGATATCTTTTTCATAACAAAGACTAGATCCTTCCATGGGCACTGGGTCTCTTCTATATGACCCAATTTCAATTGTTCTTCTACTGTTTCTTTTAAGGCAGCTAGCTTTTCAATAGAGAGGGGCCATTGTTCCACTCATACAGGACTGTTGGATTTCCATGACATTTTTGGGGTTAGTGATAGCCATGACTTGTGCAATGGCCCCTTTAAAAAAATTATTGTGAGAACAATACCCAAATCCTGATTAAATTCAAATGTAGCCCTTAAAGTATAAATGGCCCAATATGTCCTGTCTTCCCTCTTTTTTTCCATTTTAGGGAGTGCAACCATACCTTGGTATCCTGTTATCTTGACTTCTGCATCTGTGATAGGCCACCATTGATCAGCAGATATAACAGTCTGGTCAGCTTTCATATCTATAAGTCCCTACAAGACATTTCCTATTTATATTGTAGTAATGGGTCTATTTACTTGTATGGCTTGTGTAAAGTAGGTGCCAACAATGGCCTCTGTGTTAGAGGAAGTCAATGGGGGTTGTTGTATGCCTTTATCCTTCATTTTAACTTGTTGCTCATTGGGAAGGATTATACCCTAAGCAATGGGTTGTCCTTGTTCTATATATGTATCATCATTGTCAGTATTATACAAAGTGAGGATAGGTGGGATATGGGTGTAAAGCCAGATTGCCAGGATGGCCAGGGAATAAGGTTGGGTAGGGGGGCAAGATAGTAAAAATTCTTAGGTTATCTCCATTTGGATATCTTTGGATCAGGACTTCCCATACTCCATGGGGAGGTAGTCTACAGAATCCATTACCACAAAGGAGAATTACAGTGAAGGTTGAGTGTGATTCAACAAACAAAGAAACAGTGGTTTCTTGAATAATTTATTGAAATAAGCAATAATGCTGATTTCTTTATTGCTTCTAAGGTGAGCCTCAGGATGATGCATTTTTCAATCGCAGAAACTCTTACAGATTAAGACATCTAAGAATTGTGACATCTACATGTGTTAGAATTATGCATGCGAATAAAATCATGAGCGCTTAAAGAACTGGAGTTGATTAAAAAAAGAGAGAGAGAGAAAAAGATTGAGAAAGAAAGAGATTAAAAGAGAGGCAGAGGACGGGGGAGACAGTGAGAAAAGGTGCAGATTAAGAAAGGTCATAAAAATCTGTGTGTTACTTTCAAAGTTGTCATGCTTATTTATGTTGAGTTCTGAATTTTCAGTTTTTCTTTCTTTCTTTCCCTGTAGTACTATCATTTTGAACTACAAGAAAACAGCCCAAGAGCAGCTGATTTAAGGATGATGCTATCCATCACAGCTCATAAACAGCTCTTTTCCAAATAAGAAACAGAGGCAGAAAAAGCTTATTTGGAGGAACCAGGAAGACAGGGTTTGAAGGTGTTCAAATCTACACCTCTCAGTGTAGTGAATTGTGTATGATCTCTCTTTGCTAATGCACAGACCTTAGTAGATCCCTGTTTTCTTTGAATTGTCTTTTGAAGTTGAAGTGTGGTTCTATTCTCCCTCTGACTTTCTCAACATCTCACTAAATAGTTCTTTTGCTTGAGCTTTTGTTTTTGTTTTTTAATTTTTTAAATTTATTTTTCCAACAACTAATTCTTTTGTTCTTGTTTCTGGTTTTTTACAAACTGAGACTTTACTTGGATCCACTGGGTACTACACTCCTAAAACTTTGGTAGGGGCTATGGAGAACATTTGATTCTTGTCCTCAGAGAGGGCCAGGTAAAACTGCAGAAGTAAAGAGTCCCGTATTTTAAAATATTGGAAAAACAATTAGTATCCTGCTTCCCTTGATTCTGTCTTCAAGCAATAATTTCTCACGATTTGTCATAGTAACTGAATTTAATTTCCCTGTGGAGTTTTAATCTAAGTGTGTAGAAGTGTTTCTGTCCCTCCCTCATCCCCAACCTTGTTTTTCTTGATGGCCCCATTTGTGGAGCACACCCACTTCTTTCTTTTCTTTCTTATTTGTTTTATTGTTTAAGTTTATTTTTATACAATCTGTTTTACTTTCATTTTTAAAATTAAAAAAAGTTTTTCTATTTATACCATTTTCATTTCCAAATAGATCTCACCCCTCTCTTCCCTATCAAGCAAACTGTTTCTACATCAAAGATTTAAAAAGAACGAAAAGACCAGAATTCACTTTAATTGAAGAAAAAGAATTACTGCTATTCTCTTCCTCATTTTTTCCTGTTGACTAAATGGGAAATAGCTGTGTTAGATTCTTGATGATTATCTAGCAACACTAGAAACTGGAATAAGCATATATTGATCAGATTTTTTTGTCTGTATACTTTTTTCAGTTGCAAAATCATCTTTTAAACAGCATTTCAACATCATTTTGTTATGACACTCATTGTGTCTGTGTAATTTCTCTTTTTATCACTGGTAGTCACACTGACACATTTCTTTGGAGAGGTGTATTTCAGGTCCATTTTAGTCCCACTAAATAAGCCAGCTTCTAATTTAAAGTGGGAGAAGGCTCAGGGAGTCTTAAATCCAAACACCAACAAGGGTGTCAGGAACAAACGGACTGGAAGAGAGATTAAATATAGTTCAAGTCTACTTCTTACTATTATCTTTTGGTCATAAATTGGTGTAGTCTTACTTTTAATTGGGTTAATAACATAACTTAAAAGGTTAAGGAAGAGGTGCGTAATTTTTTTAAAGGAAGGGTTATTTAACATTTCTTCATTTCTTACTAAAGCCAAAGTATTTTCTAATTTAAATGATTTGTACACAGTTAACTGTCCTTGATAAAACAAAAGCAGACTTTTCCTTGCATAAAAGT
The DNA here is from genome assembly GCF_048593235.1 of Sminthopsis crassicaudata. NCBI lineage: Eukaryota > Metazoa > Chordata > Mammalia > Dasyuromorphia > Dasyuridae > Sminthopsis > Sminthopsis crassicaudata. The sequence goes on from NC_133619.1 coordinate 187,673,217, forward strand.
CATTTGATTTTCAGTGGTAGAGGATTGTTCAGAACTATAAATATATCAACCTGAAGATTTTTTCTAAAATACTGGAAGGCTTTCTGCCTCCCCCCCTTTAATAAAATATACAAGTTGGACTTTTTTCTTCAATCAGACTAAAAATCTGCACCCTCCCCAAGAGATTGAACATAAAGAAATGCTCGTGCATTATATACACCCTCTTTCACTTCAGTTTCTCAGTCTGCCTGCTTAAAAGATTGTTTTTAAATTTAGCAGCTGATGATTCTGGAGGTGCTCCATTTGCTCTAAAAATACCTGTTATCTTTCAATCTTTACAGAATGCCTGAGGTAATGATAAGAAAAAGTTGTTGTCCATGTTGAAGGGAGAGCATACTAGAGAAGATTTCCAATTTGTCTTGGTAGAGAATTTGCATTTTACATGGAGCACTCGAAATTTATACTATGTTTAATTAATACTGCTGGGATTAGAGTTAACAGACTTAAAAACTAGTAACTGCTGTGTAAAGTCTGCACAAGGGAAAAACAAAGCACATTGACAAAGTAGCATTCACAGAGTCAGCTATAGTGTATTGCCTCAGTTTCCCTGAATTATTATGCCCTGAATAAAATTATTTTAGCCCCATTCCTTTGTTTCTTGCCATTAGAACTGGAGGCCCTGAAATACCATTGAGTCATAAAACTCCAGGTGCCTTATCTCAAATGCTTGCTGAGATTATTTCCCCTCTGTTTGAGTTTTTCCCCTTACCTCAGTGTCTCTTGCCCTCAACCTTTTTATATTGACTTCTGAAACTATGGCTTGTCTACTAATCTAGTATCCTCATCCCCTTGCCTTTATTTCTCCTATATCTGGAGCCCTATAAAAGTCTCCTGCTGAATGCTTTGAGACAAGAGTCCCATGTAGCCAGCTGGCCTTGGATAGTCTAAATTGTCCACAATTAAAATATTAAAAACCAATCTCCATCTTACCTCAGTTTCTCTGGCATTACAATAGGGCTCTCATTATTTCTGGGAGTTACTCATCCAGCTTCTAATACTTTGATTTTGAAAGCACCCAGATAAAGTGATGGAAAAATAACTTAGAAATTTCCATTCTGTGCTTTATAAGAGTCCTCTTGATTTCTTCATTGAATACCTGATATGGGTGATGATAGCCACAGTGAAGAGAGTTAGAGTTTTAGTAACTGCAGAAATTAAGAAACCTGAAGTGAAACATTCAATTAAAAAAACACCATAAAAGTTTCTGGCTGCCCTAATCAACATCTCCTGACCTAGTCATGTTCATAGAAAATAGAGAATGTCTCAGTAGATGTTCTTAAACACTTAGCTACAGCTGACCTGACAGTGCCATATTTCCAAACCCTCTAACATCTCAGCCACTTCACTGAATGACCCAGTACATAAACTTTTCCTAGGGTCACATACAACAGAGGATAATTATAAAAATTGTTAAAATCACTTCTATAAACAACACTCACCTACAAAGAAGCATTATCTGGACTATTCTCTCGTGATTCTTGGTAGATTGGATAGGTCTCATGAACATCAATGTGAGCAATCGATTTCAGCTTGCTTTTTTTCCTATTGCCCATGGGCAATTGTAGAGTAGAAGAAGTATGGATATGGACCTCAGGGCTACTTTCTGAAGCTACTGATTTCTGTTTCTGTCATTCAGCTGTCTTAGCTTTCCTAATGTGGCCACCACCTTGTTTTTTCTTTTTAAATGTCTTAGATTTCAGGTTCTAACTATGGGGCTCAAAACTGTGAGAGAGAAATATATAGCAGAATATAATGAAGGACAAATATGGCATTGCAGACAATGAGTTCTGTGGTTAGTCAAGAAATATGAAGATCAATTTGAGTTAGAATTATGTGGAAAGTGTTCATAGAAGATTTGAGACTAACTAGGTCTTGAAGGATACAACTGCTTATTTCCTTTAATTGCATTTATCATTTTTAAAATTGCTTTCCCATTTCCTTGATATAACTTACTGAGTGAGAGATTGTATTTTTGTAAGCAACTGAAGCTTCAGATGTAGTTACTTCTTTTTTCACTTATTACTCATAAATGCCAGATCTGATGTCAAAACTCTTTATGGTTTCTTTTTGCTTGTCTAATAAAGAACGGGATTCAAGAAACTCCTCAATCTGACACCAACCTAACCCTTCTCCCCTCTTCTCTCTGTCCCTACTTTACTCCACTCTACTACCAATCATGAACATGATGTTCTCCCCCTCCAGCACCACACTCATGTTTTCCTATTATCACATCTTTATTCTTGTTGTGCCTTACAATTGGAAAGCCTCAGCCAGATAAGCCAATAACAATGAGAAATGTTAGAGGAGCAGGAATTCCTTAGAGCTTCTTCCTCCTCCTCATTTTTCTGATAGCATACTTAAAACAAAATCAATGACCACAAACTTGGGGACACTGCCTATCACTGTTTCTTGTTGGAAATGAAAAGCTTGTCCTTGACTGACATAGAGAGATATGAGCCTTCTTGAAAATGTTCCCCTCTCCACCCCATCAATAAAGTTTTTTCTGGAGCTCTAGGAAACACTTTTGGAATCACCAAGGATATTTCAAAGAAATTATGAGATTTTAAAAAACCTAACTACTCCCGATAATTCACCATTTCTCCCCTTTTATATCTTCTACATCATTTTGTTATTCCTGATCAGTAATTTACCTAAAGAGAATTTAGTTCTATTTTGTTTTCTATAATGCAAAGGCATTATAGAAAACATTCTATAGGATCAGTAAAAAGGAAGCAAATTTTGTTTTATTTCATTGTTTATCATGAAAACCCATTTAGTGTAAAGTCATATGCTTAGTGAAATGTAAATAAATTTAAGCTGAAAGTTATATTCAAGAATTTTTTATTCCAATATCTTATTAATGAATTAAGAAATAAATTATTTTTAATTGTCTAAAAGACTTAAAAGCAGTCTTTACAATACTGTCAGTATGAATATCCAAGAATTAGAATTGCTTAGCTATCTGCATAGGCAGATAATTAATAATTGATCTCAAGCTTCTGTACTCACTAAATATGCTGGTTTTTTTCTTGTCCAGGACAGTATCTCTGCAGCACAGCTAGGTCAGGAGTTTCTAATCACCATAGATTCTCTCAGTCTTTCTAGACTCAGAACCCTCATTCTTCAAGCTGTCCAGGAGGTGAAAGCTTCTCTGATTTCCAACCTGGCTCCAGACAAGCCCATCTAGCCCTGAGGTTCTCCAGTTCTTTGGTGCTAGCCTGGAAGTGTTTGCATTGATTCACACTGGTTAATCCCTGGCCTGGGGTTTTTCTTCTGGTCTTTTTGGGTTCCCAGGAGGACCCCTATTTTGACCATTTTTGTTTTTCACCAATCGATGTTCACCCTAAGGAGCAAATTTGTTCTGTTTGTGGGGGAAATCTGGAGAGCTTGAAATTTACTGATCTACTCCACCATTTTCCCCAAATCCTCCCCTTTTTCTTTGTTTCTTATAAACATTCTAGAATGTGTCATTAGAGAGATAATTAGTGAACAGTTAGAAAAGGAAGCAATGTCTGCAAAGAGACAGGGTGTCTTCATAAAAACAGGGTAAACCAAACTAATTTTATTTAACATTTTTTTGGACAAGCTTACTAAACTTTGTAGAATAGAGAATTCTATATTTCTGAAAGCATAGCATATGTCTCATCAATCCAAAAGTTTCACTAAATGTGTATTTCATGTTATGCTATTACCAATAAATGAACACGTATAGATAAATAATTTTAATATAAATTTTATTTGGCCAGAATAAATAAATGTATATAAATATATAAAACTAAAATATTTTCAAGATGAATAAATTTGTTCCATTACATACGTATATTAATATGTTATGTACTAAATTCACAACATGTCAAACATACAAAGAATTCAACAGAAATAGATATTCTTATTAAAAGGAAATTATATATTCATAGGTCAGCTGACCCTACTGTAATGTTGTCAATTGTGGCATGAGCAAAGAAAACCTAAGAACCACTGCTGTAGATAATATATATTTTGATTTTAGCAGAATATTTAATAAAACATTTTTAACAAAGCAATATTATAATTAAATGGACTTGAAATTGACCAGTTCAAAAGAGAAATTATAAAAAGTTTATGTGATATTGGAAGGAAGTCTGAGATGGTGTGTCCTTAGGGATTCATTCTTGGCCCTCTGCTGTTTAAAATCTTTATTAATGACTTCAATGAAGGCATAGATATTCTTATCAAGTTTGTAGATAGCACACTGTTGATTAAGATAGTTAATATGTTAGATGATATATTACAATCCAAATTTACCTAGATCACTGCCTAGATTATTGGATCACCTAAGTTTAAATGCAATAGGACAAAAGTAAAATCTTAGAATAAATTTAAATCATTTAAAGTAATTTAAAATCATTAAAGATTTTAAAAGTCTTGTGAAAAATCAATTTCACAAGATGGAACTGACATGATTAGAGTATAGTTTCTTTGAAAAATATAAGAGAGGGGGGCGGAGCCAAGATGGCGGAGAAGAAACACAGGACTCTGTAAAGGTCCTCACTCCCTCACAACCAATTAGATAAATCAGCCTCAGAATAAGCCCAGGACTGATAGATACCACAAGGACTGGAAGCACTACTTACCAGCTGAAGAGAATCTGGAGTTTCAACAGAAAAGGTCAGTCCCCAGGTGAGGAAGAAGAGAGGCCAGCACAGACGGCTGGGTGCTAGCATACTCTGCCGATCGTGCTGGGAAGGGCTCTGGGATCAGAGAAGCCACTGAGATAAAGGAATCTGGCATAGACTATTAGCTCTTCTCTGCTAATTATTTAACAGTTCAGAGGAGAAAGCTAAAATACTTTAAAAATTCAGATGTTCCCCCCCCCCCATCCTGGAGGTGACTCAGCAGATCTCGGCACCAGGGGGTGTGGCCTCAGCTACCACCTGAGAATAGTTAAGAGATTGACAAGTGGGCGGATACGGCCCAAGGCAACACACACTGCCTAGTTTAGCTGGAGGGAGTGGAACTCAGCTCCAGGAAGTCCCAGAGAAGAGGAACCTTTGAACTAGGGACCATGGTTTCTGGCAGACACTTCCAGTTTGAGCACAGGGGCTTTTCACGTCACCTGCTGCAGACATCCACGCCCCAACGGGAAGCATAGGCTGGGCTTTGTGCTGCCTTTACTGTTCAGCGCCCTCGGGGCACAGCAGTGCTAATCACCTCTGAGGCACTTCCAGGGAGGGGGTGGGGAACTCTCTCCCAGAGCTCTATCTTAGCTCAGGCGCAGGAGCCGCTGCATCCATCCAGTCTGGGAGGAAGCTGGTAAAGAAGTAAATAAATAATTTCCTACCCCAGGGACAGACCCCAAAAGATTTTTAAAATATGAACAAAACAGCCAGAAAAACTATAGATTCCTTCTACACAAAGAAAGAGCGGGTATCCAATCCCTAGGAAGTTAACAGCAGAGAGTCAGCAGATAACAACCTAAAGGGGAATGATTCCTGCCCCCCATCACATAACTCTCTCCTAGAAGAGACTCTTAAAAAATTGAGGGAATTTGAAGAAAAATGGGGAAAGGAAAGGGAAGCTATGATAGAGAATAACAACGTCCTGAAATTGGAGTTGGAAAAAATAAAGAATTCACAGGAGATGCAGGGAAACAAAATTTATGAATTAGAAAAGGTTAAAAAAACACAGGAAAGTAGGATTTCTGAATTAGAAAAGATAAAAAAGTCTCAAGAAAATAGAATTTCTGAATTGGAAAAAGAAAATAATTCTCAAAAAAAAATTAGGGAAATGGAAAAAAATTCAATAGAGCAAAATAATTCATTTAAAAACGAAATTGGGCATTTACAAAAAGAACTAAAAACTGTGAAAGAAGAAAATAACTCCTTAAAAGTCAGGATGGAACAAATAGAAATGAATGACTCACAGAGAACCCAAGAATCAGTCAAACAGAACAAAAAAAAAATGAGAAGCTGGAGAACAACGTCAAATACTTACTGGGAAAATCTATAGACCTGGAAAATAGATCTAGGAGAGATAATCTGCGGATCATTGGACTTCCCGAAAACTATGACCAAAAAAAGAGCCTAGATTCTATTTTACAGGAAATTATCAAAGAGAACTGTCCAGAGATAATAGAAACAGAAGGGAAAGTAGATGTGGAAAGAATTAATTGAATTCCTTCTGAAATAGACCCTAAAAAAAGAACACCACGGAATATTGTGGCTAAGCTGCAGAATTACCACACAAAGGAGAAAATCCTGCAAGCAGCTAGAAAAAAACAATTTAAATACCAAGGTGCCACAATAAGGGTCACCCAAGATCTGGCTGCCTCCACATTAAAAGATAGAAGGGCCTGGAACCTGATATTCAGTAAGGCAAAAGATCAAGGACTGCAACCAAGAATGAACTACCCAGCTAAGTTTAGCATCTTTTTCCATGGAAGAAGATGGTCATTCAATGAAACAGAGGAATTCTATATGTTTCTAAGAAAAAAACCAGACTTAAACAAAAAATTTGATCTACATCCATAAGAATGAAGAGAAACAGAAAAAGGTACACAGAACCCTTGAGAACTGTAACTCTGTTGTGGGTATATAAAAAGTACTCAAGGATAATTTGATTTTACTGATATAAAAGAAAAAAAGGGGGGTGTAGTAAAGGGAAGGAGGTCGGTTCAGAAAAAGGGGAAGGAATGATAAAAAGAGGGAAACTACATCCCAGGAAGAGGCATAGAAAATACACCATATCTGAGGGAACTTAGTGAGGGGGAGAATCATTGTGTGAATCTTACTCTCATCAGGAGAGGCTCAAAGAGTAAATAATTAACATATTTTTTTTCAGAGAATTTTCTCTCACCTCATTAAAAGGGGGGAGAGGAAAAGGGAAAAGGAAAAGGAGAATAAGTGAAGGGACTTGGAGGGAGGGGGGAGGGATACTAAAAAAAAAAAGGGAGGGTTGCGCGTCACAAGGGGGGTCTGTAAATTAACTATCGGGGAGGGGGATCAGGGGGGTCAAGGGAAAAAGTATAATCTGGGGATAATATGATGGCAGGAAATACAGAATTAGTAATTTTAACTGTAAATGTAAATGGGATGAACGATCCCATCAAACGGAGACGGATAGCAGATTGGATCAAAAAGCAGAACCCTACAATATGTTTTCTACAGAAAACACACTTAAAGCAGGGAGATACATACAGAGTAAAGGTAAAAGGTTGGAACAGAGCCTATCATGCTTCAGGTAAAGCCAAAAAAGCAGGGGTAGCTATCCTTATCTCAGATCAAGCAAAAGCAGAAGTAGATCTCGTTAAAAAAGATAAGGAAGGAAACTATATCCTGCTGAAAGGTAGCATAAATAATGAAGCCATATCAATACTAAACATATATGCACCAAGTGGTATAGCATCTAACTTTCTAAAGGAAAAGTTAAGAGAACTGCAAGAAGAAATAGACAGTAAAACTATAATAGTGGGAGATCTCAACCTTGCACTCTCAGATTTAGACAAATCAAACCACAAAACAAACAAGAAAGAAATTAAAAAAGTAAATAGAACATTAGAAAAACTAGGTATGATAGACCTTTGGAGAAAACTGAATGGCAATAGGAAGGAATATACTTTCTTCTCAGCAGTTCATGGATCCTATACAAAAATTGACCATATATTAGGACATAAAGATCTCAAAATTAAATGTAGGAAGGCAGAAATAATAAATGCCTTCTTCTCAGATCACAATGCAATAAAAGCTACATTCAGTAAAAAGTTAGGGGTAAATAGACCAAAAAGTAATTGGAAACTGAATAATCTCATCTTAAAGAATGACTGGGTGAAAGAGCAAATTATAGAAACAATTAACAATTTCACCCAAGATAATGATAATGATGAGACATCATATCAAAATCTTTGGGATGCAGCTAAAGCAGTAATAAGGGGAAATTTTATATCTTTAGAGGCTTATTTGAAGAAAATTGAGAAAGAGAAGATTAACGAATTGGGCTTACAACTTAAAAGGCTAGAAAAAGACCAAATTATAAACCCCCAACCAAAAATTAAACTCGAAATACAAAAATTAAAAGGAGAAATCAATAAAATTGAAAGTAAAAAAACTATTGAATTAATAAATAAAACCAAGAGTTGGTTTTATGAAAAAGCCAATAAAATAGATAAACCTTTGGTAAATTTGATCAAAAAAAAGAAAGAGGAAAATCAAATTGATAGTCTTACAAATGAAAAGGGGGATCTTGCCACCAATGAAGAGGAAATTAGAGAAATAATAAGGAGTTACTTTGCCCAACTTTATGCCAATAAATTTGATAACTTAAGTGAAATGGATGACTTTCTCCAAAAATATAGGCTCCCTAGATTAACAGAGGAGGAGATAAATTGCTTAAATAGTCCCATTTCAGAAAAAGAAATAGAACAAGCTATTAATCAACTCCCCAGGAAAAAATCCCCAGGGCCAGATGGATTCACATGTGAATTCTACCAAACATTTAAAGAACAATTAGCCCCAATGTTATATAAATTATTTGAAAAAATAGGGGATGAAGGAGTCCTACCAAACTCCTTTTATGACACAGACATGGTACTGATACCTAAACCTGGTAGATCGAAAACTGAGAAAGAAAATTATAGACCAATCTCCTTAATGAATATTGATGCTAAAATCTTAAATAAGATATTAGCAAAAAGACTTCAGAAAATCATCTCCAAGATAATACACTATGATCAAGTAGGATTTATTCCAGGAATGCAGGGCTGGTTTAATATTAGGAAAACTATTAATATAATTGACCATATTAATAATCAAATTAATAAGAACCATATGATCATCTCAATAGATGCAGAAAAAGCATTTGACAAAATCCAACATCCATTCCTACTAAAAACTCTTGAGAGTATAGGAATAAATGGATTATTCCTTAGAATAATCAGGAGTATATATTTAAGACCGTCAGTAAGCATAATATGCAATAGAAATAAACTGCAACCTTTCCCAGTAAGATCAGGAGTGAAACAAGGTTGCCCACTATCACCATTACTATTCAATATAGTACTAGAAACGCTAGCCTCTCCATAAAAGAAAAATTCTTTGCTATTTATAATCTGATAAGATTTCCTACCTTCCTCTGCTCCTTTTCTTATCAATGCATGACCCCCAGCAAAGCTGATTAGGTGTGAGCTGGAAACAAAAAATGTAGGTGAGGTAGAGTTATTTGAAAAATGACTCAGGTAAAGAGCATGCTTCAGGTCAATTGTCTGAGGGTATCCTTACTCTTGCAGGACTAAGACAGTTAAAACTGAGTAATTCTGTGCCTGGGAAAGCCATATTTGTGAAAGTCACTTGTTTCTGGCTTTCCTTTACATATAGAAATCTGTGCTTTTTACATTTCAATCTGAATATAAAATTACATTCTGTTTCTCTTCTTCTATAGAGTGCTGAACCAGTGTGAAAATTTTTGCTTCTAGGAATATTAATATGGGAAGTAGGGAGCTATATTGTGTGCTAATAACTAATATAGAACATGTGGCTGAGAAATTCTTTTTGGAAATACGATTTTTATGTAACAACAACAAAAAAACCAACCTAATTCTCCAATCAAAAGAAGAACTCCAACATGAATTCATAAGTAATAAGTTAATCTTAATTTTTTGACTGACACAGATAGTTGTACTTCAACCATAACTTTAACCACAGTATTAGTAGATTTCAGTAAAACATTTGACTAAATCTCTCAGGTGGTCAAGTTATAAAAATGTGAACTAGAATCAGAATTTGTTCAGAACTGGATTCCACATTAGTGATTAATAAATTAAGGTCAATTTAGAGGGAGAACTCTTAGCAGATAATCCAGAGGATATGAATATTTCTTCAATAGGTTTTATATTTGGGAATACTTCATTCAAACATATCACATCATCAGTTCTTATCTTATTGAGGAAGTTAGCTTGCTTTGTATAATTAAAAAAATAATAATAACATTTTATTTTCTTCCCAAATTGTATGTAAAAGACACAATTTAAGTATTTATTATTAAAATTGTATTTCAAATTTTCCCCTTCCTCCCTCATCTCCTGGTTCTCCTGGAATTAATAAATAAAACCAAGAGTTGGTTTTATGAAAAAGCCAATAAAATAGATAAACCTTTGGTAAATTTGATCAAAAAAAGATATTCTTACAAATGAAAAGGGGGATCTTTCCACCAATGAAGAGGAAATTAGAGAAATAATAAGGAGTTACTTTGCCCAACTTTATGCCAATAAATTTGATAACTTAAGTGAAATGGATGACTTTCTCCAAAAATATAGGCTCCCTAGATTAACAGAGGAGGAGATAAATTGCTTAAATAGTCCCATTTCAGAAAAAGAAATAGAACAAGCTATTAATCAACTCCCCAGGAAAAAATCCCCAGGGCCAGATGGATTCACATGTGAATTCTACCAAACATTTAAAGAACAATTAGCCCCAATGTTATATAAATTATTTGAAAAAATAGGGGATGAAGGAGTCCTACCAAACTCCTTTTATGACACAGACATGGTACTGATACCTAAACCTGGTAGATCGAAAACTGAGAAAGAAAATTATAGACCAATCTCCTTAATGAATATTGATGCTAAAATCTTAAATAAGATATTAGCAAAAAGACTTCAGAAAATCATCTCCAAGATAATACACTATGATCAAGTAGGATTTATTCCAGGAATGCAGGGCTGGTTTAATATTAGGAAAACTATTAATATAATTGACCATATTAATAATCAAATTAATAAGAACCATATGATCATCTCAATAGATGCAGAAAAAGCATTTGACAAAATCCAACATCCATTCCTACTAAAAACTCTTGAGAGTATAGGAATAAATGGATTATTCCTTAGAATAATCAGGAGTATATATTTAAGACCGTCAGTAAGCATAATATGCAATAGAAATAAACTGCAACCTTTCCCAGTAAGATCAGGAGTGAAACAAGGTTGCCCACTATCACCATTACTATTCAATATAGTACTAGAAACGCTAGCCTCTCCATAAAAGAAAAATTCTTTGCTATTTATAATCTGATAAGATTTCCTACCTTCCTCTGCTCCTTTTCTTATCAATGCATGACCCCCAGCAAAGCTGATTAGGTGTGAGCTGGAAACAAAAAATGTAGGTGAGGTAGAGTTATTTGAAAAATGACTCAGGTAAAGAGCATGCTTCAGGTCAATTGTCTGAGGGTATCCTTACTCTTGCAGGACTAAGACAGTTAAAACTGAGTAATTCTGTGCCTGGGAAAGCCATATTTGTGAAAGTCACTTGTTTCTGGCTTTCCTTTACATATAGAAATCTGTGCTTTTTACATTTCAATCTGAATATAAAATTACATTCTGTTTCTCTTCTTCTATAGAGTGCTGAACCAGTGTGAAAATTTTTGCTTCTAGGAATATTAATATGGGAAGTAGGGAGCTATATTGTGTGCTAATAACTAATATAGAACATGTGGCTGAGAAATTCTTTTTGGAAATACGATTTTTATGTAACAACAACAAAAAAACCAACCTAATTCTCCAATCAAAAGAAGAACTCCAACATGAATTCATAAGTAATAAGTTAATCTTAATTTTTTGACTGACACAGATAGTTGTACTTCAACCATAACTTTAACCACAGTATTAGTAGATTTCAGTAAAACATTTGACTAAATCTCTCAGGTGGTCAAGTTATAAAAATGTGAACTAGAATCAGAATTTGTTCAGAACTGGATTCCACATTAGTGATTAATAAATTAAGGTCAATTTAGAGGGAGAACTCTTAGCAGATAATCCAGAGGATATGAATATTTCTTCAATAGGTTTTATATTTGGGAATACTTCATTCAAACATATCACATCATCAGTTCTTATCTTATTGAGGAAGTTAGCTTGCTTTGTATAATTAAAAAAATAATAATAACATTTTATTTTCTTCCCAAATTGTATGTAAAAGACACAATTTAAGTATTTATTATTAAAATTGTATTTCAAATTTTCCCCTTCCTCCCTCATCTCCTGGTTCTCCTGGAATTAATAAATAAAACCAAGAGTTGGTTTTATGAAAAAGCCAATAAAATAGATAAACCTTTGGTAAATTTGATCAAAAAAAGATATTCTTACAAATGAAAAGGGGGATCTTTCCACCAATGAAGAGGAAATTAGAGAAATAATAAGGAGTTACTTTGCCCAACTTTATGCCAATAAATTTGATAACTTAAGTGAAATGGATGACTTCCTCCAAAAATATAGGCTCCCTAGATTAACAGAAGAGGAGATAAATTGCTTAAATAATCCCATTTCAGAAAAAGAAATAGAACAAGCTATTAATCAACTCCCCAGGAAAAAATCCCCAGGTCCAGATGGATTCACATGTGAATTCTACCAAACATTTAAAGAACAATTAGCCCCAATGCTATATAAACTATTTGAAAAAATAGGGGATGAAGGAGTCCTACCAAATTCCTTTTATGACACAGACATGGTACTGATACCTAAACCAGGTAGATCGAAAACTGAGAAAGAAAATTATAGACCAATCTCCTTAATGAATATTGATGCCAAAATCTTAAATAAGATATTAGCAAAAAGACTTCAGAAAATCATCTCCAGGATAATACACTATGATCAAGTAGGATTTATTCCAGGAATGCAGGGCTGATTTAATATTAGGAAAACTATTAATATAATTGACCATATTAATAATCAAATTAATAAGAACCATATGATCATCTCAATAGATGCAGAAAAAGCATTTGACAAAATCCAACATCCATTCCTACTAAAAACTCTTGAAAGTATAGGAATAAATGGACTATTCCTTAGAATAATCAGGAGCATATATTTAAGACCTTCAGTAAGCATAATATGCAATAGAAATAAACTGCAACCTTTCCCAGTAAGATCAGGAGTGAAACAAGGTTGCCCACTATCACCATTACTATTCAATATAGTACTAGAAACGCTAACCTCGGCAATAAGAGCCGAGAAAGAGATTCAAGGAATTAGAGTAGGAAATGAGGAAATTAAACTGTCACTTTTTGCAGATGACATGATGGTATACTTAGAGAACCCCAAAGACTCTGCTAAAAAGCTACTAGAAATAATTCAAAATTTCAGCAAAGTGGCAGGATACAAAATAAATCCACATAAATCCTCGGCATTTTTATATATCACTAACAAAATGCAACAGCAAGAGATACAAAGAGAAATTCCATTCCAAACAAATGTTGAGAGTATAAAGTATTTGGGAATCCATCTACCAAAGAAAAGTCAGGAATTATATGAGAAAAATTACAAAACACTTGCCACAAAAATAAAATCAGATTTAAATAATTGGAAAGACATTCAGTGCTCTTGGATAGGCTGAGCGAATATAATAAAGATGACAATACTCCCCAAACTAATCTATTTATTTAGTGTTATACCAATCAGACTCCCAAGAAACTATTTCAATGACCTAGAAAAAATAACAACAAAATTCATATGGAAGAATAAAAGGTCGAGAATTACAAGGGAACTAATGAAAAAAAAACTCAGAGGAAGGTGGTCTAAGTGTTCCTGATCTAAAGCTATATTATATAGCAGCAGTCACCAAAACCATTTGGTATTGGCTAAGAAATAGAAAGGTAGATCAGTGGAACTGATTAGATACAAAGGACAAAAAAGGGTACATATATAGCAATCTAATCTTTGACAAACCCAAATATACCAACATTAGGGACAAAAAATCATTATTCGGAAAAAACTGTTGGGAAAACTGGAAATTAGTATGGCAGAAATTAGATATGGATCCACACTTAACACCATATACCAAGATAAGATCAAAATGGGTCCATGATTTAGGCATAAAGAGGGAGATAATAAATAGATTAGAGGAACAGAGGATAATCTACCTCTCAGACTTGTGGAGGAGGAAGGAATTTATGACCAGAGGAGAACTAGAGATCATTATTGATCACAAAATAGAAGATTTTGATTACATCAAACTAAAAAGTTTCTGTACAAATAATACTAATGCAAACAAGATTAGAAGGGAAGTAACAAATTGGGAAAATATTTTTAAAAACAAAGGTTCTGACAAAGGTCTCATTTCCAAAATATAGAGAACTGACCCTAATTTATAAGAAACCGAACCATTCTCCAATTGATAAATGGTCAAAGGATATGCACAGACAATTCTCAGAGGAAGAAATTGAAACTATATCCACTCACATGAAAGAGTGTTCCAAATCACTACTTATCAGAGAAATGCAAATTAAGACCACTCTGAGATACCACTACACACCTGTCAGATTGGCTAAGATGACAGGAACAAATAACGATGAATGTTGGAGGGGCTGAGGGAAAACTGGGACACTGATACATTGCTGGTGGAGTTGCGAAAGAATCCAGCCATTCTGGAGAGCAATCTGGAATTATGCCCAAAAAGTTATCAAACTGTGCATACCCTTTGACCCAGCAGCGCTACTACTGGGCTTATATCCCAAAGAAATACTAAAGAGCGGAAAGAGACATATATGTGCCAAAATGTTTGTGGCAGCTCTTTTTGTAGTAGCTAGAAATTGGAAGATGAATGGATGTCCATCAGTTGGAGAATGGTTGGGTAAATTATGGTATATGAAGGTTATGGAATATTATTGCTCTGTAAGAAATGACCAGCAGGAGGAATACAGAGAGGCATGGAGAGACTTAAATCAACTGATGCTGAGTGAAATGAGCAGAACCAGAAGATCACTGTACACTTCAACAACAATACTGTATGAGGATGTATTCTGACGGAAGTAGAAATCTTCAACATAAAGAAAAAACAACTCACTTCCTGTTGATCAATAATGGACAGAGGTAGCTACACTCAGAGAAGAAACACTGGGAAGTGAATGTAAATTGTTAGCACTAATATCTGTCTGCCCAGGTTACATGTACCTTCGGAATCTAAAGTTTATTGTGCAACAAGAAAATGATATTCACACACATGTATTGTATCTAGACTATATTGTAACACATGTAAAATGTATGGGATTGCCTGTCATCGGGGGGAGGGAATAGAGGGAGGGGGGGATAATTTGGAAAAATGAATACAAGGGATAATATTATAAAAATATATATAATAAAAATTATTAATTAAAAAAAAGAAATGAGTTTAGCTAGAATCATTGTTAATATATATATATATATATATAATCCCTTTCTCTAGAAGGGATGTGATAAATGCATAATATAAATATTAATGGAACATTTCTCTGCTAATTAGAGGTAAGAAATAATCAGATTAGAAATGAAAATACTAATATATATATATATATATATAAAACTGCATTTTTAAATATACTTACATATTCACTTGTCCCCCATGTTAGAATGTAAGTTCCTTGAGATACTTATTTTCATTAATTTTCTTTTCCCCCATACCTAACACAGTGTCTGTTATTAAGTGGGAGCTTAATAAATGTTTGCTGGATAATTAAAAAAAAAATAGAGATGTAGGCTCCAAATGATATCCAAAAAAGATGAGATCTAAATCTGCCTTACTTTGCCCTGATCAGATCACATAACATATTGTGTTCAGTTCTGTGTATGTTGTGATACACAAGCCACCTGCCAGTGGCTGCTGGAGGTCTAATTCAGACCTGTAGAATGGATCTCTTTATGTGAGAGTATGATGGTGATACAAGGAGACTGAGAGGCAGTTGCTATTCTCTGACCTTTCCACTGAGAGGCAATTGTGTTGTCTGACCTCTCTCCTCTTCCCTCTTGCCTCCAATTTATTTTGTTCCCAGTCCATAAGCAACATCTGTGGCAGCAAAGGCTGCCTGCAGCTCCCTCAAGCGTCAATCCACAGCTTCGGAGGCTCTCAGAGAATTGACCTCCCTTTCACCCAGGAATGATCCTTAAACAGTGTACTACATTTTAGGAAGAATACTGCTAACTTGGAATGAGTTCAAAAGACATAGCCAGGCTTGTTAAGATCCTTGAGTTCATTATACATAAGGATCAGTTGAAGAAATTGAGAATTTTTAGACTAGAGGAGAAAAGACTTAGAGAAAGAGTTAGGGGGTACATTTAGCTGTCTTCAGTTTTCTTGAAGAGCTTTCCTGGGAAGGAAGGATTATATTTGTTCTATTTGATCTTTAAAAAAAACATTAAAGGTTGATTTAAGGAAAAATCTTCCTAATAGTTAGAACTATTCAAAAGTGGAATGATCTATTCTTGAAAGATGCAGATTCACCAGAAATTTTAAAATAAAATCTGAAAGATTACTTGTTAGGTATGTTATATGGGGGATTATTTGTGAGTTATGTATTGGACTAATTAGCCACTGTTCCTTCCAAGCCCCCCTTCCAAGCCCCAAAAAGTAATTTTGCTATTACTATTTTGGAATGCATCATTGACATTTTTCTCTAGGTATAGTAAGAGTGATGACAAGCTTTCTTGAACATCATTACTGAAATTATACTCTTCTGATGTGGTTTGAAAGAAGAATGCTATTTGATTCCACTGCCACTGTGTGTCAAAGTAGAAAACTGCAGATAAGGCATGAAGCAGAGCATTAAACATATAAAGCCTAAGAGATACAAAATAGTGTTTCTCATTAAGTTCCCAATGGACCAGTAGCAAGTCATAATTGGAACCCTTCTCAGTAAACTCAGCTGAGGTTTTGACTCTTAAGTTAGTAGAAGGAGCTATTTCCTATCAAGGTTGAAGAAACATAGTGAGAAGAAACATGAGGTAATGGAAAAAGACTGGATTAAGAACCACACAAATTTAATTTAAACTTCAGGGCTTTGACTTCCTAATTCTGTATCTTTGAGTACATCACTTTTCCTTTACAGAAATAAGTTTCCTCTTCTGACAAATGAGGGGAGTGATGTTTATAGTCCCTGCAACTCTAAAATGCTATAATCAGGAAAAGAAATATAAAAAACTGCCGCTGAAAATACTTCTCCACTAACTGTATTAGTTCCTTGGATTAACAGAAAGTTCATTACCAGGATTAATTCAGCATCCTGAATACCACATTTAAATTTTGAAACAAAAAATTCTAACCACTTTAATGATACATTTAAACTCTGAATTAGATGTTATTGGTAGTTTTGGTATGTCATAGGTAAAAGTTCTCAATATTATCAAGGGAAAAAGTTTCTCAGAAAAATTAAATCCAACGTTATGAAGCATCACATCTTCTGTATCTTTCCTGAGTTGTATTTGAATCCCAAAGTCAACATAATAGCTAACCAGTTCACAGAAACCAAATAGTAACCCAAGGAATGCACAGATGAACGAAATCTAATTGGAGTGTATTCATGCAAAGACTCCTTGACTTTATAGAGATCCTAGAAGGGCCTCTATTAATCTGATCGGCAGAAATCTTTGATTTTTCATATTTTTAATAGACCTTGGAGATTCCATGTTGATTTACACTGGATTTGTGATAGAGTTACTCCTTTAATATCACCATCTTTTTGTTCACAGTGTTTGATTTCAGCAATTGGACAGCACCCAAATACAAAGAATAACAGTGAAAAGGGAACACTGCAATTCACAAGATTAAAAAAACTACAAAAGAGAGAGGACATCTGTGATAAAAAAGAAATCATATTTATAACTTTAAATATCTATATTATCATGTCCATAACATGTGTGATCTTTTTAAAAAGCTAAAATGAGGGGCATCTAGTTGGTGCAGTGAATAGAGCACCAGCCCTAAAGTCAGGAGGACCTGTGTTCAAATGTGACCTCAGAAACTTAGCATTCTTAGCTATGTGATTCTGGGCAAGTCACTTAACTCCAATTGCATCAAGAAAAAAAAAAAGCTAAGTTAAAAATCTTAGCATAAGGATGTAAAAAAAAGGATGAAATTGACAACTGAAATATAATGTTTAAAGGATAAATTTTTAAAAACCCGATTAAAGAGAAAATTAGTACTATATGCTAAGAAGATATGTTGTTGTGTTTCATTATTCAGCAGTATCATATTCTTTGAGACTCTGTAGACAAACTTTCCAAGAGATTTTCTTTCCAACAGTTTAATGCTAAATGACTTGGCCAGGGTCACATAGCTAATAAATTTCTGAGGTCTTATTTGAACTTTAATCTTTCTGACTTTTTATTGACTGCCACCTTACTGCCTCAGAAGATATACTTATGTGTAAATCCATGAACTCAAAGAAAATTAAAGGGCATTTGGATTAGGACAAAATGAGAAAGAAGCAAGAATTATGTTATTTTGGGAGTATACTGATAAATGATTGATTAAATGAAAGAAATAGGTAATGACTTCAAGAGTAATAACAAAAATGCTTTTACTTTTATGTAGCATTTTAAAGTTTCCAAAGTATTTTACTCGTAATATTCCTGTAAGCTAAGTAATACAATTATTTCTGTCCCATTTTGCTGTATCAGCTAAATAACTTGTTCAATTTTACAAAGTAGTAACCTAAGAAAATGGGATTGACTCCAGGTCTTCTGATTATAAATCTGGCATTCTTTGCATCATATCACACTTCCCCTCAAAAAACTCCCCACAAAATACACGTATACTATTTTCTATAAGCACAAAATAAGGAAGGAAGACTTCCTTTTAGTAGGAAACTCCAATCACCTGTATATCAACTGAAAGTCTCATTCCAATAAAGGACATCTAGCAAATTGTTGACTTGTTTTTTACTGATAACTCAATCTCTCAAAAGGTAGACATGCTGAGTAAAACTGTGATTATACTTAATTCCTATCAACTATAGGGAGTATATGGAGATAGAAGTGAAAAGAAGAAAAGGGGAGGGGAAGAAAAAGATGATGCCATTTTAGAGTTTGTGATAGACAAAAAGGAAATGATAGCTGTAGACTTAGTGATGAAGGACTTCAATATAGTTGCCAAAAGGGTGTGAGTCAGGGTTCAGATAAGTCATGGATCAACATATATATAATCAAGAAGCATATGTAATATATATATGCAATTGCACATTTGTTTAAAAGATGGGTGGGACTGGTTATCAAACAAAATTTTGCAGGAGTTTGCTTGAATTATATGCATTCAAAGTCTTCTATAAGACAATATTTCAAAACAAGTTTTAATGATTTTTTTTTCCATTCTATTCATTTATAGACAAACCTTTCTACCACCATCCTCATATTTCTTGGCAAAAATTTGTTAGTTGTAAAACAATAAAATCAGTTGAGCAAAAAAGAGTAAACTTAGTGACCACAACTAACATAATATAAAAATAATAGTATATATAGTCCACCCAGGAATACCATATTAAAAAAGGGAAGTACATTTCATTATATTTTCTTTATAATACATTCTAGCCATTACACTTACTCAGAGTTTGGTGCTTTTTAAAGTTTTAATTTACATTGTATCATGAAAGTTATTACCTTTATATTATGGTTTTTATGAGAAAACATTGTAGCCAACTAAGAAGAAGTCTAGTATCAAAGACAAGTATCTCAGACTGATGTGGCTTCACATGGAGCTCTCTGATGAATTCAGATTTTAAAAAGTTGCATATAGAGTATGGGCCCAAGGATAAATCCAAAAAATGACACAGATCTCTAAGAATAATTTATATATCCAAGCCCAGGTGGATTATATGCCATTATTCTAAGAAAACTTGCAAATATAGTGACTGATTCATTTTTAGTGATTTTTAAGGAATCTTGGAGAATAGTTCTGGAATATTGGTTTAGAAGTAAACATCACTATTTTTAAATAAAGGGGAGTGAGGTGAGTCCTACAAACTATTGACTCATGAGCTGAATTTATTTTCAACAAAAGTCTAAAACTGATTATTAGGGAGTTTGAGAATGACAAAGAGAAATCGTGAGAAATAGGAACCAGTATTTATTTACTAATAAAAAAAATCATACCAAACTAACACCTTTAACACTTTTCAAAGAATAACTATGCTGTTAGATCAAAGGAATGAACTTATCATGGATTTAAATAATTTATCTGTATTTTCCATTTTGCAGCTAAAATGCAATATCAGAATAGCTTTATTTTATAAGTGAGCTATAGATCAAAGTTTTATCATCATCTATTTCCTTGGCATATTGTTTCCATTAATGAGATAATAAAATAGGATGAACATCTACCCATAATAATCATATAAAGATAAGTGATATCTACTCTTCTGACCTTCTTGATTTTTGTACCACAAATTGTTTAGCAGACATTTTGGAATGGACCTCTCATAGATCTAGGTAGAATATATCAGGATTTCAAAATCTTATGATACTTATCTTATATGATAGTGCAGTTAAATGGAATCAAAATCAGCTGAATAACCATAATTCAAAATATATTAATCATTAAATAATTATTAATATGAAGAGAGAGTTCTGCCTTTGGCCTTGCTCAGAACTCAATTTTTAATTATACATTTAACAAATGTTAATTAAGTGCCTACCATATTTGAGGCACTGGGACATTTTTGTTAGTGATATCAATAAAGATATCCAAAGTTTGATAAATATATGAATAGCATGAAACTGGATTGGTTTGATAATATGTTATTAAGTCTTTTAGGTCATCTTTTTCAATAAGTCCTAGGGTTTTAGTTGACCTCAAACTTAATGAGAGTCATCTCTATGATAGGGAAATTGAAAAATGAATATAATTTCAAAAAAGGGAAACAATCATCCTTAGGAACTTGTGTTGCTTCACTAATAAAACACAGGTATAATATCTAATAATACAAATAATAATATATAGAATAACAATGAAAGTTGCAATATTCTCTGTATTGATCAGATCACATCAAAAATATTATGTATGATCTTAGACACTGAGTAATTTTGATTAACTAGAGGGTATTTGAAGGAAGATGGCCAGGAGATTGAGTCTCTAAACCATGATTGATTAAAAGAAGTAGGAATACTTGGCTTAAAGAAGAGTAGACATAGAGAGGCTATGATAACTGTTTTCAGATATCTGAAGAGTGATCACCTACAGGAAATTTATATTTATTTTGAATGGCTGCACTGTAGGAGTTGTCATCTTGGGGTCTGTGAACTTGTATTAAATTTTAATAACTGTATTTCAATATCATTGGATTTTTTTGTTCATCATATGTATTTTATTTTATACATTTACTCTGAGAAGGGGTCCATAGACTTCTAAAAGGGTATACAACACAAAAAAAGACTAAGGATTTTTGCTCTGGAAGGCAAAATGAGGTCAAATATGTAGTAGTTTCAATGAAGTGAGTTCCAATATTAGGAAGAAGCTGTCTTAGAATGTAAAAGGTTGCCTTATAAGGTCATGAATTTTTTGTCCCTGTAGGTATTCAAACTGAGGCTGGATGTCTACTTGGCAGAAATATTAAAGAGGGAATTCATGCACAGGGTACTGAGTTTAGATTTAATAATATTTAAAATTCCAAAGCATCATGAACTATAGACATATAAAGGGGGAGATAATTAACTGGCAAAATGAATTGATACTTCTATTTCAATTAGAATTTTATCTGCCTGCCTGTCTATTCTATTGTAGACAAAATTCTATGATCTTGATTAGATTTGGAATTCTACAGTAGTAAATGTATAAAGTTATACTTTGAATTGTGATTCATAGTAGTGATACATAGTAGTAACCAATAAAAATTTTCAAACAGACATAAATTGTAAAAAAAAATAGAATTCAGTAAAATTATTCTGAGGCAGAGGTTACAGAAATAAATGTCTGACAAGAAAAAATAGTACAGGATTTTTATCTATTTTTTAAAGTTGAGTTTATAATTTTCATATGCATGCCTTTTCACTGGCTGGAACTTATTTTCTCTTAAGTATATCAACTCTTAAATCACGTCACCCAAGGAAGCAGCTGTGCTTCATTAATTTGGATGCTATAAATATAGAAGAAGCTATCTAGGAATAGAATGTTAGCAAGAAAGAGAAAACTCTTCACAAGGTAAGGATAGAAGAACCAAATGAATTTTGGAAATAATTCCAGCTTGAAGGAACCCCAATAGGAAACCTTCACTGATTAATTATTTAGAGTATCTGACACTAGAGTAGGAGAAAAGCTTCAAGAAAAAGAATTTAAACATTCCTGTAAGTTCCATTCCACACACTTGTTACTATAACAATTTTCTATGTTTAAATTCTTTTTCTTTTTCTGTATTTTTTATTATTTCTATGTCTCTGTGACCTACATAAGTAGGGTGTGTGCTAGCCACCATTTACTTAAACTTTAGATACATTTACTCAACCAAAAATGATGATGTTTATCCTTGTTCAATGTTATCAATATTTAGATTATTAAATGCCTTCAGCTCAGTAATCTGAAGTTTGATTTGAGAAATCAAGAAATAATAAAACAAAACCAAACAATGTGAAATATCTCATTGGAAAAGCAACTGATCTGGAAAAAAAATCCGGGAGAGATCATTAAAAGTTTTCAGACTTCTTGAAAACCATGATCAAGAAAAGAGTCTACAAGCATATTTCAAGAAATTATCAAGGAAAATTATCCTGATATTCTAGAACCAGAGGGCAAAATAGAAATGAAAAGAATCCATTAATCACCTCCTGAAAGAGATCCCAAGATGAAAACTCCAGGGATATTATAGCCAAATTCATGAACAAGGAAAACATTTCAAGAATCCAAAAAGAAATAATTCATCTATGGTGGAGCCATAATCTGGGCAACAAAAAAATTGACAGCTTTTACATTGAAGGATTGGAGGGCTTAGAATATGATATTCCAGAGACTAAAGGAGCTCTAATTATAACTAAGAGTCACCTACCAGCAAAGCTTAATATAATCCTTCAGGGGGAAAATGGACATTCAATGAAATAGAGGACTTTCAGGCATTCTTGATGAAAAGAGCAGAGCTGAATAGAAATTTTGATTTTCAAATACGAGATTCAAGAGAGTCATAAAAACAAAAAAACTAACTAGGAAAGGGAAATCATAAAGTACTTGATAAGGTTAATATGTTTCTACACTTGAGTATGATGTTTGTAGCACATAAGAACTTTCTCATTATTATGTCAGCTAGAGGAGTACAGTTAGAGGAGTATATAAAGACAGAGGGCACAAATGTGAAGTGAATATAAAGGGATATCTAAAAAATAAATTTAAAATAGAAATATACTGGGAGAAAGGGAAAGGAAAAGATGGAATGGTGTAAATTATCTGCCATAAAAGAGGTAAGATAAAGCTTTTGCAATGGAAAAGAAGAAGGAGAAAGGAGGGAGGGAGAGTAAGTGAAGCTCACTTTCACTAAAATTGGCTCAAAGAGAAAACAGTAAACACACTCAATTGGATATATTAATCTATCTTGTTCTGTAGGAAAGTAAGAGAGGAAAGAGATATGAAAAATAAGTGGTGATGGTGATAGAAGAGAGGGAAGATTGGAGGAGAGTTTAGTCAGAAGCAAATACATTTCAGGAGGAACAACAGGGTAAAAGGAATGAGAGAATAGAATAAATGTTGTGAAATACAATTAGCAATTATTGTAAAAAATAATTTTGAAGCAACTTTCTTAGATAAAGGTCTCCTTTCTCAAACATAAAGATAACCAAGTTAAATTTATTAAAAATAATTGAGTCATTCCCCAATTGATAAATGATGAAAAGATAGGAACAGTTTTAAGACAAAATAATCAAGCTATTTATAGTGACAAGAAAAAAATACTCTCACAATTTATTGGAAATTAAAACAATTAAAACAATTCTGAGGTATTAGCTCATACCCTATTAGATTGACCAACAAGACAGAAAAAAAAAGACAAATGTTGGAAGGAATGTAGGAAAGGTGATTTGGTGCATGCTGGTGGAGTTGTAAACTGATTTAACTACTCTGTGGAGCAATTTGGAACTGTGCCCAAAGGACTATAGAGCCATGATTGTCTTTTGGCCTAACAATACTACTGCTAGGCATGGATTCCCAAAGAGATTTTTAAAAAGAAGAGGAGGGGGACTATGTATATTTATTTATAGCAGATCTTTTCTCAGATCTTTTGCAATTTTTTCAATGATAATATGGAATGATAAGTTGTTAATGACTTTGATTTTCTCAGCAATATAGTGACCCAGGGCAGCTCTGAGGGACTTAATGCTTTCCATACTTAGAAATGGAACTGATTGTATCTAAATGTAAATTAAAGCATACTTTAAAACAAATAACAAACCTTACTGTCATAAATATATGGTGTAATCTCCTACCAATACAGATTTGTCTTGACTAAGCAACTCACTTGGCATATCATTTTGCAGGCCATGCTCTGGCATGAGTTTTCTTAGCTCTTTCATCTATAAAATATTTTTGATAGAGACTGTTGTGGAGATCACTGCCTTTTGGGCAAACAACATCTAGATTTAGGAGCTTGTGAATCACTTGAATGTATAAAGTTGCTGCTAAGGTTAGAAGTATCAACCTCAAATATCTGCATAAAAATGCAATCTCTGGTGTCAGACAAATAAATATCCAAATTTCCATTTGTGAGCAGCCATTGTAACTATGCATGGAGGTTTTTGAAGAAGAGATTCTCCTCCTTCTTTCAATGGAAGTCCAAAGGAAAGGCTAGCACTAAAGAGAGTTGAAAAAATTAAATAAGGAGAAGTCTATTTTTTCTTCTTCACCGATCTAGCACCATGCCAGCTTGCCTCTTTCTTTTTCTTTTTTTAATTAATTTTATAATTATATTTTTTTGACAGTTTTTAATTATAATTTTTTTTGACAGTGGCTTGCCACTTTCTTAAAGTGAAGGAGAGGACAAGGACGATCTAGGGTTTGCTGCCTCATGCCATAGTGACAATTCCTTCAGAGGTGGCTTAGGGTAAGCCAGCAAAGTAGTCATGTGAAATTCCCCATAATGTCCATTTAATAAAAATTTAGAAGTCAAGTCATAGGCAGGGAAAATGAACAAGTCACAGAAAAAAAATTCCAACACATGTTCCCTAGATTTGTATTCCAATTCAAACAAAAAAAATAAAAGCAGCCCCTGTCCTTTAAAAGTTTACTTTATAATGGAGAAAAACAAACACAAAAGATAAATAGAGAGTGATGGAAGAGAACTTTAGAGGGGAAGTCTGTAGAAGCCTCCCTCAAAAAGTGCCATTTGAGGTCAGTATTAAAGGAAGCCAGAGATTTTAAGAGGCAGATGTGACACAAGATTTCATTACAAGCATCAGGGAGAGCCTGTGCAGTCAATCAGCTAGCAGCAAATAATCAATTACTATGTGCTATGTGACAAACACTGAGAATATGTTTTAAAAGATCAGTATTTGTTCTCAAGGAGTTTATAGTCCAGCAAGAAAAAAATAAATATACAAACAAGAACATACAAGAGAAGTACAGAGTAGATGGAAGATAATCTTAGAGAGCCTAACTCCTAGCCACAGGAGGTCCTGGAGAAGATGATACTTGAATGGAATCTTAAAGAACGAGTAGATGAGAATGATTTGTTCCAGTAGTCATGAAGGTGGCTGAAGCAGGTGCTTTGGAGAGCTTAGAGCTTGATCAGACATCAAGGATGCTTTGTTATCCATTGAATCCCTGGCCATTGCCAGTCATCATGACTTTTTTCTTGCAGGGGAATTTGATGCCTGGAAAGAGAGGGAGACTGATGACTTTGCTTAGTTCTGCCTCACTTAAATTGAATTCAGGTACAAAAGTTAAGGCATTACCTTGTTTTAGGTAACTCAAAGTACTAAGAATGACACCAAAGTAAGAAGTTACAAAATTTAGAAATTTGGAGGAAGAGCATTCCAGACATGAAGAAAAGAAAATGTAAAGGTGCAGAAATAGAAGAAGAAAGTTGTATGTGAGGAACAACAAGGATGACAGAGTGGCTAGAATATAGAGTGTGTGAAGGCAATGTGTTTATTATATGTATGGAAAGGTGGGCTGTAGGAAAGTTTTGGAGCCCTTTCAAGTTCAAACAGAGAAGGTTTATATTTTATCCTAAGGACAATTGGAAACCACTGCAATTTATGGAGTTGGGGAGTGACATAGTTAAAACTGTGCTTTATGAATATTATGATGGCAAATATGTAGAGGCTGAAATGCAAAAGGAAGAGACTTGGGGCAAGGAGATTTAATTAGGTTATTTTAATAGTGCAAATGAAACGTGCTTGTTAAGGTAATGAACTTGGTGTGTGTTATGTGAATAGAAAGAAGAGATGCAAAAATATTACTAAAATATAACTGACAAGATTTGGCAACTTAATGAATACAGTGGAATGAGGAAGAGTGAAGAATCTAAGACATTTGAGAATCTGAGTGACTGAAAGGATTGTAGTGCTCTTCATAGTGTTAGAAATATACTCTTGACACTGAAAATCAGATATGGAGGGAACATTTTTAAAGAAGAATTTTAAGGAATTATCTTAAAGTTTTTGGTCAGCAGTGGGCTTTGCTTTTATTTGGGAAAAGGGACCCCTGAACACAGAAGCAGAAGAAGCTTTATACTTGTTAGTTTGTTACAATCCCTCCCTTCAGAGACCAAGATTGGTCCATTCCCTTTCCAGTTGCAATCTTTCTGATAAACCCACTATATATTTCCCGCATGTTCTCACTCCCTTGCCATATATTCCATGTTCAACATTGGAGGAAAACTTGTTTAATATTCAGTTAGCCTATTAAGCAGGTGCCATAGTGACTTGGTCAAGTCAGATCATTGACCCCAACTAGTTTGGGTTGGATCAGCTATTATTTTAAATTTGTGGTTATCTTGAAACCACCAGACTCCTTCTGATTGATTGAATCTACCTGTGTCTTCCTACCTCTCCCATTCCTTGTTTGCTCAAGTCTATTGATCACTTAATTGTTCTGTGGAATCTTAACCTTCATTAACCTCTCACATTCTGAAAACCTCTTGATTAGTAGTATTCACTATCCTATACTACCTCTAAGCTTATAACACTCTCTGGAAACCCAACTTTTCAGTATTTCTCACAATAGGAATAAGGAAGTTAGGTGGGATGTGTGGGGACACATATTGTATTCCGTTCTGGACATGATAAAAATACATTCCTAAAGTTCAAATTTAAAACTCAAAATCAAGTATATTGGAGATTTTATTAATTCAAATGATTCAGATCACAATGCTTCTATGCATGCCCCTCTTGTGGGATTGTTGTCCATACCCTTCCATAAGTTCATTACAGAAAGTACACCTAACATTCTGAATTTTTTAAACTTTCTTCTATTATTAGAAAGATATCAGTAAAAGACCTGTTTTGTTTTTATGTGATTCCTTGGCTTGGCCATAGGTCCAACTCAACTTCATTTTCTCTCATACATTTCCTTGACAGCAACTTTTTCTGACCTTTTTTGAAGTTTCTTAATTTCTGTATGTTTAAATCTCCCATATGCTTCTTAACAACTCTTACATTTATGATTCTATATGTCAAGGGTCTAATTGTCCAATGCAGTCATTTGCAATGCGTTGGCAAGAAAGAAAAAACAAGATAGAGTAAAAATTGTTATCTGTTACCTGAAGCTACAGTGGGTGTGGTAGTTGAGTTGTGCCATCAGAAAATTTAAAAAATAATTCTCTGGTCATCTTTCTAAGACGAAGTCAGAGTAGAGAGAGAGAGAGAAAGAGAGAGAGAGAGAGAGAGAGAGAGAGAGAGAGAGAGAGAGAGAGAGAGAGAGAGAGAGAGAGAGAGAGAGAGAGAGAGCTCTTCATATAAGTAGATTAAGTAGAAATGGGGGCTTGAGATTGATTACCTTAGATTCATTCACTAGGCAGTGATAGAAGTGAGATGAGAAGCAAGTGATAGACAAACCAAAGGTCATATAAAGAAGAAAAAGACCAAATCAAATCAGAATCAGATTTATGATTGACAGAGATACTAACTGGCAATAAGGCTATACACCCTTAAGTAGAACATCCTTTTTTTTGGCAAAATTGAATCTGTCAACCACAGTTACTTAATAAATATTTGACTTTTTATTTTATTTTTATTTTATAATTATAACTTTTTTTGACAGTACATATGCATGGGTAATTTTTTACAACATTATCCCTTGCACTTACTTCTGTTCAGATTTTTTCCCTTCTTCCCCCAACCTCCTCCCCCAAATGGCAAGCAGTCTTATATGTGTTAAATATATTATAATATATTCTAGAAACAATATATGTGTGTAGAACCTAATTTCTTGTTGCACAGGAAGAATTGGATTCAGAAGGTAAAAATAACAGTTTACACTCATTTCCCAGTGTTCCTTTTCTGGATGTAGCTGAATCTGTCCATCATTGATCAATTGGAATTGGATTAGCTCTTCTCTATGTTGAAGATATCCACTTCCATCAGAATACATCCTCGTACAGTATCATTGTTAAAGTGTATAATGATCTTCTGGTTCTGCTCGTTTCACTCAGCATCAGTTGATTTAAATCTCTCCAAGCCTCTCTGTATTTCTCCTGCTGGTCATTTCTTACAGAAAAATAATATTCCATAACGTTCATATACCATAATTTACCCAACCATTCTCCAATTGATGGACATCCATTCATCTTCCAGCTTCTAGCCACTATGAAAAGGGCTGCCACAAACATTTTGTCACATATAGGTCCCTTTCCCTTCTTTAGTATTTCCTTGGGATATAAGCCCAGTAGTAGTATGGCTGGGTCAAAGGGTATGCACATTTTGATAACTTTTTGGGCATAATTCCAGATTGCTCTCCAGAATGGTTGGATTCTTTCACAACTCCACCAACAATGCATCCGTGTCCCAGTTTTCCCACAGCCCCTCCAACATTCATCGTTATTTGTTCCTGTCATCTTGACTTTTTATTTTTTGAGATAAGCCTTTTTTTTCATGTTTCTCCATTTCACTTTTAAAAAAATTTCCTCAATATATAACAGAGAGTTGTGAGAGGTAGGTACTGGAGAAATGTCCCACAATAGGCAAGGCTGAACACAATTGGCCCACTTCCCAAAAGGAAGTAATGGATTCATAACTCCCACCAATGGAAGGGGATCACTTGTATGTGTCATCTGGGCAATTGCTAATGGCTTTGTTTCTCTCTCTCTCCTGTCCCAACCCAGTCCCCTAGTGGGATAGAATCTGTTCTGGGTCTTGGCTTGGGACCAGGAATTAGGTACTATGAGATGACAGAATCTGCATTGTAAGATTTCTGTTAATAAGTCAAGGTCATGATTTGTTTAGAAATTGAATTTTTTTTTTTACTAGTATGGCTTTTTATCTTTTGGCATAATAGTCATTACTTCCACTAAATAAAATGGATATTTTATAAAACTGAATTGCTGAAGATAAGGAGAGAGCAACTATGGCAGCGTTTTAGAATTCAGGAAATCTAAAGGAATATATCACTTTCCCACTAAGAGTGGTATTTGCTAAGTGACCTTGGGCAGGTCAGGAATCCATGAGACAATGGTTATCTAGTTTAGAATGGTGATTAATAGTTCTCCAGTTCAGTACATGTACTTAGTACTTAATATAGTTCTACAAGATTCACACCTATGATAATGTAATAAGAGAGCATATAAACTGGGACAAACAAACTCAGCCAGACAGATTCATTCCATGGTCCACCTTTGTAGTGGCTGGAGGTGGAGCACAAGTCCTCAGACTCAGAGATTCATTCCATCTCACACCACAGTGGTGGCTGGCTGTCCTCCTAGTCCCCCCACTGAGACCAAGGCCCATTTGAAGGGCCTCAAGAAAGCTAGCCGAGCCCCAGGAAAGGAGACAATAAAGAATTTGGATTTTATCCCTGGCTTTTCTCGTGGTGATTAATCTACTGAAGCGAAGGCTGGTCCAGAGACCTCCAGAAAGCTATCAAAGAACACTACACAATAAAACATAGATAATTCTGCATTTTAAAATTATATTGAAATACAGCACCAAGGATCCTTATGTATGGTTTAATAGCCTCTTAAGATTATAAATTGTATAGCAAGTACTAATCTGCTATAGTGAGGGAGTTTCCTTGACTGAGAGCTCATTATACCAATGAAAATCAAAAGTGAAAATCAATAGCTCCTCCACTAGTATAGCCCTTCCTACTTTTCAAAGGACTTTTACCTACATTTTACATGCATACTATAGTTATTAGAGGAGTAGAAATCAGAATGTCAAATGAAAAAGAATTTTAAGGCAAATGATGTATTTTTTATCTTTTTTTATTAAAGCTTTTTATTTTCAAAACATATGCATGGATAACTTTTCAACATTAATCCTTGCAAAACCTTGTATCCCAATTTTCCCTTTGCTTATCCACTCCCTGCCCTAGATGGTAAGTAATCCAATATAGTGGAAATATATGCTAAATTTAATATATGCATACATATTTATATGATAGCTGCACAAGAAAAATCAAATCAAACAAGAAAAAAAAAAGAAAGTAAAATGCAAGCAAACCACAACAAAAAGTAAAAATGCGATGTTGTGAACCATACTCAGTTCCTATATTCCTTTCTCTGGGTGTAGATGATTTTCTTCATTTTAAGATCATTGGATCTGGTCTGAATCCTCTCATTGTTGAAGAGAGCAAATAACGTATTCTTACAAGGACTGTTGAGAGCCTTTGTTTTTAAATTATTTAAATTATTATTCAATAAAAACCACAGTACTCTTGAGAATTTAGTGGTGTTTCAGAAAAATGGAGGGGAAAAACCTGTGAGCCTGGTTGTACATTAAATTTCAGGCCTTTAGCAAGCTCCACAAAAAGAGTTTTTTTCTCTGTACAGACTGTGAGTCATAGATTTCGAGATGGAAGACTTCTTAGAGAACATCTAATACAAGATTCTTGGACTCAGGCTTGGAGAGATTAAATGCCTTATCCAAGGTTACATACATAATTGTCAGAATTGGATGTGAACCCAGGTTTACTAGTTTCCAGTTCAGTGTTCTTTCCATTGCACCCACACTGGTATTAGATGAAGGCTATCCTTTGACTTCAGAACTGTATTCCTACAAGACCTAGAATCTCCTTTACAAAGAGGAACACAATAAAAAGCACATCAACTTCCCCTCCCCTACACAAAGATATACAGGAAACTAAGAAAGTCATGTAAAGCTAAAAAGCCAAAATATTAATAATAATATAAGTAATTTACATTTATATCATGCTTAAAGGCTTCTAAAAGACTTTCCTGAGAAATTGTGGGAATTTATTTCATTAAATAATATAAAACCTTCTGTTTTTCTTGTGCTTCTATCCATGTCAATAAGGATGACATGGGTATCCATGACTTTTGCAATATGTCCTAAAAATGCCTTCCCTATTGCAAATTTCTTTGACTACAAATTACTTGTTTTCATTTCCAGTGGTGAATATATCCTTCTAAAGGCCTTGCCATAGACCCATATCAGTAATAGTTTTTGTTCATATCCTCATAAATAATGCCCACAAATTGGATTGAATTGACAATTAGTTTGCCATTTAGGCAAGACTCTTTGTATTTCCTTTATTTTTATTTCTTACAAGAGAAGATCAATTACATTAAATAAATTCCCTCCGAAGACACAAACCCAGGCATTTTTTGTTGATCTTAGTGACTCTTTCATCTAGTTTCATGTCTATTTTAGATTCTGAGAGTTTAGGAGGATTCTTGGGATAGATTCTGATCAGGTGCCAGCTCCATGTAATTTGCCACAGGGACTGTTCAGTTTGGAAAGCAGAACTGGAAGAATTCATGTACAATAAAAGAACTCTGCTAATATTGGACTTTTGCCAAAGGAGATTTCTAAGACCTCATGTGAACTTCCCAAAGTTCTCAAGAGAAGTCAGAAGAATTGGAGCCCCAAGTCTAAGTCTAAGTCTAAGAGAGCAGCCAGGTGTAGGAGAGTACAAGTTCAATGGTTGAAAGATTTCAGTTCTGGTTATGGCTCATGCCCCTCTAGTAATATTACTAAATGATACTCCTATTACTATATGATTATGTATAACTTGTTTCTGTGTTTCAGTCACTTTATCTGTGAAATGGGTATAGTAATACCTACCTCACATCACAGGTTTATTAGATAACTGCTATTCTCTTTTCACACCCTTATATTCTATAATTGATAATTATTTCTATTTTCGCTCAGGATGATTGGTCTGCATACAATGTGATATCTATTTTTCTGCCTTACTTTAAAGAATAACTCTTGAAGGACAGACTGCTCAATCGAAATCCTTTCTGTTCTCTCAGGATTTGGTATAATATATCTTAAATATCCTTCAATGACAATATGAGCTCTGAAATAAATATATGTTGTCCTTGCTTTATTATCATTTTGGCAACTTGCTCTTCAAATACTTGTAGTTAAAAATGAAAAGTTAAATCTACATTTGATTTATTCCCTTTCTAAAATCATTCCTTTCTCCTTTCTTTTCCTTTCCTTTCCTTTTTCCTTTCCTTTCCTTTTTCCTTTCCTTTCCTTTTCCCTTTCCTTTTCCCTTTCCTTTCCTTTCCTTTTCCCTTTCCTTTCCTTTTTCCTTTCCTTTCCTTTTTCCTTTCCTTTCCTTTTCCTTTCCTTTCCTTTTTCCTTTCCTTTCCTTTTTCCTTTTTCCTTTCCTTTTTCCTTTCCTTTTTCCTTTCCTCTCCTTTCCTCTCCTTTCCTCTCCTTTCCTCTTCTTCTCCTTTCCTT